>NC_046309.1:18905000-19211018 GCF_004115265.2 Rhinolophus ferrumequinum
TCTCTCATCATCTCTACCTTCTCCCAATCATAAATTAAACTCACGTACATGTAAATGCTGTTCGGTAAGCCTTGGTAATGAAGAAGAGGTTGAGGAAGTAGGGAGAGATGCAATAACCCGTGAAGAGAGGGTACACACCCGTGAGTGTGTGGAGGAGGCCATAACCAGAATATGTAGAGTGGGGTCAACCTTTAGTGGGACAGACACTTTCTTCACTTTAGCGAGAGAGACAGAGAGGGAGGGAGTGGGCAAAAGACCTTGAAAATTCAGTTGTGGAATAAAAATAGGGGCTATGCTTCATGACTTCTATTTTTTTTTCCAGTGAAATATAAGATCAGATCATCAGCTGGGCCAAGAGGAAGGTTGGCACAGTTGGAGATTTAGTGGAAGGGAGAATATTTGTTGAGCACACATAAGACAGGTTCCGCTGAAAGAGAAATGTAGTAAGATTTCCAGCCAGTGTGGAAGTGCCTTGAACATTAATGACCATGAAATTAAAGTGTTATTAATCAGAAAAGTTGCATTATCCCTCCCACCCCCAGAAAGACATGTTGAAACTGTAATGCTGGGTAGAGTGTGGAGAATGGATTGGGGACTGAATAAGGCTCATGGAAGAGAGACATCAGCATCCTCGGAGAATACTTCTTCCCTTTGGGAAGATGTTTATCTGTTATGCCATTGTTGGGGTGTGATCCTATGGAACCTGGTCATGACTATCATTGTACAGAACATAGAGTTCAGGCAATGAGCTAGATGCTCCAGTTAAATGACAAGAACAAAAACACACACAGGTAATTATAGTGCAGTCAATGAAATGTATGAGCTTTCTTTCTGAAGTTCTTCCCTCATTTACTTTATCATCTATCTGCTGACATGAACCCATTAGCAAATCATCCAGGCTAGTTTCCTCTTCACTTTGAGAAATTTGTTTACTTTGAATACATAGAGCTATGTTTTAAAGGTACATTAAGTACTTGGTACTCAATGTAATGTGAACATATGTTTAAACAAATAGTGCCAGCTGATATCCTTAGAGGAGGAAGAATAAGAAAAATAAGCAAACATTTCCATTGTGTTATTTTTCCTTTCCCAAGGATAATTAAGCAAGACATTTTGCCTTGATTCAAGTGTTTAGCATCAGAAAAGAATACCTATAAAATACCTGTGAAACTGAAAATATTTGTGAAATCTGTTCACATGTTCATTTGCTAATGATCATCATAATGCTTGACTTTAAGAACCAGCAGTTTGTCTTGAGAACGGAATGTTAAACTAAAATAATTCACCGTGTTACCAATTTTTCTTTCCCCACTGTGAGAATTAGGAGGCATTTGCATATTTACTGTAACACATAACACTTGTATGATGTATACAGTACTGTAGAATAGGAAAATTCAGGCAACACTCTATTCTACGTCAAGTGGGAGCTCTACACAGAAAACCAATAATTGTTTCCATGAGATTTTGATGGAATAGTCTAATTTGCAAATGGAGAAACATCATCCTGTTCTGCAGAATGACTGAGGTGCTTGGAGATATATAATTTCTGTCCATGGGAAACACTGCCATGGCATCAGATATTTTTAATCCTTGAAAATTAGATCTGAAAGTAGAAAAGCCAAGGGATGAGGTGAGTTCTCATATTTTGTCCGTATTCCTTCCAAAAACTCAACCAGATTATGATGGAAAAAAATAAATTTATTAGTGAAGAATGAGGCTATTATTGATATAATTATAGTGATTTATGATTAAAAATTTTAAGTTCCCAACATAAAATACATGTTAATATTGAACTTATTGTAAAAATAAAGTTCAGTATGATTTATTCATAGTGAGCCCTTAAGGACGAATCATGGAATTATAACATCATTTCACCTAAGGTAAGATATCACCTACGGTAAGATTCACAATTAACTTAATAGCATATTTCTGGAAAAGAAAAAGAAAAACACTACATTCAATGTACAATATATATATTTTCTTTTTTAAAATTAAATTTATTGGGATGACATTGGTTAGTAAAACTATATAGGTTTCAAGGGTACAATTGTATAATACATCATTGTATATTCACCACCCAGAGTCAGTTCTTCCATCACCATACATTTGACGCCTTTTCCCTCCTCTATGCCACCCTTTCCCTTACCCTCTGGTAACCACTAACTATTGTCTGTGTCTATGAGTTTTTGTTTGTTTGGTTGTCTTGTTCATTTGTTGCTTTCAATTTTATATCCCACAGATGAGTGAAATCATAGTTCTTGACTTTTTCTGTCTGACTTATTTTGCTTAGCATGATAATGTCAAGATCCATCCATGTTGTTGCAAATGGCAGTATTTCATCTTTTCTTATAGCAGAGTAGTATTTCGTTGGGTATATATATCACAATTTCTATATCCAGTCATCTGTCGAAGGACACTTCAGTTGTTTCCATATCTTGGCCACCGTGAATAATGCTGCAGTGAACATAGGGGTACATGTATCTTTGCAGATAAATGTACATTCTATTTTTTAACCAGTCTCACTTTTCATTAAAATGATTTCATTTGACTTGATTCTTCTGTACCATAATCAACACTTGAGTTTAAGTCTTCATCAGACCTCGGTCTACATATTCTACATGACCATTGACCTTTGGCAGCTCAGTGCCAAGCTGC
The DNA here is from genome assembly GCF_004115265.2 of Rhinolophus ferrumequinum. NCBI lineage: Eukaryota > Metazoa > Chordata > Mammalia > Chiroptera > Rhinolophidae > Rhinolophus > Rhinolophus ferrumequinum. Next base: position 18,907,656 of record NC_046309.1, read on the forward strand.
TTTTCAAAGCCTGTGCTTATCGTCTTGTTCTCTTACTTGCCTTAAGATTGACAGAATAATTCTGAGGCATATCTAGGAATGCCAGGTTTTGTTTCCATTTTCTACTTTGTTGAATTCACAGTTTCAATTTTTCTATAATAGAAGTATGTATTGCTGGATATTAAATAGTTTCTTTTGAATACCCACTGGAAACTTTTGGCAGTTACTGAGCTTTGGTCTCTAATGAAACTCTATGGGTGTCTAGAACTTCTCTTAGTTTTTAAATCCTATGATGTATTCCAAGATATTTGACAGTTTTTATTGTCATCCTTTCTCATGAGTGTTAAGGGATTTTTTTATTTGAATAAACATACATATATACATATACATACATATATACATATACATATATACATATACTTATATACATATACACACAGTTTTATTTACATGTGTTTATCTTCTTTCTTAGAAATTAGAAAGCACTTGATTTGGGACTTAAAAGATAATATGAGAATGCATTTATTCCCCTACAGTAATTCATTTCTTCAAGCAATATTGGTAATAATGATAGCTAATATTTATTGAGCACTTCTTATGTACCAGATATAATCCTTAGTGCTCTAATCAGCATTAACTCACTTAACCCTCCCACCAATATACCTTTCATTCCCATTTGATAGATGAGCCACAGGAGATAAAGTAAGTTCCCCAAGGTACACAGCTCCTACTTGGCGGGGCCACGCACAACAAGCTTCTGATTCCAGCACATGTATTCTTGACCACCTGCAGGACTGCCTCTTAGAGGAAATCTACTTTAACGCTATTACTATTTTGTTTGGCATAACAGTCCTTTGCTTGAATGCTATATCATGACATCATCTTTTTGTTCACATTTTAAAGCACAATTAGAAATGAAAACTTCAAGTTCAGTCACGGGCTGCCAGTGCAAACACCTTTGCTGTGGTGACACATGGATGAGCATCAAATACCTTCAACACAAAGCCAAGTTGGGCAAGTTTCTCCTACCACCAGTTCTAGAACATACGCTGATTTAAGAAATGTTACTATGTGGGAATTGTGTGTCTTAGACTCAATACAATGCAGTAATAATAATGAAGAGCTAATTTATTCAGTGCTTTGTATGTGTGGCAGGTAATGCTAGTGCCTTCCCAGCAGCAACTCTCACGTCCCTTTTTATACAACCTAGTTTGTCTTTGAGGCAGTGATGTACTCACCTAACCTCCAGCTGAAGGTGGTCCTGTGACAGTGCTGGCCAGTGAGGTACAGCTCGGAATAAGGAGATCAAAGTCTGGGAAGATTTTTCTCTCCATATGAAAAAGAAAAAGACACATATATTCTAGTTCCTTGAACATGTCTTGGATCCTCTTGCCTTTGTGCCTAAGCTTATGCTGTACATTTTATCCATTTCACCTCCCCAAAATCCCACTTACCTTTCAGCCTCAGCTGCAGAATTTTACGTTGTGGTGGAAAGAGGCCTGGTGAACAAATGACCATGGGTGTTTTTTACCAAATCAAATAATCTTGCTAAACTTTATTTCTTTTTCCCTTAACAGCAAAATGGAGACTAAAACTACCTACTTGTCAGGGATGTGAGAATTAAATGGGATAAGGTATGGAAACTGCACAAAATAGCGTCTTCTCAAAGAAGCTTGCCCATGTATGCAGCAGAAATGGTCTTGTTCTTTCTCCCCGAGGGCTACTCTGTACCATGCTTATTCCATATTTTAGTATATTTTCTTTGTGTGGTTAATGGTATCTACATCTTCTTTACCAATTATAAAGGATGCTCTTGAGGCCATAAGCCCTTGCTCGTAGGATTTTATGTTTTGTTTTGTTTTTTAATTAAAGTTTACTGAGGTGCCAATTGTTAGTAAAGTTACAAAGGCTTCAGGTGCACAATTCTGTAATACTGCATTTATGTATCCCATTGTGTGTTCACCACCCAGAGTCAGTTTTCCTTCCATCATCATATATTTGATCCCGTTTACCCTCATCTACCACTCCCCTCCCTCCTTACCCTCTGGTAACCACTAAACTATTGTCTGTGTCTATGAGTTTTGGTTTCTTTTATTTGTTCTGGATTTTATGTTTTAATTGGACTAAAAATATGTGTTGTGAGACTTCAGGTTTCCAGTGCCACAGGTAGGGAGCTTGGAAGTCAGCCTCTGCCCTTATGGCAAGTAAACAGCTGAACAGAATGAAAAATCAGCACTGCTTCTACAGTCCATGAGAGAGAGGGGTTGTAGGACAAACTGGCCTCCCAGATTGGAGAGACAGAAATATTTAGGGAGTCATGCCTTACAGAAGCAGAGACTCGGGAGTGGAAACCATTGCAGGAGCTAGTGCCTGGGCCAGAAACTCTGAACTGTAATTGATGAATTACTGGGGGCTCAGTGTGGAAACCTTTGAGAGTTAACAATTCCAAGGGAAGCCTGGCATAGGGGTGGCCCCACACTTTTGTGAGATTTACCTCCAGGAGCTCAACCATTTCCCATGGTAAACATCAGAGAATAAGCCACTCTGTGTCCAGGCCAGAGGGGGGAAAAGGAACCATTCTGAAATACACCAGAGCTTCTGTTCTTAACAGGACCTGTCCTCACTCAGGGGAAGCTAGTTAACCAGAGCCTAACCTGCTGGTGCATCATCAGAGCCTAACTGACCTGGGGAAAATAACCCCAGCCACAGAAGCCATTCTGTCCCACCCAAGGGAGGAGAAAAACACCTGAGAAATACTTGTGAAGTTCACAGTCCAAAGCAATAGGCTCACTAACAAACTAAGACCTAATCACAGGACTATAACTCTTCCCTGACCCCACATCATGCTACCACATTACTAAAGGCCTATTTATAGCATTTCTTAAAACCCAGAATGTGGTGTCCAGCCAGCTATTAAAAGCAAACAAGCAAACAAACAATAAACTACAAGGCATACTAAAAGGCAAAAACATATTTTGAAGAGATAAAGCAAGTATCAGAACCAGTCACGTCAGGAGTGTTGAAATTATGAGACTGGGAATTTAAAATGACTCTGATTAATAGGCTTAGGGCTGTAATGGATCAAGTAGATAGCATGCAAGAATAGATGGAAAATGTAAAAGAAATCTTAAATAACCAAAAGGAAATGTCAGAAATTAAAAACAAAACAATACAAAAGACTGCAACAGAAATGAATTAATGCCTTTGATGGACTCATTAGCAGACTGGAGACAGTGGAGAAACAATCTTTGAGTAGAGGATATATCAATAGAAACTTCCAAAACTGAAAAGCAAAGAGAACAAACACTGACAAAACAGAACAGAATGTCCAAGGGCTATGGGAAAACTACAAAAAGGGTAACACACACGTAATGGGGATACCAGAAGGAGAAACAGAAGAAATATTTGAATCAACAATGATGGAGAATTGCCCCAAATTAACATCAGACTATGAGTCACAGATACAGGACTCAGATACAGGAGGATACAGGACACAGATACAGGAGGAATCTCACAGGACACCAGGCAAGTCAAATGCTGAAAATAAAACTACTCCTAGGCATATCATTTTCAAACTACAGAAAAATTAAAGATACATGAAAAATCCAAAAAAAGCCAGAGGGAAGAAATCTTACCTGTAGAGGGACAAAGATAAGAATTACATCCAAGTTCTCAGAAATGACGCAAGCAAGAAGAGAGGGGAGTGAGATATTTAAAATAGTGAGAGAAAAACACACTGTGCCCCCCACAACCTAGAATTCCGTACTCAAAAATATCCTTCAAAAGTGAAGGAGAAATAAAGATTTTCTCAGACAAACAAAAATTTAAGGGAATGTGTTGCCAGTAGACCAGCCTTGCAACGAATGTTGAGAAGTTCTTTACAAAGAAGAAATACTATAGGTCAGAAACTTTCTACATAAAGAAAAGAAGAGCACTGAAGAAGGAATAAGTGAAGGCCAAATAATAATTTTTATTTTTCTTATTCTTAATTGATCTAAGTAATAAAATTTGTTCAAAATAATAATATTGGCAGTACATGCAATTATATATGCTTATGTATATATGTATATATGATATATACATAAGCATACATAATCAAGTATATATGTGTATATATTTATATATTATAAATATGTGTATATAATATATAAATATATACACATATATTTAATTTTAGAGCTTAAACCAACCTGAATTTGTTGCATGGATTTGCAGATCTATTTTTTTGTTTGAGCTTCAGACTAGTAGATGGTCAATTTAAAAGGTTTCATTGAATAGTCACAGATTGTTACACTAGGGACAAAGAGAGCAACTAGGTAAATCTAAGCTAGAGAAACTGATAAAGTATTTCTGTTGCTAAGAGAGCAGTGTAATAGTATAATTCAAATATAAGTTGATGTTGACTATACAGTCTTTTTGTGCTGACAAAAGTAATCAGGAATACAGCAGATGATCAGGCATTTTATGGTACATTTAGATCAATTTTCTTTTTAAAATGCTAAAAATAATAATAATGGGATTTACTGATTCATACCAGAGAATGAAAACCCTTTTTGTTGGAAGTAATTAAACTTTGTGATGACACATTCCCCAGCAGTATACTCTTCTAGTTATTATGAAGTTCATACAGTAAGAAGGGCATGAAAATATAACTCGGAGCCTCTCTTTTCCTCAGGAACCTTCCCTACCTGTATGCAGGATGGTGGAAGCAGAAGAGAGGGAGAAGAATAAAAAGGAAGAAGGAAAAGTGTGTAGAAATGTTGTTCTATAACAGCTCCCCAGTTTCAAAAGATGACAGGGATTGGTAAGGAGAGTGAGAAGAGGGGAGAAGACATAATGGAAAGTCAAATCAGAAAGGTTTTTTACTGATTTCCTCTAAGTTCAAAAACTACAGAAAATATATATGTGCACATCTTAATACATATTCTTATACATGTCCACACTGAGAGAAACAGACACACCATCTAAACACACAACTTTATATGTAAGTCAATATGCATGGACATTAGAATAGTTCGTTTCCTCTCAGACTTCAATCCATCCCATTGATGTGCTTCTCAGGGACAGACCAGCTTGGTTTTATCCCAGTTTGAAATAACATTTTCTTGTTAGTTATCCTGGTGAATTCTCACAAGCCATTTTTTCCCCCATGGCAGATGGAATCCAATGCAATCATCACTATTTTTACCTTTCCTCCTCGCCATTCTGTAAAATAGAATCTCAGCCATTAATTGCATGAAAGGTTATCTTAGGTTCCGATTAATTTTACTGATGTTTTGAAATTCTTTAAAAGTGTTTTTCTTTTTTTCCTAAGATGTACTCTTCTGATGACCACTTAGGCTTTAAGTGTGGCAACCGGGAAGACTTCATATGCCATGTACCTTCCACTGCTCTGCAATGGTTTGTGTGCTTTGGTTCTGTTAATAGTTTTCTGACATCTGAAATCACGACCCCACTTGAGCCCCATGGAGTGCTTTTATCTCAAAGGAATTCAGCCTTCAATACAGACGGGCCTGTCAGCATGGTCTAGATGACATTTTTATAACCTGTAATGCTCTTCAGCAAGATGTGGTTAATGAGCCTTCGTGTCATCCGACCACGAGAGTGCTGGGTTCCTGGCGGAAGCTTGTGTTCACGTCACAGCTCTTGAGTCTGTTCAACACAAAGTTATCACTGTAGGAATTGGCTAATGAAAATCTGGGGATTGCTACATTCTTCATTTTATCATGATTGGCATTAATATCGTTGCCTCCTGTGTGTGCCCTGGTCATGCTACTTTAATTCAGACCCCTTTACCTTTTGCTTTTGGAATGCTTTTCTTCCTAGCCCTGGAAGGAAAGGAATGGCCCCTGTCAGTGCTTCCTCTTGCTTGGCCATGACTCCCAAATGAGCTAGTCTGTTCTGGAGACTGACTTCCAGAAGGTTTAGGGACCCCCTACTCATGTAATGAGATGGTTAAGAAAACTGTCCTGGAAGATACAATGAGGCCAAGAGATAAGCCTACCAAGAGATAAGTAATACCTGTGACACATTGTCTCTATTTGCCCCTTTACTCTTTTCAGATTTCAGAGTACTTTTCTCTGGGGTGTGGACCCTACACTGCTGAAAATGAGTTCAATAAATGACTCATAAGCTTCAGCTTTGTGTAAAGCACTATGCCATGTGATAACAGGGTACATCCTTACTTCATACAGTGCTTAGTGTGTGACAGTAGATGTGCTACACAGTCAGAAGATGCACTTCCACCCAAAATAAGAGAGATTCAATAAAGAGAGATGCAAGCAAAGTGCTAAAGGTATTTCCAAATGGCAGGAAATAAGAAAGAACCAAGGAGGTGGCATTCGGACAAGAACTTAAAAAAGGATTAGGAGTTTGATAGCAGAAAGGAAAGAATAGACATGCATTTCAGGCTGTTTGAAGGGCATGGACAGTTTTGGGAGAGTGGATGCCTGCCTGGGGAACCTAGTGTGTTGCTCAAATGGACAGTGTGGTCAGAGTAGAGTGTGCAGTGAGATTCCGCGGCAAGTGTGGTGAAGAGGCAGAGAGGCCAGATTAGAGGACAATGGTGGGTGTGGGGGTGCTGACAAGGCCAGCAAAACTAAAGTGACCTTTATCCTGTTGGCAGTAGGGAGGCATCAGAGATTTCTGAGTAATATGATTTGACTAATGTTGCAGAGCCATCACTCTGGTTAATGGAGGACCACAGAGATCAATTAGAAAGTTCGTGAGCTAGATCAGCTTTCAAGGGCTACCGTCATTGGATGAGGAAAAAGGAAAGACATAGGGGGTAGCTTTCAGACGTCAAAGATCATACTTGGTGAAGAAGCTCAGCTGAATCGTCAGAGAAAGAAGGAGAGCACCTCCAGCGTGTGTAGAACGGGTGTTGCTGACTTATTCCGTGGCAGACTCGTATTTGTAAACACGGCAGAGATGCAAGGTAGACTAAGTTATGAAGCAGGTAAGTGTCATCTTAGGCACATGCTAGTGATGAGTATTTGACTATTGCTCTTGGATCCTGCTGGCTCTCCCAGCCTGTTCTCTAGTGCCTTCCAGCTGTCCATGTGTACTTGGCCACTCAGGCTCGCCTTCCAATGTTCTGAACTACCTTTTTCTAAAGAAACCTACTTCATATGCACCATACCAGCAGAATCCTGCACTGAGCTAATTAACAGATAAAATTATCTATGCATGGATGATAATAAGTTAGTGGGTTAACCTCCCAGAGCAATCCTGTTGCACTTCACACATAACCTTCTGTTTAATCTAAGTAGGTGTGCTAATCGTGGTAATTCTCTGCTTCTTGCTGGGGCAGTAGGGTGATATCTGGAGGTGTGTAGGTCAGTCATATAAGGTGCAGCTATTCTGCTTTTGACGGAGTTGGCTCTTTATAGAGACATAAAAGGGAGGAAGGAAAGTACTATTAAAACCAAACAATGATATTTAGGCAATTCAGGATTACAAAACAAAAAATGTATTTTAGCAGCTGATAAAAGTATATTTAAAAAAAAAAGTACATGTATTATTCCTTTAAACACATTTATGTTATGGAAAAGTGTGATATAAAATGTTTTTATTTTTTTCAAAGTGTACTTCCCTCATGAAAAAGTATTGATTAAACCAAACTTCAGGAGATTTGGGAAACGGGGCTAATATTACAACTGCTGTCTTGGAAAATTTTCTGTTTCTTTCACAGGTGCTTCCAGGTAAATTTGCATCATCTACCTTCAGGGGAGTAATAGTTTATGCTGGGTACTTCTGTAATGTGGGAATCATGTCCCCTCCTGCTGAAATGCAGCCACCTTCGGGGCAGATGGTAATGACCACTTGAAAAAGCATAGACTGTTGTAAACAGATTAAGTGTGGAAGTGACACAGATTATAAGAGACTTTAGGGGACTTCAAGGCAGCTAGAACATAATTACCTAAATTACATTTGGCCTAAACAACAGGGTAATGCTTCTTCTCCAGCCACATTTTTCACAAAGACGTGAGTGTTCTACGTCGTAATTTTCTGCAAAGAAAACAGGCATTTTTGAGCAAAGCAACAGTTTCTAAGCCATTAGTGTACTTGGTTTTTTGGTATCTGATGTCCAGAGTCCTTCTTTATTTATTTTGTCAACATTTATTTGTTTGCTTTAATTGATTTATTTGTTTAAAATCATGGTAAAATATACACTACAAAATTTCACAAAATTTACCATTTTAATAATTTTTAAGTGAGTAGTGCGTTGAATACATTTGATTTGCATAGTTGTGCAACCATCATCACCATCCATCTCCAGAAATTTCCTCATTTTTGTTCCATAGTTATATTTGTTTATATGATTATGTGTACTCAAAGAATGGTGGTTTTCTTTCTTCTTTTATTTATTTATTTATTTTTTTTGTTACCACATTTTTTTTCCTCCCCTCAAATTTTGTGACTGTTTGAAAAATACACTTGAAATTCAAAATGTATGTTTCTCTCAGGAAGGCAAATCGTACACTCCACTATTCTCAATAGAACTGACATCCCAATTTAAAAAACGCAGTAATGCTTGGCCTCTGCAGGCCTGTGTTGCTAATTCTTTACCTATGAGTCAGTTATAATTACGGGACTTCCTTGTCAGTGATATTGAGGTGACATCCTCACGCTTCACGGCAGCTTCAGGGGAAGCTGCTTTCAGAGCAATTTGAATTCTTCCCAATGTTTTTAAAAACCTTTTATTCCTTCAGCCAATAAATGCTGATCTTGAGATTATCTGTGTTGTGCTCCACAAATGGTCTAAGAGAGAGAGAAGGCTGCAGTGAGCACGGGCAAGGCAGGGCGCCAATGACCAGGGTGTTTCTTTTGGAAAGACTTGCAGGAGGCATCTGGCATATAGACCAGAATGTGGAACACAGCTTGGTCAGTCTTTCAATTCATTCCCTAAAACAATAAAATATCATTAATGAGAGGTTTGGTGGCACCACCCCTGTGAGTTTTGGGGTAAAGTATTTGTTCTCTCCAGAAAGCATTTTCACATGCATGCTGTTTACTAAACATTACGGGTGATGCAAAAAGTTCCTAAAGCTCATTTATAGATGCCTCAGGAGTCCATGGGTTGTAGGTTAAGTATCAGTGACATGCTGATGTGGAGGTGAACTCTTTCCTTGATGATTGTATAACACCACAGTTAGACCTGTAGGACTTGCTACTCAGGGCATGGTCTACAGATGAGAAAAATTGTCGTCACCTGGGAGCGTGTTAGAAATGCAGACACTCAGACTCCATCCCAGACCCCCTGAGTTAGAATCTGCCTTTTAAGCATCTCCCAGGTACTTTGTATGCACATTAGCCACTGCACACAGATAGACTGGAGGACAAAGTGTGTGTGAGTGTGTGTGTGTGTGTGTGTGTGTGTGTGTGTGTGTGTGTGTTTATCTAAGAATAACTCTTAAGGCTTTTTTGTGTTATATAAATATGAGTAGTTATTCATAGATACTGCTATTTAGATGTAAAATTCCTAGAAGGATGTCATTTGCCTCAGAAATGTTTGTGCATTCTGACACAGAAAATACAGATGAAGACATTTTAATAAGCAGACTATAATACAAAGGTATCAGCATGAGATTTTTTTTGTCAATATTGTTTTATGACCAAATAATTGGCAATGACATTAAGTATCCACCACTACGGGATTGGTTAAGTAAATTATGGAACATATATAAACAGAACAAATGTATAGCCAGTAAAGTTATATTAATGATCTTTAATGTATTGACATATAGAGTTTTCCATAATTAGTGTTAATTAAAAAAAGGAAGGATTTAAAACCGCCTAGATAATACGATCTCATTGTTTTTTAAATAGATAGATGCAGATATAATGAGAAATAATGTAGCTCAAACAATAACCATGGTTGTTACTAACTGATGATAAGATAGTGGACAAATATTCTCTTTTATTCCCCTCTCTTTCTTTCTTTTGCTTATCTCTACTTTCAAATTTTCTTTATAATAAATAAGAATATCTCTATAATGAATATTTAAGTGAAAAAATCAGCATTGTTCTCTAGGACTAATATTCAATCTTTTCATCTGATATTTGATGATATTCTGCTTCCTCCTATTTTTGGCGACAAAGATAGACAATTATATAAGTTTGATTTTAAAAGGCAATAAGTAAATAGAGCATATCTTTTTGGATATTGGCCCTTGGATACACAACAGACTAGACTATGGACCAAGAAAATGTGGGCATTCATTTTTCTCCTTCCCCAATGAGATAATCTGATTATTGGTTGTTGCAAGGTAACTTTGCAACCTATTCTTCAGATTTGGTATAACGTTTCAATAACGTTGTTATCACTGAGATGGTGAGGAACCAAGGAAATTAGTGTGACAAAAGTTAAGTGTAATGGAAAGTGAATGAAAAGAAATAGAGTTACAAAATTTACATACTGTTGAAAGAAAAGCCCTAAAGCACCCACTTTTTTAAAGCTACTTTCAATGATTGTGCTTTTGTTATTTTTTCTGACTTTCTACTTTGTATTTGTATTCAATTAGGGTATAAAAACAAGTTAATTAATTATGAGATAGCTAACAGAGATAGAATTTTTACAAGCTTTCAGGTGACAGAAAAAAACTGAAGTATGGTCTCTGATATTGTTTTTCTAAAAATGAAAGGCCCTTGCAGGATCTTGCTGTCTAGCATATATTATAGACACTATTCTTCTAGACTAGTCTCAGGATTCAAAAATACAAAATATGTATTTTACATAAGTTTCTGAGGGTGTTTTGGTCATAAAGTTAAGTGCTTCTATCGACTTCTGAGAGCTCAATTTCAGAAGATGTTTAAATCAGAAAGCATAAAGCATTTAGCAATTTCGGAGGAAGAACAACAGAGTTTCAAAAAAATTCCGAAGAATATTTGTGTTATTCTTCTTCTCAGATATTTGTTTTGGAACTTATGAGTTAAAAAAAAAAAAAATGGAGTGCCATCACCATGACCCTGTGATATCAACTTTCTAAAGAGGAAGGTTTCTGGTTTCTGGAGTGAGTTTTTTAAAACCACTTTATCAAAACTGGACGCATTTGATGTATAAAACTGGATAAGCCTGGAGTTGAGTATACACTAGTGAAACCATCCCCACCATCAAGGCCATTAACTTAGCCATTACCTCCAAAAGTTTCCTTCTGAAGGAGGAAATAAGTTCCCTCTTACTTATTTTTTTCTTTTCTTAATTTATATATACTTTTTTATTTTGTGGTAAGAGCACTTATAAGAGCTACCCTCTTAGCAGAAATTTCAAGTGTACGATGCAGTATTGTGAATTATAGGCCACGTGTTGTCAGCAGAACTCTAGAATTTAGGCACTTCACATAACTGAAACTTTATACCCTTTGAGCAACACCTCCCAATTTCCTCCTCCCGACAACCCCTAATAACTACCACTCAACTCTCTGGTTTTATGAGTTTATGATATGAGATGTTTCCATGTATTTAAAAAGCAATGTCATTGCAATAAGACAGTAAGTGGATTTTTTTTATCATCTTATTATTACAGTGAGTGTACAACTCACGGCTGAGCCAAATGACATTAGTCTATTCCTCTAACAGGTGCACCTGTGTCAACAAGTGCAAAGCAAGGGGTCAGGTTTCCTCTCTGCATGTGAGGTGATGAACAGACACATCACCCACACTGTGCATTTGGAGATGCTACTTTACCTACTGTGCTCATTCTAGTTAATATGCCAGAGTTCTTAGGTGGGCGTGTTTTTAAAACATGAGATTTATATCAGGGGGGAAAAAAAGCCTTCTTATAGTTTATGTGGTGTAAAACTTCTTTCCATTTTTGAGAGAATATATTTTGTAATATACTGAAATTTTACTTTTATTCATAGGAGCAAACAATTACATTAAATCTGTATTAAACTTGGGCCTCAGAAAGCAATGATGGTCAAAGTTAAGGGTCAGGTGGGTTTAATGCTTTTGATGTTTACGTTTTCTTAAATGTGGTGGGATTCAACAGATCAATCTCTCAATGGGTAAATATAGAGTGAAACGTAGAAATTTGATATTAATCACCAAAATGAACATAAATAGCTACAAGGCATTAACGCTTTTCAAATGGGAATTCATGTTGCTGAAAATGAAATGTCAACTTGGTAAGTTTTTTTTACATCCTTGATTAAATCAATGGGGAAAATGAATGTTTTTAGTTAATTAGTTATTTGGCCAAACAAAATTATTGATTTATTTTACATTCAGAGACATGGCACTGAGGGATGGAGACTATACCAAATTATTGACAGCATACTGTGTTTTTCAAATATTGTGTCTCTTAACCCTCCAGCCACCTTATGACATAGGCGGTATTTACCTCATGCAGAAGAGGGATCATGCACAGTCATAGCTTTTCGGAGATCTAATGGCTGTGACAGGACTGATTCCAAAGCCTCTGTTCATTCTTCCACGAGACCCTTCTCTGTTTTGATAGCTGTCTGGTCATGACCTCATGTTCATTATTTAGCATCCCATCATTGAAAGTGAACAGCACCACTGCTTTAAAGATAGAATCACTAAGATCTCATGGGTCGTCTTCAGTAGAGGACAGGCTTACATCTGTGCATATCCACCATGCCCAGCAAACATGAAGGACTCAGTACTGGCTTGATAAGGTTGCTGATGGTCACAGTGGAATAATGATAGTGTATAATCTCCCTGGAAGGGCAGGAAAGCCAAGGTTGACAGGGGCCTGGTTCTAGGTGTCTAGGAGGGGAGGCTAGGTTAGGAAGCCCTCTGTTATACTACTTTTGAGCTTGTTGTCAGGAGCAGATATGAGAGGCAGAACCCCATAGGGATGAAGTCAGCACTGAGATGAAACAGTCCGGAGCTGAGTTTTGAAATGCAAAGGGAACAAGGAAAATGAGAAACCAAGATTCATAGCCTGTGGGATTAGGAAACCCATTTAGTTGATGAGGAGAAAATAGCGCCAAGAAATTCCCAAGTAGGGTCAAATATTCCCTATGACTCATTTTTTGTGCTGCTGTCAGCATGGATATGGGTATGCTAGCCGCAGTTAAAAAGAGAGACAGTTGATGACGGCCTAAGCATAGAACTGACTTTTTATTTTCACACACATATTAATATTTAGAACCACTTTAAAACACTTCTACTTGCTTCTAATTCCTTAATTAGTTTATTAACCCAACATGTTTCCATAAAACAGAATTTTAAAATGGCAACAAGTTATTTCTCGAGTGATCATGAATAATACACCCACTTCTCTTTTCAAATGGAACTAAGAAATTTGTTTCAAATTAGAAACTAAATTCTATGTAGCATCCCAGTATAAAGCGATAATAAATAATACACTGGAGAAAAAAATGTAGGTTTTTTTCCTGCAAATGTAGGTTTAAAACTTACATCTCCATTTTAAGATAGAAGAGTTATTCCTTCCTACACTTCTTATAAACAAAATAGAAAATATGAGACATTGTTCTTTTGTAATTGGCATAAAGGTTAAACCGAACTAATTGTAAAATGGAGGCTGAAATTGCTGGTTAATAGTGATACTCTATATTGTACCGTATAGTTAGTAAAAGGAAGAGATTATCTTAATAGACATTATTTTTGGATATGGAACTTAAGAATTTCTAGTGCTTTTTGGAAAAACAGTATGTTTTCAGCTATTGAAAGGTCTTCGAGTTTAAAGAATAAATTGTGCAAGCATATACGCCTTGGGAATGCTATCTCAACCATCTGTTTTTGTGCAAAAGTTGTTTTCATTTTAATCAAAAAGATCTTGTCATCCAAGTGTTCCAAGAAGTTATATGTGCAGACCCAGACCCAGAGCATATAATGTCATGATCTTTAGAAATGCCAGTGCCAGCCATCATTAATTATTGAATATACATCTCCTTTTTCTGCTTTTCATTTCAGGTGCTAACATCTTTTAGACAAAAATGCAGGCATACTATTGGGGGTCTTCTCAAAGATAAGCTACCTGTCTGACCTGAACTCACTAGTGAATTCCTTTTTCTTTCTCTTCTCTTCTCTTCTCTTCTCGTCTCTTCTCGTCTCGTCTCTTCTCTTCTCTTCTCTTCTCTCCTCTTTCCCTCCCTCCCTCCCTCCCTTCCTTTCTTTCTTTCCTTTCTTTCTTTTTTTAATTGAACCACAATAACTGAACTAGGTTCTCCCATATTTCTTCTAAACTGTGTTGAGGCAAATACTGCTGTCAGAAGGCTCTGAGAGCCACTTCTTTCTATCTGCTAATATCGGTGTATATTAGCCATCAGTATGAAGTGTAGTATTTACCAAAATATACTTTCATTTCTTTCTTCCAGATCTTTTGTCTTGACTATATTTTAAAGAAAAATAGGTGTTTTTTAAATATAAAAAACAGATATTTATTGCAGGAAATAATAAAGAAGAAAATGTAGATCAGTTTTCATTTCACTAAACAAAGATAACTTTTTTTGGTACTTATCTTTCAAAATATGTATCTATATCCTATTCTTTTTTTCTATCTTCCTGTCTTTCTATCTATCATTTGTCCATCATCCATCTATCCATCCATCCATGTACCCACTTTACACATATATAATACAAAATGAGATGATGTTATATGTTAACCCATAATTTTTTTATTAAGACATAATTCACATACAATAAAATTTTAAACTATACAACTTAAAGGTTTTTGGCTTGTCCACTGGGTTGTGTAACCATCATCACTATCTAATTCCAGAACATTTTCATCACCCCAAAAAAGAAACTCTATGCTTATTAATAGACCCTCCCCATTCTCTACCCCCACCCTCTCCATCCCCTGACAAACAATAAGCTACTTTCCGATTCTGAATTTACCTATTGAGGATATTTTTTCATATAAATTGAGTCATACAATAATGGCCTTTTATGACTAGTTTCTTCACTTAACATAATGATTTGAAGGTTTATGCATGTGGTAACATGTATCATTCTTTTCATAGTGAATTTTGAATGAATATATCTAATTTCATTTATCCGTTCATCATTGAATGTCCTTTTGGGTTGTTTCCACTCTTTGACTATTATAAATAACACTGCTATCAACATGTGCATACGAGTTTTTCTGTGAACATATGTTTTCAGTTCTCTTGGGTATATACCTAGGAGTGAAATTGCTGTATCACACGATAACTCTTTATTTAACTTTTGAAGAAATCATCAAATCTTTTCCCACAGTGGCTGTACCATTTTACATTCCCACCCATAATGTATAAATGTTCCAATTTCTTCATGTCCTCACCAACACTTACTTTCCATTTTTAATAATATTACCACCATAAATGGTAATATTATATATAAATGGGTTTGTGTAATCATTTTAAGTGTAAAATTATACCCTGAAATCTCTCCATGTTAATAATATATATTTATATTACAATTTTGATGCTACCTTGTATTCCATTGTATGTATGTGTCATTATTTATCTATGCCCTGATTGATATACATTTGTATTGATTCTATTTTCTCTGTAGTAAACAACATTGGACTAAAGATTCATATATCTGTGTCCATTTAGATTGTCAACATTTTCCCATTACCCTAGTACAGAAATAATGATATAGTTAACATGTTTAAGTATATGTCTTTTACAATCACCTGCCATTTTCATAGCATAAATTTCTACCATTGGATCAAAGAATAAGAGTATTTTAAATCTTTAAAATTTGCCCCAGAGTGATTATATCAATTTAAATTTTTATCAACAGAGCATGAAAGGGTTAATTTTACCCCACCTTCACTTATAATATTTATTCTTAAATCAAATGTGAACATGCATGTTTCGTGGATATTTTTTATTATTGGTTAGATGGAATATTGTATGCTTTCTGTAATCATTGATGTTTTATTTTCAGAATTTTCTATTTATTTTTTCCCAGTTATGCTAAAGTCCTATATTTTTTCTTATTTTTAAGAGATCCTTGCATATTAAGAATATTAATCCCTTGTTACATTTTTATAGGTTGATTCTTTACAAAAATTTTTAAATAGGTTTTTGAAATTCAGACATTTTTATTTTTATGTTGTTAAAATTATCAATTATTTCTTTAATCTTTTTAATTTGATGTCATGCTTAAGAACCCATTTGTCATTTCAAGATTATGAAAATATTTTTCTGTAAATATATCTAGGACTTGTATAATGATAAAAATTTTCAATTCTCTAAATTTTCATCTGAGGGCAGCCTTGGCCATGTCCTTTAGGTTTTGAAAAACGTTGTTATCTGTGAAGTAGTATGCTATAATTTTAGTTTTAGCTTGCTCTTTGACTCAGCATTAATTAATTAATTAATATGAGTGCTTAATTACTTTTTTTTCTAAATCTTTAGGAGGTTTTGAATTTTTAATCTATATTTGTGTTGTTTTAACTTTTAAGCTTTTTATAGCTTTTATTAAAAATTTCAAGTTTTACTGCACAGTGGTCAGTGAATATGAATCAAGATTTTTACTTTATGATAATATTCATAGTTTTGACAGAAAATACTTTTTATAAATTATATATTTGAAATATATATATTTCATAAATATTTGAAAATAAAATATATTATTTAATAACTATTATTTTCATGTGTCTGGTGGGTCAGCTTCTGAAAGGGAAATATGAAAGCCAGACTATACTTTTATTTTTAAAAATATTTTGACAGTTTTTTACTTATATATTTCACTGTTTCTTTTAATTATGTTCCAAATTGTTTTGCACTTAGTGAAGAATGGAAACACCTCAAATCACCATGGTAACAGACAATTCACATTTATCACAGTGGCCTAATATACATTGACAGTCTGTGTAATTATAGAAAATCAAGTGCATTGTAAATAAATGATTTGGTATCCTTTTTTAAAATTCAGTACATAAATTATTGTCAGAAATGAACAGACCTCTCCTAATTTAAAAATGTATCCATTTCCTTAGACCCATTGGCATCTGTTTCTACAGTTATCTGTATTTGATTGACTCACAATAATTCTACAAATATTAACAAAATATCAATTTTGAAATATATTGAAAGCCTATACCTTAGTGATATTTCAGACAATGAATTATTACAAAGACGTGCATACCCAAGAGAAAAGAACAATTTGATATTCAGCAGGAAATGAAGTGATGACTCAACTGGTATTTCAGCCGTATTTTACTCTTCAGAAAAATCTTCATAATGAGAAAGTGAATTAAGTTTTTTGGCTTAAAAATATAATGTGATTCTAATCCCAGAGAGTCATATTTTATAAACTGGGGGTTCTGACAGAACGTTGACTAATATAAAATCTAAAAATATACAGAAAAGCTGCTTTAGAGAATCGGGGAAGGCAATTCTGTATGTGACATATTTTGTTTGGGTTCATAGAGCTCCAGGGAAGATTCACATTCGTCAAGGGCATAATATGAAGGCTAAGTATAGCGTTCAGTTAATACACAGAATGACACCATGATTAAAGTGCTGTCTTTCAAAATACCCTCTCTCTTTTATAGTTTTTAATGAGAATCTCTCCCTTTTCTTTCATTTTTTTTTATTCATTAGTTACACCTTTCCTTCATTCTGTTCCTTTATCCCTTTCTTCCTCCTGCTTGCCCATCTTGCTTTCTCTCTCTTCTTCTTGGCTTCTTGGCTTATGATACATGTTCATCATTGATCTATGCAAAGTCTGTATTTATTTATTCATTTGTTATTTACTTATTTATTTATTTATTTATTTATTATTTAATCATTTGGTATTTCAAAGAATGTAATGAGCACCTATGAAAAAACTCCCCTGTCTCCAAAAGCGGAGATTTTGACAAAAAGCTATCGTCAAACATATGTAGGTAAACCTCATTTTGTTGCACTTGGCCTTATTGTGTTCTTTACGAATTGAAGGTGAATGGATAGGCTTCCAGAAAGTCTATCAGCACCATTTCTCTAAGAGGCTCAGATGATGCTCAGCACGTTTTTGCAATAAAGTATTTTTTAATTAAGGTGTGTACATTGTTTCTTTAGACATAATGCTTTTAAATACTTAATACAATACACTATGGTGTAAACCTAACTTTTATATGCACTGGAAATCCAATATATTCATGTGACTCTCTTTGTTGTGATAGTTACTTTATTGGGGTGATCTGGAACTGAACCCGCAGTATCTCCGAGGTATGAGTCTATTCCCATCACAGACCCATCCTGCATTTCTTCTGAACAATGAACAATCTTACATTTTAAAATATATTTTTCTTGCATATGTGTTCTCAAACCACATTTAAATTTTTTAAAAATTATTTATGTATTATAGGTTATGTACTATAGGGTGATGTATTATAGAATTGTACGCTTGAAACCTATAAATTTACTAACCAATGTCACCCCAATAAATTTAATAAAAATTAAAATAAAATTTTTTTATACTTTGTAAAATTTAATTTTAGTAGTTTTTCCACTGAATATTATATTGTTAAGATTCATCATATTTATGGCTGTCTGCACTCACTCATTTAGACAGCAGTCTAATATTCCATTGTGTGAATATTCCATATACCACAATTGATTGATTCACTCTTTTGATGGTGTCTGGGATAATTTCAGGTGAGTGCCATAAAAGTTTCAAGGAAGATATAATATTTATACAAATTCTTGCAGAGAATGGAAAAAGAGGGAATGTTTTCCAATTTTTTCACTGTGGCTGGTGTAATCCTGAAACCAACACAAAAAGGATATTATAAGAAAGAAAAATTACAGATCCATCTCACTCATGAGTATGAATCTATAGATTTTAAACAAAATATTAACTAATTGAATCCAACCATGCCAACAACAACAAAAAAATGAAATCAAATTGGATCCATCCCAAGACTCCATGACATAATACCTGCAAATATATAAATATAACTCATTACCATAACATGTTTAAAAAAAATCTCAAAAGATTCATAAAAATCATTGTTAACATTAAAAAAGCATTAATTATATAAAAATATTAGTACACTTAGAATGAAAGGGAATTTCTTAAACTAATAAGAAACACTTATAAAATGCCTAGATCAAGCATAATCCTACATGGGGAATGTGGTAAAGTTAGGAGAAGTATAAGGATGCCCACGCTCACCACATCATATAAAAATTATCTTAAACGTCCTAGATAGTGCAATAAGAAAAAGGAGGAAAAAGGATTGGTGGCATAAGAATTATTAAAGGGAAATGAAATTATAATTATTTGCAGACAACAAATATTCTTTTAGAAATATTCTTATTCTTTACCTAGAGATTTAAAAATTTAGAGATAAATGCTTAAGTATAAGAAGAGTTTTATTAGGGTTTTTCAACCTCAAGACTATTGACACTTTGAACTGGATAATTCTTTCTTGTAGGTGGCTGTCCTCTGTATTGTAGGATGTATAGTAGCACCTATGTATAGATGTATAGATGTATAGAAGAGACCTCTGGCCTCTTCTACTAATCACAAGAGGTAACACTCCCCCAGTGGCAACAACCAAAAATGTCCTTGAGGGACAGAAGCATCTCCAGTTGAGAATCCCTGGACTAGATAGAAGACTACCGTATTTCCCCGAAAATAAGACTGGGTCTTATATTAATTTTTGCTCCAAAAGATGCATTAGGGCTTATGTTCAGGGGATGTCATCCTGAAAAATCACACTAGGGCTTATTTTCCAGTTAGGTTCTCTTTTCGGAGAAACATGGTAATACAGATAAAAGTCAGCTTCATATTATATACTAGCAGATATATTACATAGTCGATAATATAAGCATCAGATAAGCATCAGATAAGCATTACAATAGCATCAGATAATATTAATCACCTAGGAGTAAATCTACAAAAAAATTGTTAAGTGCTATGAAAAGAAAATTGTAAGACTGTATTAAGACTAAGAAAAGAATATTTTAACAACTGAGAGACAACCCATGCTCATGGATAGGAAGATATAAAGATATCAAATCTTCCTCAATAATTTATAGCTTTCATATATTTTCCAATCACAATCTAAAGAGAATTGTGCTAGAAATTTAATAACATGGTTGTAAATTGTATATGGGAGAATATAAAGCAAAGAGAAGTCAGAACACTTGTGAGAAAGAAGAATAGGGCATGGGAACTTACAATACCAGAATGTCTTATTATGAAACATTAGTAATTCATATAGTATGATATTGGCTCAATGAGAGGCAAATGAATTAATGGAAAAGGAGAGAAAGGCTGGAAAAAACAAAAAACGTCCGTTCAGTCAATTGGAAAAGGGTGGGGAGTGTTGCTGAAAAAAACATCAAGATAGGAAAAAAAAAATAATTGTATCCCATCGTCACACTGTAAATCAACTATGGGTGGATTAAAAATGCAAATGTCAGAAGCAAAATTTAAAAACTCTTTAAGTGTGACAGCGAGAGGAAACAGGCTCATCTGGATATAGTGATCTGACAGGGCCTCTCTCTCTGATATTTGAGCTGGAATATGAATGATAAGGAGCCAGTCATGCAAAGATCCAGGTGGGAAAAAAAAAGACATTGGGGAGGAGAGAGAGAGAGAGAGAGAGAGATCCTGAAATAGAGCAAACTTCATGTGTTTGAGGAATAGGAAAAAGCCTAGAGTAGATGGAATGTTGAAATGAGTAAAACTGTAGAAACGACAAGACCTTAAAGACCACGATAAACGTTTTGTGTGTTATTCTGAGTGAAGTAAAGCCACTGCATACTTTAAGGAGAAGAGCCATGCGATTTATGTTTCAAAGAGTCAGTCTGGCTGCAGGGCGGAGAGTGGACTGTTGTCCATCAGGATGAGTACAATGTATTGGCTGGGACTGCAGGAGAGATCACAGTAGCTTGGACCGGCATAGAGGAAGACAAAATAGAGAGGATGAGAACATTCTGGGTATGTTTTGGAGATAAAACCTGTCAGTGCCTTAAAGGTGGGCTTTTCTTTGTTTGTTTTTATACCACTGGAGCAGGTTGAATTTTATTTTAGGACCTTATCTCTAGATCTGGCATCCACTGAGTCTTGGGTCAGATTTGGGTGGATTCACCTCATTAGGGGAGAAACTAGTGAAGGGGGCTCAGTCCAGTTGAAGGAGAGGTCAGATCAGAAAGGCCCAGGAGTGGACTTCTTCCCCAAGGCGTGGAGGATGGAGCCATGACTGCTGAAGTGATTGGTCCTTTAGACTTGCACTGTTGAATACAGGTGGCTATTGAGCACGTGAAATAGAGCCAGTCTGAATTGCAATGATCTGTTAAGTAGAAAGTATATACTATATTTTGACGACTTGGTATGTGAAAAACGTATAAAATATCTCATTAATGTCTTTATATTCGTTACATTTTGACATCATAATATTGTGCATATACTGGGTTATACAAAATATATCACTGAAAATACTATAATAATTTCATCTTTTTTCTCTTACTTTTTAAGATTTCTTTAAACAACTTCAGCTTTATAGAAAAATTAAGCAGATAGTGCAGACAGTTCCCATATTTCCCTCTCCCCACAGTTTCCTCAATTATTATCATTTTGTATTACTATAGTACATTTGTTACAATGAATGAACCAATATTGATACATTGTTATTATCTCTGTCCATAGTTGACATTTACTCTTTGGGTTTTACATACACTTAGATGTGGGGTTTTAACTTAGGTGTGATTGAATGGATGGGCAGTCCTCAGCTCCTTCTTAAGAGAGGAAAGACTGTAAGGAACGTGTTTGAAAATAAAAAACAGCCAAGTGTTGTGTCTGGACGTATAAAGTTTAAGATGATTATCAAACAACCAAGTGAAAGTACAGGTAATTGGATAAGTCTGCCCTCAGGGCTTTATGTATAAATTTGAGACTCATCAGTGGAGGTATAAGGTTACATTTCAAATTAAAATAGTATGAAGAGTTAATGGAAAATATGAAAATGGAGCGAGTGAAGACAGCTCACTGAAAAGTTGTGTTTTACTCTTAAGGAGAGTGGATAAATGAGGCACTCAGGTTAGTAACGGGATTTGTTGGCTTGCTCTTTTTTTTTTTTTTAACATGAGAGCTATTAGAAGTCTTTCACTTGTAAATTGAAAGGAATGCTGTAGACAGTCTAAGTTTGTTGGTGCAAAAGAAAGAAAGATAGCTTTGAAATTGAGAGTTCCTGAAGAGTGAGAGTAAGTGGGACCCTGGCTCTAGGGAGAAGTATGCTTCTGACTGGGTCAGGGACACCTGTTTCAACAGCAGGAAAGAGATAACGTGAGTGTAGCTGCAGGTAGGTTGACGTTTTGTGATGGATTTATGAGGGAGTTTTTGTCTTATTGCTGCTTTTTCTCAGTGAGAAAGACTGAGACAAGCTGAGGTGACGGGGAAAGGAAGGGGGACATGTGTGGCGTGGGACCGTCAGCCATCCCAAATGGGGGAAAGTGGACTCACTGGGAAAGTGAGGTAGGATTGCAGAGGACTGTTGATTACACATCTGAAATCTGAGGTCATGAATTGAAAGTAAGACCAGACGGCAGGGTCAGGACTACCTGAAACAAGTGAGGCAGCACCTGTGCAGAATTTAGGGAGGTATGCACTCTCAGAGTCATGCCCACGGCACCTGGTATGCCTAACTCTTGTCCTGGCCTCGCCAGGCAGATTTTCTCGAACGATACTCAGCTGTTTGAGGGTTGGCAAAGAATACGTATATCTCAGTTTAATCATGATTGTGAGTTGGCAGAGGAACAAAACTGGACAGAGGGAGAAGTACAAGAGAACAGAGGTATTGACCAGATCACAGAACCTATGCAAGAATAGGAGGGAAGAGAAACTACATGCGGGTGACGGGTAATGACAGCTTGGGCTGATAAATGAATCAGTTCATTCAAGGCCTCATTGAATTGTTGCAGTGGGAGTAGAAGGTGGTATCCAGAGAGTACAATTTGGGAGATGATGTGGTTGCTGGACAGGACAGCTTTCAGAGTGTGATGGTGATCGTGGCTGGTGAGATGCATGAAAGGAATGACAATTGGAAGTGCGGACGTCAGCTTGCAGAGGCCAGGATGTTGAGTCATCCATGTGCATGATGAGGCCACCAGACGTGATAACAGGAATATGGATAGAGAGGAATGCAGTGAGTCAAATGCAGGGAGTCAAATGCTAAAGTCTTCAATGAACAAAAGCCAAATAACTGAATCTATGTCAGAGTAATCTGACTGATTCCTAAATAATTCAACTATAATATGACTCTAATTCTCATATATAGTTCTGTTTATTGATTGTAATAACTATTTGATAAAATAAATTGGATAAGGAGAGGGAGAGCATGAATAATTGAGATTCCGTTGCAAATTGCTATTTCCTAAGGCATTTTGGTCGATGACTTAAATCTTATATACTCATTTTTCTTTTAAGGGCACTAAAATTTACTAAACTAACTGGTTTCCTTTTTAGCCTTCTTATTTTTTCCTGCTTACTCAATAGCATAGGTGGTTATAAGAAGGAAAGTAGATAATGATTTGTAGCAAAAGAACGTAAGAAAAGGAATAAACATGACAATAAAGTGAGTAGCTTACACTTATTAAATATATTTATAATATTCCACATAAAGGAGAATTAATTATCCTTGCATTGTTTTCTGGCATTATGGAAACAAGCAAATGTAGATCAAGGGAGCATAAGTGCAGGCAAGGAACAGATAATGATGATGATAGTCTCCATTTATTGCACACCTATTCTGTGCCAGGCACATACTAAGTGCTTTACACGAGCATCTCAACCCTGTGATAACCCAGGAAGGTTAAGCTACCTTGACGGTTGAGAAAACAGGTTTAGTGAGAGAACTTGCCCAGATCACACAGGGAATTGGCAGAGCCAGAAACCAAACTCCAGCCCCTAAATTCCAAATCCACACATCCTCTTCCCTTGCACAATACTCCACAAAGCCTATGTTTTCACATAAAATCTTCATTGGATGGACCAGTTTTCCTACAAAAACACGCTGAAGTGCTTTTTATGCCTAAAAATAAAAATACCATTTTCCCACATGTTTCTCATTGAACAGAAAATATTCAAGGAGATGTATAGACTCTGAGAGCAGCACCTGACCAGTAAACATTGCCTCCTGACTCCATGTCCTTTGTTTCTATTTCTCCACTAGTGTGCATCGATTAAAAAAGTATTTAAAAAAAAAAATGAATTCACATCATGATTTCTGAAATAAGTAAAGTTTAGGATGGAAAGAAACAAAACAAGAAAATTTGCTGGAGAATAACATACATATATATGAGTTTAGCCTAACCAAATATGTTTATGTTATATATGAGGTCTGACAATTAAGTTTGCGAACTCATCCTAGAAAAAGTGCTCCATACCTCATTGCTGAATATCACCATGGTCACCTTTGAAGTACTCCCCTTGGGAAGCTATGCACCAATGCCAGTGCCTAGTCCACCCTTCAAAGGAATTTTGGAACTCTTTTTGTGGAATGGCCATGAGAGCTGTCCTCGTATTACACTTGATGTCCTGAATGTCATCAAAACGTCTTCCTTTCAATACTTCCGTTATCTTCGGGTAAAGAAAGAAGTCACTGGGGGCCAGATTAGGTGAGTAAGAAGGGAGTTTCAATACAGTTATTTGTTTACTGGCTAAAAACTCCCTCACAGACAGTGCTGTGTGAGCTGGTGCATTGTCGTGATGCAAGAGCCATGAATTATTGGCGAAAAGCTCAGGTTGTCTAACTTTTTCATGCAGCCTTTCAGTACCTCCAAGTAGTAAACTTGGTTAACTGTCCCGTTGGTACAAATTCACAATGAATAATAGATATCAAAAAAGGTTAGCAACATCGTTGCGATGAGCCCGCAATTTAATTGTCAGACCTTGTATTTTACCTGTGTTGTTAGTAAACCATAATGAAGCGACGGATATATTGAGACATTTATCATTTGAAAAATTTTTCTCGACAAAATCCATTTAACTCTGGTTTTCAGGGTGGCCAGACTTAGTACAAAGGATGATCTTTTAAATATCTTTTGTAGAAAGAAGTAACCAGCAGGAGCCCTCATGGATACTCAAGGGTGTTCTTTGTCACATAGACCAGGGTACCAGGGCAGTCATTGGGGATAAGCCAGTAGACAATGGAGTCAGTTCTTCACATGAAAGGGTTGAAGTAACTCAACGGCAAGCCTAGCCCAAAATCAGAAATCAGATTGGTTAAAAGAACCCAAAAAAACCAAAACTTGGAAGCATGGTTTCTAACATCACACTGCTAACAATGTGAAAGGGACTGATTTGGTTCCTTCATTTGCGAATATAAAAGATGAGAGGTGATATAAATGAAGTTCATAATGTTACGAAGAGGGTATGTATGGATTTTCTCAGGGTCACTAGTGCATGCATCTGTCACACTTTACTGTAATATACTGATTGCTCACTCACTCTCGAGTGCTGTCTTTGGTGCAGTACCTAGAAAGAGAAGAGATACACTCTGCCTTTATAAAGGAGACCATGGTTTTGGGAGACAGGCTGAGGGTCCACCCAGTGCTGAGCATGGGACAAGTTCTTAATAAATATCTGCTGAATAAATGTTTTGATCGGGGATGGGGATGAGTAGTAAACGTGCGTGGAGCGTAGGAGGGCTTAGAATATGAAGAGGGACTTGGACCCCTGCTCAATGTTTAGGTCATGTTTATGTAAGTGTGGTCTTGGAGCTCCATGTTGAAGGAATTATGTAGAGAAGAAGAGTTAGGAGGAAGCGAACTGACTGAAAATAATGTGCAAAGACAGGATGGTGAGAAAGAACAGGATGAGTATAGAAAACTGGACTTTAGGTTCACGTGATATTGTGTTGAAAGAGGAGAACAAAGGTTAGGAAGGGTAACTTCAGGAACGTCCTATGTGCTCACTGAGAAGTTCTTATGTTCTTGTGTAGACACTGGATCTCAAACACAGCATTGCCATACAGTAGAGGAAATAATAGTCAATACTTGTAATGCCTGCTATATACTAAATGTTTTATATGCATTAACTCATTTAATTCTCACACATCCCTCTGAGATGAGAATTACTATTAGCCTGTTTTAAAGACAAGTGAAATATAGTGAAATTAAATAACTCAGTGACAGAGCTGGGGTTTGAACCCAATGATCTGGCTCCAAAACCCATACTTCTAACAACTTTAATATATTGCCTCTTAATGCAGTGTCAAATTTGGTGTAACTTGCTATTAATAATGATATTTGAGTTGTCTAAGTTGGACAATTATTATTTTTGTGATAATACAGCTCTCCTTCACTGGCTTTCCAATATGCTTTCTCAAGTTGGAGAAAAGAGATGTAGAAACAACTGGCACACTAGGAATTATGTATAAAACTCAAAGTACATTTATGAGAGTGTGTTACGCAAGTGGCATTCTTTTATCTTGAGTATCAATAGGGTAAAAAAGATTGGGACTGCTCTTATAGGAGATAAGAAGTCATTCAGTGCGGGATGTGACCACATTGGGGATTTTAGTTAGAAAAAAGTTAAATATTCCTATATTCATGGAGAATATCACATCAGAATTTATTTTAAGAGATTATATACATGTCAGGAATTGTTGATGATATTAATGTGAAATTCATAACTCATATGTATTTTTTCCATCCAGGAATCTTTTTCCTTTTTGAATTTCCGTAATCATTTATCTAGCTATCACTTAAAGAACTTTCGAGATCCTATCTATTACTCTGCATTGGTGTGTACTGAAAATATATATATAGGGTGAATCATCATCACCATCATAATATCTAATTACCCATGCATTGTTCTGTGCACTTGACAAGTATTTGCTCATTTAAATCTCCTAACAACTCTATGAGAAAAGGGTCTTCATTATCCCAGTTTTACTGATAAGGAAACTGAGGATTTAAAGGTTAACCTGCTGGAGCTCATTAGGAATTTGGAAGGGTTTTGGTCAGGTACGGCAAATGGGTTTCCACTTGAGTATCTAAGGAGTAGTTAAGATAAACTGATTGATTGGAAAGCTCCTATTTTATTCCACAATTTCTCATTTCTTTCGTAATTCATATATAGAATCATTTCCCATAGGAACTAATAATAATAATTTAAATACATAGAGCTCTTTAAGGACTTCCAAATGTGTTCATCATATTCATTGCTAGGTCCCTATGTGATAAGTGAAGGGAAAGAGACGTGCACAGGTGAGAAAATAAATAGGGAAGTGGCCTATGCATCCACATGCCTCTCTTGACCTCCAGAGCAGTGATCTTTCCTCCATGCTGTGCATCTCTTGTGGACTCAGCAGTGTTTGCTGAGTGTCTGATGTGACCGGGTACCTGTGGTCACATCAGAGACTTCGCTGTGTTCAGATGGTAGGAAGATTCCAGAGAACAGAGGGTAGTAGAGATCTCTCCATTAATACTAGGGAAGTACACTAATGGCTGCTGTGTGGTGCAGATTGTATTTATTTGCAAGTTACTATCTTATGTCACCCACTTTGTTTGATATATTAAATGTTTTAGAATCTTGTGATTATTGATTTTAGTTAAAAACCTCTACAGGCAGAATAAGAAATTCACTCTAAGAAGGAAATTATACATCGAGTTGACATATGTAACTATGAGTAGTATATAGTTTTGGAGAGTACAATATGGAAAAGAATAAGAAGAGTACAGCATAGAAATTAGTACAGCGTAGAAATTAAATCCAGTATGTTGTGAGATGAAATTCAGGGAAGGGGGCCTGCGGAGAGAAGATAGATACAAAGAACAGGGATTGGTGTCAGGTGAATTTGTCCAGATAGGGAAGGGTAGTCCAAGCAGGTGAGGCAGGGAAAGGGGCCTAAAGTCTGTTAGAGAAAAGGAAGGTTTGTATAGCTAGTGAGGTTCGATGCAACAAGAAAACATGAAAGATAGGAATCCTTTTCTCCCTTTTAAACCTGTGATTCTATAAAAGTTAATTGGAGGGAAAGTGAAAATGAGCAGACACTATTAAGAGAAATCATGAAAGCTTCTGAGAGACATGGGAGTCTGGAAAAGACTACATTTCTGGCATCCTGCTGTCCTGCCACTGTTACACTCATCCCAGTGAACTGGGGGAAGTTTTCTGATCTGAGCAGAGTTGACACTTCCCAGAGACTATGTTCTCACCCACTGAGAGGTTCCCACCAGCAGCCCACATTGACAGACTCTGGCAGAGGTAGCAGAAGCAGAGGATAGGAGAGAAACTGAATAGGGCAGCGGCTTCAGCGTGGAGCTAAGATAAGAAGGAAGTAAAACTCTGGGGACTCTGGCTGGGTTGTTCTCCTGCCACATTTTGAGATGCTGTCTGTAGTTCAGGTTGTACAATAGCTGTTATGCTTCAAGACATTTACACTCTTCTCTACTAACTGTCATTCTCTGTATTGGACATTCAGCCTATCAACTTTTATTTATCCAGCCTAACTTGGATCCTCATCATGTACTATCTAATGTGCACAATAAAGCATATCTTCTTCCTGTACGTACGTCTGGGCTTCTTTTCATGTAAAAAATATTATGCTATCAAGAATGGCCTTGTGTGGATTACAATCTTCATAGCTGTTCCTATGCCCAATATATTTTTATCTACCGTTTTTTTCTTAGAGAAAAATGAGCACAGTGGGCTATCTTACAAAGACGTTATTAACACTGTTTTCTAAACATTTGTAGGCAGTGCTGGGACACCTGTCATTTTTAATGAGAATGGAGATGCTCCTGGGCGTTACGATATCTTCCAATATCAAATCACCAACAAAAATCCAGAGTACAGAGTCATCGGACACTGGACCAATCAGCTCCATCTAAAAGCAAGTATCAATATAAATGCACCTTAATGTACATTGTTCAAAAGGAGGGATGCTTTGTTTTATTTTAAATATATGAGTTTTGTTAAAATAGATTTTTCCCATAAGTACATTTTTTAAGAAAATGCATGATTTCATCCTTCCTTCTGCCTTAAAATGTTACAGAGAATCTGAAATGTCTGCAGAAAAATTTGATCTCTGTAGGGACTTAGGAAAGATTTCATTTCCCTTTGATTGACTATATATACATTTAGGGAAATTTGGCCCTTTTCTGAAAGACTCACTTGTTCAAGTCTTTGTACTGTGTGTGTGTGTGTGTGTGTGTGTGTGTGTGTTGGTGGATGGGTAAGAGTGTGCCATGAATGATAAAGTTTGGGCTTAAAACTAAGTGTATTTAATCTTTGCTGCATAATAAGGTGAGACCTTTTGGCTACGTCTGGTTGATGGAAGTGAATCATGGTCTGTATTTACATTATCCCTTTCAAGTCACAAAAAAGTTAATGTACCCAAAATGATGTTTGTCATTTAACAACCCTTAGAGCTACCTGCTGTTCCTGTCTTACCTCCAGTGCTTTCAAAACCCAAGGTCATGTGAAGACAGCATGGAGAGCCCAGACTGAAGGGGAGGGCCCTAGGGCCTGGGGGGTGTCAAACGCAGCTGGACATTTGCATGCTCAGGTGCCACGCTGCCACAGGGCTGGGGTGGGGAGTGTCTCCTCCCGCTGTGGTCTGGTGGGGACAAGATAGGGGTGGCATGCAGGATGGTGGCAGGCAGAGAAGCCCCATCAGATGTACCTGATTGGTGGGCAGCTCCTAAGAGCTCTCCTAAGGAAGGAGCCTTCAGGGACTTTAGGGAGAGCTGTCTTCTACCGGCATCCACCCATCAGAAGGGGCCTGGAGCAGGAAGCCAACCCTGTACTTGACAGATAAGGGAGGCCCAGGAAGTTGCAGGGCACAGGCCTGGCAGTGGCAGTGTGAGGAGGGTACAGGGTGGTTGGAAGCAGCATGTGCTTACCCCTGGGTGAGGAATTATTTCACATTGGAGTAGCCCATGGCGCCATACCACTGCTCACTTGCTTCTTCCGGTGTAAAGGAGGGAGCTGGCCGGCAGCCACAGCTAAAGATGGGAGTTCGCTCAGACAGCATCTCTTCTGCATCTGTGATATAGGACTACTTACAGGAACTAAGTGGCCACGGAATTGCTACGACAGAAGTGTTTCCTCTGTAGGCAGTAAGACGCTTTTAAGATGCTTCCAAAAAAACTAGAAACACATTCTTCTACTGTTCTATTGTTTCAATGTGTATCAGTCTTTCCTCTAATGAAAGTATCTCCTCTTGATTCTCACCATAACACTGTGAGAGTTGAGTTCATTTCCTCAATCGATAATGGCATTCATTTCCTAGCTACAGCTTATCCTAGCTTAAAGGTAAATGCTTGTAACATACGTGACGATGGGGAGACAGATCATGTTTGTTTGTGCGTGTGTAACATGTGTACATGTGCTTTTGTGAGTTTAACCTACGCAAAAGACATCAATTTGGTAATTTAAGTACCTTTTCCACTTCTGTATGTCCAAATACAGCACCTGAAGAGGTGTGTTTATCCAGCATCAGTCACCAAAGTTCTCAGAAAAGAAGCAGATGATGAAAAATAACAAACCTAGAGTATTTATGATTTACTGTCTCTGAAATGACTTCCTAATAATTATCACACTTCCGCATTCAATAATGCAAAAAGACAGCTTATACTTCAACTACTAATGTACAGTTTAAGACATGTCGCAGCCTGATGAAATCTTATCCATTATTCTACAACCCAAATTGACAGTTACCCAAACATAGCTTTGGTATCTCTATAGGTTATTGATACCAATCTGAAAACCAATAGCTTTTTTGGCAAAAGCCCTTTTGAAAGTGGACCTATCTGAAATAAAATAGACATGACAAGGAAGATTTCACCAGGGCTAAAATGGGAAGCTAATTTTATCCGACTTTTATTAATGCCAAACTGCCTACTATATTCTCATGATTAAGGATTTACATAACAAAATTAAATGGTTGAAAAATATGTGCACTACTATATAATATCATGATAGCTAAAATAATTATACACACAAGTACACGTACAGACATCTCTTTATACATGCATGATATATTTATTATAAAACTTTATATTGACTCTCAAGCTGATCTTTTATGTACATTTAATGGTGCGTGAAAGTTTTATATTTATTTTTGTGTTATCGTTCATAAAATACATCAAAACAATTTGTAAGAATTATTTCTCATGCATAATACGATTACTTGTAACTAGCCAGCAGTGCTTGTTTTACTGAAGCAGGGAGAATGCACCCCTGAGAAGAAAAGAGAGTGAATTAGATTGTGCGGAGGTTATGTCAGGGTTGAATTCTGGAATTTATCAGGATAAACTAAACGATTGTTTTTCCAAGTCACCTGCTTGAAGGTGGAGGAGTGGGTGTGTAGAAATGACCGATTTACTAAAATTCTGCTTAGAAATTGGACAAGGCACCAAACCAATTCTTTGCCTCACTTTCATCAGATGTAAAATGGAAATATTAACAGCACCGACTTTATTTGGTTGTAATAAGAATTAAATGAAACAATAAAATAACACAGTGCAGCGCCTGGCACACAAGAAATCCATAAACCTTACTTCTTATTAGTTCAGTCTCTCGTGATTCCGTGTTGTCAGTGGGAGGTCTGATGCGTGTGGTGGTCAGAGACATGAAGGTCCTCATTGGAAGAGGCACTTGCTTTTAGAAAGTTGGCTTTAGAAAGTTCAGAGAGGAAAGAAAAAGAAAGTTCAGAGAGAATCTCCACTTTTGAAATGCCAACAATTTGTCCCCATAGCTCATTGTTCCTGTCCATCCTTTACTGGCCTTAATACCGTGTTTCCCCGAAAATAAGACCTAGCTGGACTATCAGCTCTAATGCGTCTTTTGGAGCAAAAATTAATAGAAGACCAGGTCTTATTTTAATATAATATAAGACTGGGTCTTATAGTATAATATAATATAATATAATATAATATAATATAATATAATATAATGTAATGTAATGTAATGTAATGTAATATAATATAATATAATATAATATAATATAATACAACATAATATAATACATAATATATTATATAAGACCCGGTCTTACATTAATTTTTGCTCCAAAAGACGCATTAAAGCTGATGGTCCAGCTAGGTCCTATTTTGGGAGAAACATGGTACTTTAGAAACCTCGATCTGCACTTCAACAGTAAACTATGTAAGATAGATACATAGTTTCTTTTCCTATAGTAGCATGTGAAAAGTTATTGTCACTGAGGCAGTTCATTCTGAATGGACTTGCTAAGCTCCTTCTGTGCGCATGTTCTGTGCTAAGTGTTGGTACCAGTGAATGTGTGGTCCCAGCTGTCAGGGAGCTCACAGTCTAGATGGACGGACAGGCACTCAAACTCATAATTCTAGTGCGATGAAGCGGGTGCTGGGTTTTGCAATGGCAGCTTAGATAGTGATTCCTAATCTGGCCGGACCACTGATGGGGGTCTTGTTGAGGGACAGAGGGGAGTCCTCTTCCCGTACACTCCATCCCTCCTATGCTATTAAACCAGGTTTACAACAGATTTCACATTCTCAACTGTAAACATTTATCAGCCAGTTATTGGACTAAACTCTGCTTATTTTCTTTTTCTTTTCAATTAAAGTTTATTGGGGAGACAATGGTTAATAAAGTTACATAGGTTTCAATTGTACAATTCTGTAATACATCATCTATATATCACATTGTGTGTTCACTACCCAGAGTCAGTTCTTCTTCCATCACCATATATTTGACCCGTTTACCCTCATCTACCTCTGCCTTACCCTCTGGTAACCACTAAACTATTGTGTGTGTCTATGAGTTTTGTTTGAGATTATTATGCTAAGTGAAATAAATCAGACAGAAAAAGTTGAGAACCGTATGATTTCACTGATATGTGCGCTATAAAACTGAAAGCAACAAAGGAACAAGACAAACAAAGAAACAAAAACTGATTATTTTCAAAGAGCCAGTTTTTCTCGCTGAATTGCACCATACATAGGAAAATTCTGTACTCAGAGTATATAATTAAACATATATGAATGCAACAAATTGGTCCTCAATATATCTTAGTGGAGTGAAAGAATTTTTTAAAAAGCTAAGTTATTCTTTTCTTTTTCCTGAAAAATTATGAGGCCTTTTATTTCCACCAAAACATTGTCTATGGTTCCAAATATTATTGTTTCTTTTTGTTTTCCATGAAACTAACATATGTTCTTAATTTAGCAATTACAGTCAATTAATATAATTGTTTGATTTAGGTTTTCTATTCGGTAATCTCAGGGAACACACGAAGGGTGTATTATTTACCTGAGAGTGAATTTGAACAATTAGGTCCTTCCATGTTGTTAGACTGATTTTCTCAAGAGACAGGTGGTCCTTATTAGTGATTACAAAATACACTGTAACCTAGAGGTTCACAGTAAAAAGTGAGCCTGAACTGTAAAGCAACAGCCATATGCTGCTTTGAGTCCACAGAGAGAGGGTATGTTGGGGTTCTTGGATGGGCTGAAATAACTCAGGGCTTCATTTCTAGTCTTCCAATTAAAGTCCCTTTTTGTGCAGGAAGGAGCCATGTTTTTGCTTATCTTGTTTGCTTCTCTTTCTCTTCAGGTAAATAATTTAAAAGTAAATAAAAATAGTAAAGTATAATGACTTCACAAGAGTGCCGCAACCACAGTTACTGGTGGCATGGTATCAGTTGGAAAAGGTGATTTGAAGGAGAAGACCTTCATTGGCCTTAAATTAGTTGTGAGTGGGCCACTCCACAGACAAGTGTAATTCTTGTCAAATACTGAATTCTGAACGTTGGTTTTCCCATCTGTTAAGTGGGGATAATAAATGGGCTTCCTTTGAAGATTAAATGTGCTGTAAACTGTTGGTCGAGAACAAAACCTCAAAGTCAGAAAGATGTTTGAATTCCAACTTTCCATTCATGAGTCTTATAGCCTTTGGCACGTTATTTTACCTCTCTTAGTCTCAGGTTCTTCATCTTCATAGAAACAGTCATCACTACCTCATTGAGATTTGGGGATAGTTAAAGGAAATTACATAAATGAAGATCCTAGAACACTGCCTGACACATATTCAGTGTTAAATGAATATGGTAATAATAGTTTTGTTTGGTTTTGCCAGTATGACCAGCCCACTGCAGAGGATCTATAATGGGCATTTCAATCTGAAATTCCATATGTGCAAAATCTTTTCTGCTTTGGTCTTGATGTTCTGAGTAGGAAGTAACAGTAAGAAGAGGTCCATACACCATGATGTCTTGTCTGTGCCTATAAAGTAAGCCCCAAATGTTTATTTTGGTATGGAAAAAAAAAAAAAGAAAAAGGGCTCCACGACGCCAATTCTTTGGATATAACAAGAAACTTGAGCAAAATTTCTGGTGGAATTTAGTCCCATTAAATCCTATGTACCTGTAGTATAGCATTCATAACATGATATTTTAATTGAATATGTATGTTTCCCTATAAATGCCCAGTTAAACACATGCTACACAGGGGTTCCTCCCCTTGCCTAGAATACAGGGAAAGAGAATTTCTGAGTCTTCTCATTTGCCTCATGGGTTTCCTGTTTTGGATAAACATCAAAAAATAATTTTAACCCAAAGCATTAGATTAATTTCATGGAGGAACAGCTTTTCTATGAGGGGTATTGCAATAGTCCTGACAGAGGAATGGATTGAATGGAGTTGCAACAGTGAGTGGGGACTGAACCCTTCATTTGCTTCGACTTTTAGGAGTCACACATTTTCTCTTTGCCTCTGTTGTCCCATTTGCAAAGTTGTCAGCATTTGAAAATGTTCTTTCATATTAATGTCAGTGCATATAAAACATAGTCACCTCTATGCCATGAGCATTATATAAAGAACTTCCTTTCCTACAAGATACAAATGAGAAGTCAGTTCCCTGAGACCTTTCACTACATTCCAGCAGAACTTTAAATGACCCTGTAGTTCCTGCCTTTATACTTTATTCTGAAAATGCTTTGTTCTGCTTCCTTTCCTTGTTACAAGACGATTTGTTGTCAAAACTATATTCTTATTTATTAGACGCAATCTCAGTCTAGTTTTCAGAAAAGTCATTTTTGGTTTAGTACTTTTTATCTCTGTTTTTGAGAAAAGCAGCATTTGGTAAATTCATGTTTTTGACACATTGAACAAATGTCAAGGTGATTAAATTTTAACTACGTTCCTGCCAAGCCAAGAGTAGATGTTCAATAAGTATTTGTTGACGATGTCATGAATAATCTGCCATTTTCTAAATACTGACTGAATATGGAACAATGATCCAACATTATTGATTAGAAAGTGGACTTGTACACAGATTATTTATTTAGTGACTGCTCCCTGCCAGGCAGGATGCTAAGGCTTTGGGGAGTACATAGTTCAATAAAATAAAATTCCAGATATCAAAGCATTTACAGGCCATTAAAGGCAATACTGTACTTGAATTTAACTGCAATAAAAGTATAATTAGACAGGTGCAGATTAAAGAATAAACTAGGGATTCAGAAGATATAATGATTACCTCCA
The DNA here is from genome assembly GCF_004115265.2 of Rhinolophus ferrumequinum. NCBI lineage: Eukaryota > Metazoa > Chordata > Mammalia > Chiroptera > Rhinolophidae > Rhinolophus > Rhinolophus ferrumequinum. Next base: position 18,943,027 of record NC_046309.1, read on the forward strand.
ACTGGGTGGACTGGATGCATTTTTTTGATAGATGAAATTCAAACTGGATTTTAAATCACTTTGGTGGCCAGAAATGACTGGAAGAGTATATAGGCCATGGAAAACATCATCTATCCATCCATCCACCTATCCATTTATTCCAGAATAAAGTGCCTCAGATGTGCCATTTCTGTGCTAGGTGCTGGAATGATTTAGAGGTATTTCAGATTCAGTCCCTAGAGTCACTCCTGAATTAGTAGCACTATGCCGGAGCAGAATCCAAGGATACGCCTCTTTCACAAGCCCTTAATGTATCCAGCTATGTTCCTTTAGTCTTGTCAATTTTAAACATACTTTCTTATTAGTAGAGTAGGATTAGTGTTTTCAAGAAAGCATCTTCTTGGTCTGGAAGCTGGAGAATTGGGGAACTATTTTGATCTAACTGGTTTGCCATATCCCCAAGGAGATAGGTTGGGAAGACCCTAATATTTGGATGGCCTTATAGGAGAAGTCTGATATTCAGAGGTCTCTACCATTCATATTCTTGCTCATGCCATGTGCAGAGCTTCCCATACTCTGTATGTAGTTCTTTATAGTTGCCTAGTGGCTTCTGATGCCCGCCTTGAGAAGCAATATCCTTTGGATGGGCAGGCCTATCCTGACTATAGCAAGACCTCATAATGCCAGTTGGAAGTGCATTGATGAAGACGAGGACTGTTGCCTATGTTTTCACAGGGAGCAAGAAAAGGATACAGTTTATTTAGGGAACTGAATGTGATCCTGAGCTGCCAGAACAGAAGGCAGTCTGAGTAGAGGACATCATGGAGAATGAAGAAAGATGGCTAGAAGCTAAATTTGATAGGGTCTCAAATGCTATGAAAACACAAGTTGGTATTCTTTAGGCTAAAGTATAATCTAATTAGGAACTGAGAAGCTGGATTCAGTTATCTGGATCTACTTTGGGGCATATTCTTAGTATCCAGGGAATTTATTAGGAGAAATATAATGAGCATTTTTTAAAAATCTATCATTATTAATGAAAAATAGGAAAAGTCACAAGTGTTTAATTAGTTATTTCAATAAATAATAATAAGGGAAAAGAAAGCTAAAAAATGATATTGGTCAAATAGAAAAGGCAAATCAAAGAATATGGTACAACTTAAAAAAAGACATAACATAAAGTAGAAAATGCTTCTTTATACCAACGACAAGAAGAGTAAAGGTAGATGGTGACTCTAGACTTTCGTATGGATAATAAAGTTATAACAATGATAACAAGGGGTATTTTAATCCTTATTTTAAACTCAAGAAGTGTAAAGTAACTTCAATTTTAACATGATGAGTAGAATAAATAAGGTTAAAATGAGTTTGTAAACATAAAACAATAATCTAGAAAAGAAGAATAAGTGGTAAAAATATCATTTCCTTATGGTAGATTTACTAAAATATATGTGAACCCTGTATCCTAGAGTACTTTTTAAAAGCTCAATGGACACGTCAGCATTATGTAAATTCTACAATGTACAAGGGAAATAGAAGGAAGACTGGAAAGTACTATATACAAATAGAATATATAGTCTCCAGCTCTGGATAGAGGTCAGTAGCTGATAAGATCATGAAACTAATATGAATAAAATTAATATGTCTGTTGAGTGAATCAACAGTTTAACATGCTATTTTTCCTCAAATATTTCACTATTTAAGGGAGGAAAATAAAGCCAGAAGCTGGAATCCTCTCCAAGTCCTTATACCATTCTAAGGAGGTTATGTATCCTTATCTCCAAGTGAGGCTGCAGAAATTTGCAATTGTGTATAAACTCAGGGGTTGAGATGTAAAAGAATGTTCTTTCTTTAAATCCATAAAAAAAAAAACACCACAGAGATCTAACAGTGACATAATAAGGACACAGAAAAGTACTAAATTTTATTAGTTTGTGATTGCTTTTATTTGTTCTAAAATAATTTTTAATTAAACGGATTATTTTGAAACAATCTCAGATTCACATGTATGCACTTGTAACAAATAATAAAGATTTCATGATCCCCTTTCCCAGTTTCCCCTGATGAAAACGTCTTTAAATTTAAACTTTATTCAGCATAATTCCCTCAAAATGTATCCAAATGGTCACATTCCTTTTAATTTCTGAATATTATTCTAATGTATGGGTGTACCCAAGTTTAACTATTTGCTCTTTGAAAGACACCTGCAAAATAATTATGAATAAGCCTGCTATGAGTACGTGTATTTGTTGAATTGTATGTATGTATAGAGAAACAGCAGGGAAGAGTGATGTCTCAGACCTGAACTAAATCATTTTTATGTGACAGTTTTGGAAGTTATGTTTAACCATTTAATATAAAATATTTGTAGAAAATAAGCAAGGGAAATGTTATTGCTACAGTATATACCTCAGCTCTTTTATCACTGGCATAGTGGTGCCTTGACTGTGGTACACTTACTCCAGTTGCGGAAAAGATTCCCAAGACAAAAAGTCCCATTTAAAAGTAATACCATCTGAGAGGTTTCCACTCAAGATGGCAGAGTAGGTTAATGCTGTGCTTGCCTCCTCTCATGACCACACCTAAATTACAACTAAACTACAGAACAACCATCATTGAGAATCACCTGAAATCTAGCTGAACTGAATTCCTACAACTAAGGACATACAAAAGAAGCCACCAGGAGACTGATAGGAGGGGCTTAGACGCAGAATGGGCTAATTCCACAGCTGCGTGTGACCATTAAAAATCTTAGCTGTGGAGGTCCAAGTCAGAGGAGCAAGGAATCCCAGCCCCACACCAGGCTTCCAGCCCAGGATTCCAGTGCCAGGGAGAGAAGTCTCCATAATTTCTGGCTGTGAAAACCAGTGGAGATTGTGGCTTATTGAGCTGAAGGCAGCTGGAGTCCCCGGAGTTCCTCTAAAAGTGCCTGCCCACGGACTTACTTGCTGATGTACTCACTTATCTGAGCTTCAGGGCTGGAGCAGCAGCTCAAAAGGCACCAGGGACATACAGGGAGGAATTGAATTGTCTGGCTCCAAGCTGAGAGCTGGAGGGGCAGCTTTCTCCCATGGAGAAGTTCAGGCAGAATCCATTGTTTCTTTGTTGAACTCTCCCCTCTACCTGTGTACTGATGCAGGAGGACACCGAATCTGAGTCTCCATCAGCCTGGCTAACATCATTCACACCACTCTGGTGTTTCCCTGAGAACTTGTCAATCCAATTTGTGGACCCACTCCTAGCATTTCCAGTGGCTTTTCCACACAAATGACCTTTCATGCTTCATGATTTGGACTTTCATAAAATCTCTCATAGGTTCACAAAACCCAAAAAAGCAACATCTAGCTTTGGAAGCCCCTTGGCTGCTCTTGTTGAGCAGCCTCAAGCCTGGCTCTGCAGGCAGCCAGCCTTGGTTCATGGCTTCACCTCTCCCTGGCACCTCCAAGCACAGCATTGGTGCTGGCCATCTGTGAATTACTTTGTGGCTCATGCCAGTGGCCTCAGGCAGGGCACAGACTGTGGCTGAATTTGGCTTAAGGTGATGCCCCTCCCAGGAGGCCCCAGAGCTGGCGTACCAAATGGCCAGCTTCAGACCAAGATGCAGCATCATCTGGCCACCTCCAAGGATGATACACCCAAAGGGCAGACTGGGCAGGCACCAGTTGCACTACAACTCCTCCACTGTTGTCATGGCCAGTCCTCACAACCAATCAGCCTCAGGATCAATCCCTCCCATTGTTGTGCAAACAGCAACCAAGGCTAAAATACAATAGGAAGGCACACACAACCCACACAAGGGTCACACCTGGAGCACCCAGCTCTGGTGAGCAGAGAGACTACACCACTTGGTCCCACAGGACACCTACTAAATAAGGCCACTCTGCTAAGACCAGAAGACATAGCAGGACTACCTAATACATAGAAACAAATACAGGGAGACAGCCAAAATGGAGAGACAAAGAAACATTTCCCAAATAAAAGAACAGAACAAAGCTCTAGAAAAAACTAAACAAAATGGAAATAAGCAATCTACCAGAAGGAGAGGTCAAAATACTAGTTATAAGGATGCTCAATGATTTCAGGGAGATCCTCAACAAAGAGACAGGAAACATAAAAATAGAGATAGAAAACACAAAAAAGAATTGAAAATACAATAACTGAAATGAAGACTACATTGTGGGGAATCAACAGTAGATCAGATGAAGTAGAGGATCAAATCAGCAATTTAGAAGATGAGATAGCATAAAACATGCAACTAGAACAGCAAAAAAAAAAAAAAAAAAAAAAAAAAAAGAAAGAAAGAAAAGAAAAGTCCAAAGAAATGAGGATAGTTTAAGGGACCTCTGGGACAACATCAAGTGTACCAGCATTTACATCATAGGAGTACCAGAAGGAGAAGAGAGAGCAAGTAATTGAAAACCTATTTGAAGAAATAATGACATAAAACTTCCCTAACCAAGAAAAGGAAATAAACAGAAAGTCCAGGAAGCACAGAGAGTCCCAAACAAGATAAACCCAAAGAGGCCCACACCAAGACACATCAAAATTAAAATGCCAAAGGTTAAAGACAAAGAAAGAAACTTAAAAGCAGCAAGAGAAAAGCAGTTAGCTACCTACAAGCGAGCTCTTATAAGACTGTCAGTTGATTTTCAACAGAATCTTTGCAAGCCAGAAGGGATTGGCAGGAAATATTCAGTGATGAAAAGCAAGGACCTTCAACCAAGACTATTCTACCCAGCAAAGCTATCATTTAGAACTGAAGGACAGACAGAGAGACAAGAAAAATCTAAAGGAGTTTATTATCACCAAACCAGTATTACAAGAAATGCTAGAGGGACTTCTTTAAAAAGAAGGAGAAGGAAAAGACTTTTAAAAAGTATGAATAATAAAATAGCAATAATTACATATCTATCAATAATTATTTTCAATGTAAATGGATTAAGTGCTCCAATCAAAAGACATAGGGTCGCTGAATGGAGAAGAAAACAAGACCTCTTGCTGCCTACAAGAGACTTGCTTCAGATTGAAAGACACACACACACACACACACACACACAGAGTAATTATGGGGATGGAAAAAGATATTTCATGAAAATGAAGATTAAGAAAAAAAAGTTGGGGTAGCCATACTTATACCAGACAAAGTAGACTTTAAAACAAAGTTTATAACAAGAGACAGAAAATAACCCAGTAATCCCACTTCTGGGTATTTATATGAAAAAACTGAAAATGCTACTTCAAGAGTATGTGTTCATCCACATGTTCATTGCAGCATTGTTTACAATGGCCAAGATGTTGAGGCAGCCTGGGTGTTCATCGATGGATGAATGGATAAAGGGGTAGGTAGTACATACAGAGGGTGCCAAAAAGCTGTATACACATTTTAAGAAAAGAAAAAATGGTATTAAAATTGTAATACTCAATATAACCAGTAACAAAAGATGAATACAAGTCACATGTGACTTCTGCAATTACAAGAGGTGCTCAAAGTGGTTACCATCAGCATAATTTTAATACAGTTTTTTCCTTTCTTAAAATGTGTGTGTGTGTGTGTGTGTGTGTGTGTGTGTGTGTGTGTGTGTGTGTGTGTATATTTGGAACCCTCTGTATATACAATGGAATATTGTTCAACCAGGGCAAAGAGTGTGTTCTTGCCATCTGTGGTGGCATGGATGGACCTGGAGGTTACTGTACTGAGTGGAGTGTCAGACAGAGAAAGACAGACGCAATGTGATTTTGCTTATATGTGGAATCTAAAGAACAAAACAAACAACCAAACAAAACAGAAAGAAACTCATAGATACAGAAAACCAATATTTTCGGTTGCCAGACAAGAGTAGGGTTAAGGGAGTGGGTGAAAAAGGTGAAGGGATTAAGTACAACCTGATGGTTACAAAATAGTCATGAGGATATAAAGTAAAGCACAGGGAATATAGTCAATAATATAGTAATAACTACGTATAGTGCCAGATGGGTAACTAGACTAGTCAGGGGGGATCACTTCTTAAATTACACAAATGTCTAACCACTATGCTGAAATTATAATAAAATAATATTGAATGTATCAACTGTAATTGGACAGTTAAAAATGGGGGGAGAGGAGGAAGGGGAATAAGAAGTTCAAATTTCCAGGTATAAAACAAATAAGTCATGGGGATGTAATATACAGCATGGGGAATATAGTCAATAATATTGCGATAGAGTGAGTGGTACAGTGTCAGATGGTTGCTGGACTATCATGGTGATCACTTCTTTAGGTATGTAAATGTTGAATAACTAGGATATACACTTGAAACTGATATAATACGGTGTGTTAGCTACATTTTAATACAAATCTTTAAACAAAGAAGCCATGCCGATATCTAAGGGTAAAGCATTGCGGGCAGAGGTAACAAGTTTGAGGCCCTAAGGCAGGGCATGCCTGGTATGCTCGGACATAGCCAGGAGGCTCGTGTGCATAGAGCAGAATGTGAAAAGGGAGAAAAGAGAACAGGAAATGAGGTCAGAGAGGTAATATGGGAGCAGATCACGTCAGGTCTTGGGGGCCAATATAAGGACACTAGGTTTTTCTGGGTGATATGAGACGTGACTGTGCTGAGGAGAGGCTTACTGATCTTATTTAGAATTCTAAAATGATCCGTGGTTGTCATGTGGAGGATAGACATGCAAAGGCATGGAGGTCAGTTAGGAATCTATTGAAATAACGCAAGAAAGATCATGGTAGTTTGAACCCAAGAGATTAGTGATGGAGATGGGGAAAGTGATCAGATTCTGGGTCTATTCTGAAGATGAAGCCAACAAGATTTGTTGAGAGATTGGATATGAGGTATGAGAGAAAGAGAACAATTGGTGTTCATGGACAGATAAATGGATAAAGAAAATGTGATTATATATAACAGAATATCTTTCAACTCTAAAAAACATGGAAATTCTAGCATTTAAGACAACAAGAATGAATCCGGAGGACATTATGCTACGTGAAACAGACCAGACACAGAAAGACAAATGCTGTATAATCTTACTTGCATGTGGAATCTAAAAAAAGTGGAATTGATAAAAGCAGAGAGTAGAGTGGTGGTTGCCAGGGCACGGGGGTACGGGAAATGGGATGATGTTGGTCAGACTTTCAGTTACAAGATAAATAAGTTTTATCCTTGAAATTTGCTGAGAGTAGATCTTAGGTGATCTCACCACACACACACACACACACGGTAACTGTGAGGTGACAAATGTGTTAATTAGTTTGATTAATTAACATGTGGCAATCATGTCACAATGTATATGCATATCAAATCATCAGGTTGTATGCCTTAAATATATACAATGTTTTTTTCTCAACTATACCTCAGTAAAGCTGGGGGTGGGGAATTAAAACAATAAAAGTAATACCCTCTGGGTCTATTTAACATCATAGTCTGTGAAAACAAACCTACATTCATTCTTCTTGTATGTCACTTTTACATCTGTCGATATCACACTATTGCTGTCAGCACACTAAAACCAAACTCTGAATGAGTTTCCGAGATTTCCTCAAAGTTGTCCCTGCTCTCTATTTCTTTTATTATTATTATTATTATTATTATTATTATTATTATTAGTTTCAGGTGTACAAAACAATGTAATAATTAGACATTTACACCCCTCACAAAGTGATAACCTTCCCCCAATCTACGACCCCTCTGACATTGTATGTAGTTGTTATAATTCCATTGACTCTATTCCCTCTGCTGTACTCCATATACTGTGACTATATGTATATATATAAAATTATAACTGACATTCAATATTATTCAGCTTCAGCTTCAGGTGTACAGCACAGTGATCAGGCATCTACCCAGTCCATGAAGTGGTCTCCCTAAAAGACAAGTGCCCATCTGACACCCTACAAAATCTTTACATTATTGATTATATTCCCCAAACTATATTTCATATCCCTGTGGCAATATTGTGGCTACCAGTTTGTGCTTTCTAATCCCTTCACCTTCTCTCTCATTCCTACCCCCCTCCTATATAAAGAAAAAACTGATGGTTGCCTGCTCTCTATTTCTTCTGACACTTTGCTAGTCTCTGCTGTAAGTAGTTTTCATTTGACTGTTGGTGCATGCATTTTTCTGCATTCAGATCATAGCTTTAAATTCCAAAACTCAGATACGACTTCTGGATCAAGCCACTATATGATCTTTGAGACTAATATCCTAACCTCTGTAAAATTTTTCGAAAGGGACACTGTGGTTGGCATATGCTTATATAATTCTCCTAATAAGAACCTACACACAGCTGTGAATTAAATTCCTTTAGCTCGAGCAACTAATGATCATATTCTTAAAGTTAACTTATCAAAGAATCAACTGATTTTTATCAAGTTTCCATAAAATAGTATTTTTTTAAATTAAAGTTTATTGGAGTGACAATTGTTAGTAAAATTACATAGGTTTCAGGTGCACAATTCTGTATTACATCATCTATATATCACACTGTGTGTTCACCACCCAAAGTCAGTTGTCTTTCCATCACCGTATATTTTATCCCTTTTACCCTTGAGTGTGCATTCATATTGTTTAAGAAACAAATGGACTTAAAGGACAGACCGTAGGAAGCCCTGTGATGATGTGGAAATCATAATCACAGGCATAATTTGGAGATGTGTTTTTAGACTGAGCTCTCACTATTTCTCAGATAGATACGTGTTTTATTACTTAATATTTGGGGTTTCAATTTCCATGTTGATAAAATTAGTAACGGTATAGTTATTCACTAAAATTTCTTCCAGATCTACTATTCTCTAACTCCATACTTTAGACAGTGAGTTATGTTAGAATGTGTTTTCCTGTTTGTTTACTTACTGTTTTTAGATTTAAATGTTACTCTAAGTTCAAAGCCTCAATCATTCATCTATACAGAAGTAATGCTACAGGTAAACTTCACTGGTGTTTAAAAATTCAGAAGTCTTCTTTATGTAATTAATAATGCATCTTATTTTTAATTTGGGATATTAGATTAGGGTATTTATTTTAAAGAAGCATGGCTGTTTATAGCTTGTAAAAATAAAATGAAAATTGGGAAAACTTAATGACAACGTGGTTATTTTGCTTACCTTTCTTTTCATCAAATTATAAATATTGTTAAAAATTACTGTGGTATTAAGTTTTCTTTTACTCTCGCAGCACATGTTTTTACAATGTGCTTTAAAAAATAGGATTGCTGTAGGAATGTTAAGTTTATTCTGATAGACTTCAAACAGGACTAAGTAGAAATGACTAATGTGATTTTAGAAATGCTAGTTTATTCAAAAAGGACTTTTTGATAAAGAGAAAGGAGGAGCTAAGTTCTATGTTTGTGAAGAATTAGGGGACGCCATGGTAGCGAACAGGCTACCTATGAGCCATAAATGTGAGCTAGGCTTATGTTTGCTCCCATAAAAAGAGAAAAGCAAAATTCTCACTGTGCCATGCAAAATTTGGTGGCTTTCAACTTGTGACATTGAGACAATCAATCCACAAGTATTTACTGCCCTTTCACCTTGTACACAGTAAGATGCTTTATGTTTGGAGGTAGATGTATTAGAATGCAGGGGTAGTGATCACAACTCCATCGTGCTTTCATCACAGGCCTGGGCTTATCCATTTCCTGAGTCTCCCCAGAGTTCTTCCCACTCTTTATCAGATTTTCACATATTTGTATGCTAAACTTTTCTCCTGAGGTGAAGTCTCGCATCTGCTGCTGTCTGGATAAGCAATTACTGGGCATCACATGAAAAATAGAACTTTTTCATATCCTTTAAGAGATTGTAAATAAATAATTGGCCTTAGAAAATTAATACCATCCTGCTACCCTGGTGACACTGCTTCCCACAGGACAATTTGATTCATTTTTTTCTGAGAATTTGTGATGGCTCTGAACATTGGGAGGTAGTCTCTTTTACAAAAAAAAAAGAAAATTTTTCAAAAATTGGAAACCTGAGGCTGAAATAACTTCCCAAATGATAACTGGTTCTTGTCTGAGTCAGCATTTTCTCAGATGCCTTCCTCAGAATACTGGTTCTGCAGGATTTTAAATAGCTCCTATATAGGCACTCAAAGGCTCTCTGGTTAAATAAGTTTAGGGAATGTTCAGACAACTGTTTTTGTTTTGATCTGTTTTCCTGCAAGACTTTCTAGAGTTTTTGATACGCTACTGTACATCATGGCTGACTGAAAAGTGAGCACTGGACGTTCTGTTTAATAAAATAATTTAACCATGAATCCCTTTTTATTAAAGAACATTTTGTGGAACTAATATTCCTTGAAACTCACTTTGGGAAATGTTGCCTTAAGTTGAATTTTCCACCTAAGTTGAATTTTACATTTATTAACTCATTTAATTTTCATCATCACCCTGTGAGTTAGATACTCTTAGAATGGTCATTTTATAGAAGAAAAAACTGAGATTAACAACGTTTCTTATTTAAGTTCGCTCAACTAGTGGAAACAGATGAACTTCACGGGCATCTATATCTAATTGCAATGTGCATGCTTTCAGGAATTCTGAAGAAATAGAATCAAAAAGGTGGTGAATGATTGGATATGGTAAACCAGGAAAAGATGGAGCTCACGATGACTCTTAAGTAGACGAGAAAGCAGGAAAAATAGATTGTAGGGAAAAAATTGCTATAGGAGAAAGCTTCAAGAAGTAAGTCACATTAAAGCCAGATGGATCTTGAATGTTCTAGACAAGGGACATGAATCTCAAGGGCAGGGAGCAGACTGCACAGTCAGTGAGAAGCAGGCTCAATATTTTTATGATGGACAGAGGGAGTAGGAAGGGAATCATAGAAATTCAACTTAAATAGTGAATTTTGGAGTTTGGATCTCAGCTTTCAGTGTAGATATCTTCCTGTAACTAGTGTCATCCACTGTGAATAAATGACCTGATGACAACTGGGCATGAGGAAGATTAACTACCATCAGTCTGTAAAAAAGATGACTTTCAGAGACAATCCTTATTTAACAGTGCTACTGACTAGTTAAATTATTAGTGAGTAGGCATGCCTTTAACTTACAACTTACTTACTACTAAAAAACAACAACAAAAAATATCCTTTATCCTAACCACAACCTTTTCTTAGTTTTTCAAATGGGACAAGCATTTTTTTTTTTCTTTTTACAGAATACCTCAGCCTACTCTATAGTATGTTTTTGAACTTAATATTGACCTGATCTCATTTTAAGGAATTTAGGGATTTTTGAGGGAAGGATAATAGCAAGTCAAGTTTACTAATTAGCCATTTCTATGACATTAGTTAATAACAGAATACTAAGTAGATATGTTATAGTTTAAATTAATCTTTATTAATTCTTTCAATGCCACAATTTTGCTCATGTAAGGGAATGATTTAGTGGACAAATTCAGGAAACATCTGTATTGAACTTTAAGTTCAGTTTACAAATTGTGAATACTTTTGGTACACCTCAGAAAACCATCAAATGACATTTCTTTTCCTAGAATACCAACTGTTTTTACCTTTTCCATAAAATCTCTATGAAACTAGTTGGCCAATGGTGACATGTTCTACCAGCAAAGCCTAGTTGTCCTGTCCATTGCCTGCCTTGGACTTATTAAAATGTCACTATTCTAGAGTAGGGGACGACTTGAGTCAGCGCCCTGCAGCTCTGAAATCTTTGTTCATCTAGGAATTGAAGGCTCCTCTTATATAGGGGTTCCTATTTTATAGGATCTTCTTAAAGAGCAGATGAATTTTACATGTGAATATCCGATGTAAACTTCAAAACACTGTAGAATTGTTAGGTGTTATTTGTGAAGGCTGTAATCATTTTGTATGGAGAGTAACAGCTACACAAAATCACATTAAAAAAACACCTTTGGAAGAATTACTGACATATTTTGAGATAAGTATAAATTTAGTCAGAATTGGATTTGCATACATTTTAAGAATGAAATTTCTAATATTTCATGTTTCCTCTAATTTTTGTTTCTGTGAGTGTGTGTGTGTGTGTGTGTGTGTGTGAGAGAGAGAGAGAGAGAGAGAGAGAGAGAGAGAGAGAGAGAGAGAGAGAGAGAGACCTGGAATCTTTTACCGTTACTTAGAAAAATAACATTTCATTTTTCATACCCACCTCACATAAGAGAACGCCCATGGAAAATTATTGTACTGCAGTTGGCACAAAGAGTAGGTGCTCAGGAAATATGAGTTGGAACTGAGAAATTCCCTTGCAGGTTTGTCACTTGAGTATTTCTCCCTGACTTCCTATGGGTAAAGCCAGATGGGAAGAGCATATATGTTTTTCTTTTTCTTTAAGTTTAATAATTGTCTTATAGCCAATGTATAAAATAAAATATTACTAAAATTAGAGAACTAAATTAAAGATCAAAATTAAAACTGATGATTTTCCGCAAGTGTGCCTTTTACAGCCTTTTAGTAGATCACATTTATTGGCATATAAAAGAGAGCTGCTTTGTGTAACTGGAGGCCTCACCATTCAAGAGTACATAGGCCTCTGGAGCGTGGAGGCCATCTGCTGCTGCTCTCTAGTGGCTGTCCCCAAACTGCCCAGATTCTCTAAATGTTGAGTGGAAGGAGTGAAAGGAGCAGCTGTTCTGGAGCTCTGTGACTGCCTCCGCCATCCGTCCCACCTGGCAAATAGCAAGGCTCACGGAGCAGCAGACACAGAAAGCCAAGGTGTATTCCTCTCCGCACCAGTTGCTCATTCCTCACGCAGACCACTAATCTTTTTGCTGCCATGCTTTATCCTCCTCTTTTCTCTTATTCACATTCTTTCTTCAGAATGCCAAGTAGGAATGGGCTAGGGAGATTGAGCTCTTCCCAGAGGGTTACAAGGTCATAGCCAGCCTCTATCCTGCTTCCCGTATCGCTATTTTTCTTTCTTTAACCAAAAATTCTTAACAATCTTTGTCAAGACTATATGTAAAACATCATTTCATTTGCTTCAAATCAACCCTCTATTGCTATTTATATGTAATGGGGACGCAATGAATTTAAGACTATTGCGTGTTTTTCACTCTACTCTTTAAGGAGAAACATCTTTGCTGTCTACATTCAGGTCTATGAATGAGGGGGGAAATGAGGAATCGTGGAAATAAGCTTGATTGATTTACCCTGAGAAGTTCAGAGGAAAAAATGAATATATCTAAATGGGAGGGAGGGGGACAAAGAAAGGAGAGCTGGTTTGGTGGGGGATTTTGAGAGTTGAGGAAGAGAGCCTTTGAGGACGATGCAAGTATGAAAGATCTATCTGTCTGTCTATCTATCTATCTATCTATCTATCTATCTATCTATCTATCTATCTATCTATCTATCTATCTAATTTATCTATCTATAGAGAGAGCTTGAGATCAGGAGATGTGCTATGGAACAAACCTGCTCCAGAGAGATGCAAAAAGGACTTTAAGACATTGTGCTTGGTTAGATGGGTTACATAGAGATTCGTCTTTTGAAATTGCTAAGAAACTTCAATGAATATTTAAGTTGCTTCCAAATTAATTTTTTTTTAAATTTATATTTAGACACTATACTATAATGCCTGGAGGCAGCTGAGTTTTTTGTTGTTATCGTATTTGAATGTAAAGTATCATACCTAGTGGGCTTTCTGTTTTTTTTTTTGTTTTTTTTTTTTTTTTTTGGAGTAAATGATCATTTAGACGAGGGGTGTCCAAACTTTTTTCAACGGTTTTCACCAAGGGCCATAAGCGGTAAAATACACAAACAGCCGGGCCACTCACTGGAGGTAAAGTACGTATTGCCTCACCTGGTTTATTTAACTAAATACATTTTTGGAATTTGCTGCGGGCCTATTAACAATGGATTGCGGGCCGCAGTTGGCCCATGGGCTGCAGTTTGGACACCCCTGATCTAAGCCATAGATTACAGTGAAATTTCGTTGTCTTTCAGCTCTGAAAATTCACAGAAATTTCCAAATGACTAGATGTTGTCTGTGGTTGTCCCGGGAATACTATACCAAAGCTGGAGGGAAATTTTACTACTCTGAGAGTAAAACAATGTTTCAGGGTGATCATCTATTATTTGGCATTGGATTACTGTATGGATTACTTTTTTAAAATTTAGTATTAAATGAATTTACTAAATTGAGACAGCCTAGGAAGTTCCCATAGGTAGGTGCAGATTGGAAATTAGCTTTTTAATCTTACCTCCTAAAATATTAAATAGCTTCAGAAACGACAGACCCTTTAGAATGGACGAAGGAAGTGTGGCACCCAAGCTGGAATGGATTTTTAGCTTAAAGTCCTATTCCATTGACCGAGACGCTACTCTTGGGGGTTAGACTTGGAAACCAACAGCGATGCTAGGAATTTAAGGAACTGATGGACAAGGACAGAAAAATAGGCCTGGGAATTATGGAGAGGGTTTCCTACTGAAATAGGACGGTTTTATAAACCTTGGAGGCCATGAATCAGTGACTGCAGGATTGGGCCTAGGATATTTTCTTGGATTCAAAAACCGTACAGCCTGAGCTTCTGAAACGAAGACTGCCTCACTGATCTAGAAGGGAACTGCAATGGCCAGGAGCGCATATTTCATCCACAATTAGGCTTTCATAACATGGGAAGAAGTATCTACCATGCGTTCAGATTGGAGGGAATTTGTATCTTGAGCCTCATGAGAGGTCAGAATCTCCACCGAGTTTTTGAGGGATAGAAAATGAACATATCAAAAAGGTAGGAAGAGAGAAAAAGAGACAAGAACCCGTGTGGGCTGATTTTAGAGGAATTTCTGTAGAGTTTTAAGGGAAGGAAGAGACCTGGAGACTGTTGCAGTCTAGAGACATTAAAAAATGGAGACCGATGACTTTTCATAAATTTGGCTCTGTGCGATGAAGCGAGCCCTCCCTCAGAATTTGTGAGTGATGCCAGTAACTATTTGAATCATTTTTCAAAATTTTAGTGGGAATTTCGTTTTTAAATATTATATAACACTGGACCCAATTATATGGTACCTTGGCTTTACAAGGGTTAAGCGTATTTACAACGAGGAAACCAAGGCTCAGAAAATAGAAATGGTTTACTCGTGACTATCTAGCTTTTAGCACTTGACCTGGACGCAAGTCACTTGCACTGTACAGTGGCTGCCTCCACTGACCTCTATTGTGTTTCTTTTTATTAACCACTCTGGGAGGAGGGTGGAGGGAGGACTAGGGGTGGGGAGCTAGTAATTGAGTGATGAGAGAAATATATTTGGGTACAAGACCTAAAATTCCACTTGGAAATTAAGTTGCCAGAGTAAGAGAGGCATAAATACAAGCAAAGAAAGTAAAACTCATAACGGTGCCTTAGGACATAGAATGTTCTTTGTGCCTCAGAAATGTCAGAGTATCATAGGCTTACAAAGTCAAAACATACGGTGTGTGTAAACAAATATAAGGCTACCGAGTCCTACACTGACATCTGATTATTCAGCTATGAGAGTTGGGTTAGTGCTTTCTTTCTTAACTCAGCAATGAAGACAAGACTCATGGGTCAAATAGCAGATTTTATTTCACTCCCGAAAGGATCTGTTGTCTACCCTTACAGGGTCTAGTAGCCCAAAGCTAACTAGGGGAGAATGACCACCAGAGAATTTAAGTGGATAGCAAGTGAGTCGGTTCTGAGACAGCACTGGAATTCAGTAGGGTTGACAGACAGCTGTGTGTCATGTGATTCTCGCCTTACCTAACAGAGTCAGCGTTCATCAGGGAACCCCTGCCCGGGAAGTGCCGAATCCACGCCCTAACAGCCAAATCAGTCCATAGCATCAGACAATAGCTGAAGTCAAAAAAATAAATGAATAAAAGGAGCCTGATTAAAAAAAAAATAAAAATAGTACACTGTATTTTGTGTCCGATTAAACAAAAAAACAAACAAAAAGAGAATAAAAGAAATGGAACTATATAGTTGCCCTGGAGGATTTCAGATCACAGAGCACTTAAAGACATCACTTTGTAGGAAAAAAAAAAAAGCAAAGAGAAAACATGTTGGGAAACACATCTGAAGATGCAGGCAGTTAAGATTTCCAACAGAGGCCAGTTCTGAAGATGTAGCTTTATCATTGACCATATGACAGGTGGGAAAATCCTTAGTTCCTAAGAAAAGGCACTTTTACACCCAGCATCAGAATGTGTTCATGATGAATGTGTGGTTTTCCAAATCCATTGCATCCTTTCCTTCTATCCCCTCAAACCATGCTCAGATTTACTTGACTGCTTGTTAAGCCTTCATGAAGTCATGATAAACTCGCTATAGTTATCTGGTAAAGAGTTATTGTGTTCCAGCTGAAATCAGTGAATTTGCTTATCTCCAGCAATGACGAGGAGTTTAATGTTTCTCCAGTAACAATAGTAATGTTTTTGAGATGATGGTTTATTTATTAAACCAATAGCTACTGCTCAGTATAAGCATATTGAACTGCATCATTGACTGAACCCAGGAATAATAGAGTCCCCAGATTAATTGGTGATGGTTGTGTTTCATTTAAAATGGTGTTTTAAGTTTTATTTTTAATTTTTTTTGAAGTTTTCATTTTATAAGATGGCTTGAAATGGAAAGCAAGACTATCTGACCCACCTCTCTAGACTCTTGGACCCATTGTAAAGAGGCAATCTTTCTTAGTTGTTTGTTTATAAGGTTTTTTTGGTGTGAACTCCAGATATTATTTATACATCTCTAAGTCTTCATTTATCAAGTTATTTACTGACATTATAAGAACGATAAAGACTTAGTTTACTTTCGCTACCCTTTACTCTCTCTTCTCCTCCCAGTGTTTGTTTTGCTTGGTATTGTTTTTGAGATTCTGGTTTTTCTTCTGGTAAATCTTGTAATCTTGGAGACAACTACAAAAGCCTCTCTTTCTGGCTCCAACCTATTGACATACACCTTATGACATAGATCTCAATTCTGTTTCATAAGAAAAATATATTAAAATATGTATACTTTGTTATATTCTTTCTTCCCATATATACTTCCCGATTTTTTGGAGCAGACTTTCATTTTTATATCATGTTTTTAGCATTCACATTCTGTTCTTCAAGGAAAACAGTGTCTTCCCTTTCTTTGTCCTTAGGTTGACTTTAAAAGTAGAAAACAAATAAACATTTACATTATTATGTCTATGTGAACATGATTTAAGTTCTGGGCTAAGACTCCATTTCTTATTCCAGAATATCTGATACCATAAACCTGGGCCACCCAAAGAAGAATGTGTTAGCATCAGGTCACATGGGTTCTCGTTCCTTACATTCAGTCTATTGTTTAACATTCTAAAGCTTTTTTATCTGCTTTAAATTTAGACTTCAAATAAATTTGTCCTGATGTCACCAGTCACCATTCTGTATGTTTTACTTTGCATAGTTTGTCATTGGTCCCTCTTAATATCTCTCTCTCCTTCTCTCGTTCCCTCTTTTCATTATCTTCATGGATCTTCAACCCCCTGGGAGATTTCCTTTCTGTACCTCTCTCAGCTTTACTGGTTGCTTTCTAAGTTTGCTGCACAACTTCCCTCCCCTAAATTCCATTTTGGATGGAGCATTATCTCATGAAATCCATGTTTTCCTCTTTGATAGCTTACGTCCTACAATTTTGAAATGCCTCCTCAAATAAATTTCCATGCTAAGGAACAAGGGAGAAAAACTATCTCAGTAAATGTCTAAAAAAATAACTTTATTCTGGCCTACACTTATTTGATAGTTTGGTTCGATTTGGAAACATTGATAGAAAACTATTTTACTTCAGAATTTTTAAGGATTTGTTTGTTTCTAATATCTAGTATTGCTAATAAGAAATTCCTTTGTAAGAAACTAGGCATGATTTGGTGTCATCTGTCATTCCTTCTACAGGGGATTCAGTGGGCCCTTTCAATGTGAAGACTTATGTTCTAAGTACTGGGACATTTCTTTGCATTATTTGTTAGATATTATACCACTCCTCAATCTTCTCTGATTTTTCTTTTTGGAATTCTGTTAGCCAAATATCATATTCTGTGGGATGATCCTTTATCTCTCTTACATTTTTGTCTCATATTTATCATTTTGCTTTATATACTTTACATGTTCTCAGTTTTATTTTCTAATCTTTCCAACTTTTTATTTTAGTAATTATGTTACTAATCTCTAATAGTAACATTTTTGATCCCTGGCATTCACTTTTGATAATCTTATTTTGTATTTGTGGATATATTTTCCTCTTGAATCTCTATAAATACCTTATTTACAGTTTTTAAACTTCCTTTTCATTCTGTGGAATATTTCAGTTTCCTCCAAGATCAGGGAGCTTTCAGTTTATATGCTGTTTTCTCTTTCCCTTTTCTGCTGTTTGGTGAGACTTGGTTTAAGAAATTCCTGGATAGTTGGAATGGGGTTCCTCTGCTGTTAGGAAAGATGATTAACATTTTCCCCCCTGAATCTCTGATCTGAAGGGGAAGTCAGACCAGGGGAAGTCTGTACAGGTAAGGGGAGGATGGGGCATATCTGTTGGCAGGTGAAGAAGACTTTTTTCTCCTGGGAAGGGCCAGCATATACCCTAGAAGTTTTAGTATCCCTAGATTTTGTTCTATTTCTTTCAGAAGAGACCTCTGGTTTCTTTGCTAATGAAGTAAGTGCCAGCTGAGTTGGGTGGATGTCACATCCTGGTCCTAAAATACAGTGATCCTGCATATAGACTGTTTTCAGCACAGCATTTAATATCACTTGAATCTCATGACATCAAATTACTTGCTCTCTCTGGGTGTTGTTGTGTCTCCATGGGGTTCCCTTTGGGCTAATTGGTTTCTTCTGAAGCCCCCTAGCAGTATGTTTTAGAGTACGAATTTTCCACTTACATTTATTTATCTGTCAACCTATGAGCCTCCACATTCTATTAATATATTTCTGGTATTTATTCAAAGTCTCTGTTGGTGACAACTCCCTTTATGTTTTGTATAATTACATAGTCTCTAATGACTTTCTTCTCTCTTGCACATCTAGACTTTTACTGCAGAGGGGTCCTGGAGAGACAGAGAGAAAATTGATGAGCCCCCTCCCCATTCTAGACCATCAGTGTCAATGCAGTTTTGAAAGTAACCTCATGAAATGTAGTCTTGTTAAGAGGGAGTTGCCTATCAATAATGTAGATTATGCGATTTAGAAAAGAAATGACAGACATCATAGTGATGACATTTGAATCTGATCATAACTTAAAGCTGCTGACATTCAGACAAGATTTCATTGGGATATATTTATGAATGGTTATGTAAATTAACTGGACACCTACTTTCCAGAAAGAGTTCTGGATTGTGCTTTTGCTCTTCCACGCCTCTGGTTTTCCTAGGATGGGGTAGCCAGGGGATGTGTTGTCATGGTCACTCTTATGGATGGGGGTGTTGGGAAGAACGTCAGAGAAGGCTCCTGAAGTTTTTCATAATTTTATAATTTAGCATCAGTGACATTCGGTAAAAGAAGGTGTGTTTTTCAAGAGCACTTCAACCTTCCACTAAATAGGAATAGTGCTAAATTAAATTATTCATTGTTACCGCTTTTAAAAACGTCTTTAGAGACTTCTAGTCCTTGACAGTGGGCGGGTGCTTCCTAGGAGTAAAGGAGATATTTTGAGTTTCTAATTTCTAGTGTATTTTATATTCCTACAAAGAAGTTGGCTCTTTGATCCCTAAAATTATAATTTAAGAAATATCCTTCCTGACAGATGTCTGGGACCCATATCCCACTCCATGTTCACTGATGCAAGGATTTTTTTTTTTCCTCAACTCTATTCTATACTGTCTGTCAGTGGGGGAGTTCAGGTGAACCAAAATTAAATATAAAGTGGCTGAAGGCCAGAATATACGAATATATGATGCAAAGAATAGGCATGAGGCAAAGTATTGATTGAGAAGAAATGGGATGAGAAAGAAGCGGCTAGGAGGAAAAGAAGCCAATAGAAACCACAAGAGAATATCAAGTTAACTTTAGGAATCAAGGAGATTGGGAAACTGTGATGAAGTCTCGAATGAGGGAAGGGTTATGAGGAAACTAAGAACGTTCTGGTCATGAAATCCAAGTGAATAAGCTACAAACTCCCCTTGCAGGTGACTGTAGAGAGAGAAAAGGTTATCGTGTAGAGGTAAGTTGTTCTCGGAGCCCTTATTGTCATCTCTAGGCAATGTTGAGGATTGGCATTCAAAAAAGTGTAATTTCTAAGATTGCTATTGTTTCGATCTGAAAAAACTGGCAGACCTGGGATGGGCTGGGTACCTGTAATGCACCTTCCTGCACTCAGCTTAGTGGCCTAACACTTTGCAGCCAGTAAGAGAGTATTTTCCTTTCTAAATGGATGAGCCTGCATTTTTGCATAATTTATGTTCTTGGGTAGTTAGGAGAAGACACGCTTTACCTCACATGTCGGGAGAAACCACCTGGCCCCATTTCATCGTCACAGCAAAACTGCTAGATACTAGCTGAGGAGAGCTCCCTCCTTGCAAGATCTCCACCTGGTTTCATTCAGATTTTAGTGACACGATGTTAACACCGCCTGGCAAATACTGGTGAGTCACTATTTGACTGGCAGCTCTGATCAGAAAGGGTGTTCCTTTTTTTTCTTGCAGTAGAATAAAATTGAAAATAAAATTCAGGCTCAGCATTTTTGTCTCTTTTTGAAGAAGTTCAATATACCTTGGGAGAACAAAACTTTGTTAACGTGGAGCCTGTCACAGTTGTTAAATACCCAAGTTGGAAAATAGCTCTTTGCCAACAATAGTTCCTTGGCACTTTTGCCAGCTTTATTATATGGAGCAAATTAGGGAAACATTGGCTTGTGGCTACATTATGTAAAACAAAAAAACAAAACTAGATTAGGAAACTACTCAGTCTTTACATAGCCCACTGTTTTGAGAGAAAAAATAGCATTATCCTTATTAGATAATTGTGAATCTTTTGTGTGTTCATTTGGAGCGGTTAAACTTTGGGCCATAAATTTTAAAAAGAATAATTTTAAGAAGTATGATAGATGGGAATTTTGAAGAGTCCTGAGTATGGGGCTGAATTATTGCTGTTCAGTCATAAATCAGCAGTGGCTTTGTTCTTTGGTTTATTTTCATAGATTATGTGTCTTGATTTGCTCTTCTGTTTGATTTCCCTTTTAGTATCATCAACCTTGGTAGTCATTTCACTTTCTTAACATGTTTTATCCTGGCTGTATCCAAATCCCTTTGTCATGATTTCCAACTGATTAAAGAGCCACAAACAATTGTCATGATACGGAAGCCACCAGATATGCTCTAGCATCACCCTTTTCTAAATTTAATTATAATGTTATAAAAATCCTGTAGAAGAATAGTTCTATTTATTTTTTAACCTGGTCAATATTTTTAACTTTATTGTAGACATTATTAACTGAGATGAGGGAAGACATTGTACATTTTTTATATTTTTTTCAGCAGACAACAGATTAATGATCTGCACATAAATTTAAGAGAGTAATCATCTATCCTAAAGTCAGTCATTTTTTAAAATCTTGTAAAATTTGCATTTATATGAAATTAAAATAATAGTCCACAGAGGGACAAGAGACAGGAGAAAGCTATGCAGTTTTCGTGGAGAAATGTAGACCTGGGAACCATGTTTTGTATGTTAATCAGACAACTTAAAAGCTGTTTAGCTTTTAAGATTGACATCAGCACTGGACTCACCTATGTTAATAGAAAATAATTTTGAAATTCAGAAAATTAATCATTTAGAAATATTTTATTTTTTGGAATGTATCTTTTTTTTCCTTTCCTGTTACCATCAATGTAAATATCAGTGTATTTGATGTTATAAAAACTTGAAACAGAGTTATGAATTCATGTTGGAAAGGTCTGAGTCAAGAGGAGATATGTAAAGTTTGGAGGCTTCCCTCCTTTTTGCCTTCTCACTCATCTCTGTTCTGTTTGTCATTCCAGTTTTGAGACTCTCAAACTGACATAAAACAGCAGTGAAATGTCTTCCTTTATTGGTATTATGACTGGTTTATTAAATAATTTTGATTTATTGGGAATATAAATAAAACACATGTATTTCTCTTCCTGTCCTTCAGAATAGTTGAGTGCAGATTCCATAGCTTTCTGATCTTTTCTGGCTATAAAAAGGATTTGGCATCGTTAGGATGTAGCAATGTCAGATCTTACTCAAAGCTCTAGCTCTTATACCCCCGGTGTAGGCTAGAGGTGTTGTCTTGGCCAACTGAAATATGAGTGAGGGGTTACGGGCAGGGATGGTGTGGGTGTGAGGGATGGTTTCCAGGTTGGTGTTCTCTTTTTGGACATCTATTTCCCTACTCTAAAACTGGTTGGAGACAAGGAGGAACACCAGGTGTCTTGTCTTGTCTACCTGGAAGTTTGTACTAATAATAGTGGGGAAATATATTAGACCTCACTCTGGTTCCTTCTGGTTCCATCTATTGGTGACCCCAGCTGACAGGTAGTGTCCAAATCAGTAGTATGTGTGATTCCCTTCAGCTGAGTTCAGCTTCAACCCCACGTCTTCTTTGATGCGGAACTCTTCAGAAAACAGCAGCCATCATGTCCCATGGCCTTGCTCAACATCTGCAAACAGAACTCTTTGACCAGGACAAACATCTCACTGCTTGACTGAGAGACTGCTAGAAAAGCCCATGGAAGCTGCCCATTGTCTAACTTCTTTGTTTTTTTCACGTAAGGGTGGAGCCACTGGAACTACTAAATTCTCTTCCCATATTCAAGGTCCTGGCAGCTACCTGCTCTCTGTAAACATAACCATAACCGTCACCCTAACTTTTTCCTCTGAACTGGATGAGACACTATTATCATCATTTTTTATCCCATTGGTTCAGGCTCCTCCAGCAAATCTTCAGCCTTTAGAAATCTCTAGCAATAAGCACTCTGTCTCTTGACATAACATTCTTGTACATTTTAGGACATCAAGAGATTGTAAAAAACGATTTCACCATCCCTCTCTCTAGTAGTAACCCCAACTGTACCTGTAGGTTCTACTGCTCAGCAAACATCTCCCAGAACATCTCTTCATGCTGATACCAGTAGTCTCTCTATAAGTGGTTTAACTGGAGAACCCTCATTCTGAGGAAGGAAGCCAATGGCATCTATGATGAGTATCGCCCTTCTCTCAAGCCTGGTGAGCCTAAGATGGATGCCCTCAGATGGATGCCTCCCTCATCAATTTTCTCCTTATGTAGATGAGGGGTCAGTATTAGGGTTGGATGGAGGGGAGCCATCCTTGAAATGGGGCCCTTCTGGAGCATCTTGTTTTGTTAGGATCGCTCACTGACTCCTTTAATATGTAAATCAAAGGTAGTTTGAGGGCAGCTCTTCTTGACCTTTCAGCTTTGAGTATCACTTGGATTTCTGGAGTAAAGAAAAAGTCCTACCCAACCTTCTGTTACACTGTGACTTCTTAGTATTTCCACTGGTAGCATGAGAGGTAATGAATGTTGCTTGCTGAATGAATATGCTCCTGTGAACTTCATAGGGCATGCAAATTTTCTGTTATTATACAAAGGGGACTTAAGAAGAATAGTTCAAAATATCAAGAATTTAAAAATACCATTGGTATTAGAATTAACTGAGGGCAGAGTGTAGTGACTGTGTATCCTGCAGGGACAAATGCCTTACTAGCTGCCATGTAACAAAGGTGAATACACACAAGTGCCAAAGGGCTATGGCATTGCCATATTTATTTTAATGGGCTTTTAAGTTTCAAAACGTTACATCCACATATTGTACAATAGGAGGTAGTGAAAATTTTGAATAATATGCGTTAGCCACCTACTTAACCATACATTCCTTTAGTAATTCTTTGTTTTATTCACCTTTTTGACATTTAGAGCTCATTTATTTAAAGCCTTTGCTTAGTTTTAAGATAAGTGATACCTAAATTTCATCCCTAATTTAGATTCTTAAATTATAGGCCACATTGAAACTTCTTGTTTAGTTTACATTAACTGAGCAGTTCTTCAACAGTAAATACTTAGTGCTGCATTTCTTTGCGTGACTCAATGCAGTAACTACCGCTCATGCAAGGATTCCCTGGTCAATTAAGACTCAAAAAACCCATTACCAGTCACCCATGGTAAGTAGTTCAGGATGAACTGGGAGCGCACACAGTTCTTTTACCACAAGAAAACGACAGGGTTTTGGCCATGCCTTTGACACAAATACAATCTTTTCTCTTTACCAAGAGTTTCACCCCAAATATTCCTATATAAGCTTTGGACAGCAAGACACTTCACCTCTCTCAACCTTAGTTCAGTCCTTTTTATGACCCATCCAGCTTGGCAGTTTACGATTTTATCATCTGTAACTTTTTTATAGGTACCCTCCAGATCACATTGTCAAATTTCAGGGCTTTGGGAAATATCTTTCTGTAAGGCTAAATTAATTGGAGATATTATTATGAAGTGTAAAAGAAAATGCCTTATACATCCGACACTTATTTTAGAAAACAATGAAAGAAAACCCATTGTTCGATGCGGGAGACTCTATAGAATATAAATGTTGATCAGAACATTATATTATCATTTTGGAAATAATGTGGGATAGCATCTGACTTGGTTTTTGTTTTATTGCTTTTGTAATTTTTTTTCTTAAGGATGTACAAGATGAAGGTGCCAATAATAGTGATTATGATGGAGCAGGTAAAATAATGGAATATATATTACAGTGTGTGGGCAGCTGGTGGGATCAATAGATCATGGAGTGAGTCTGTCACAGGGAGGAAAAGTTGACTAATACAGTTTTAGGTAAAGCTGATTTCTAGTACTGAACCTCAATTTTCTTACAATAAACTCACATTAAAGAGGGAGGATGGGGAAGCTCACATAGGCCACTGTAGTTATTAAATTAAATGCGGGACTGTCATCCATTAGTGTATTTTGTTAACATTCCTGTTTAGCCAACTTGGTCAATATACATTTTATCCACCTTCACTGAATAGCAGTATTATCTTCACCTCATTCTTAAATCCCATCAATCCCAGAATCATTGAATCCTGTCTTTAAAATGGAATGCTAATACTTCAAAGTGGTATTTGTAGAATTATTGTAGTCCTTCTTTATAGCACTTTTGGTCACTTTGAGGAAACTTGTTGTAGAAAGTCATCTATTTTCTGTGTAAGACCTAACTAACTGCCCGTGATGCTATGTTGTTACCCAAAAAGGACATATTTTGACCCGTAAACCTTATTTGTGGTATTTTTTTTTTTAACATTGCACTCTTTGTTATTTTGCTGGTTCATTTCATCTCTATGCAGAGATTCCCACTGATTTATTGACTCATTTATAAGTAACAATGGAAGGCTGACTAACAGCACTTGCCCCTGCTGTTTGAAGCCTCAAGATGTTGTTGGGGGGTGGGGGATGAGGGTGAGGGGGATCAAATGTATGGTGATGGAAGGGGAGCTGACTCTGGGTGGTGAACACACAGTGTGATTTATGGATGATGTGATACAGAATTGCACACCTGAAATCTATGTAATTTTACTAACAATTGTCACCCCAATAAATTAAAAATAAATTAATAATAAAAAAAAGATGTTAACACACATCTTTCTAAAATTTATAAATCAAGAACACAATAATTTTTATATAATTCTTTTTCTCCATTCCTTGTTACCTTATTAAATAGATCAATGTTTTTTGGGGGTTGTTCAAACCAGATGGAATATTAGCAATTCATTATAATGAGAAGCTTGGCTACTAACTCGACTTCCAGTTTAAAAAAAAAAAAATCAATGATTTACATAATCAATATAGACTAAAAATTCTCTGGGCTTGAAGACTTCCCTGCCCAACATTTTTATGTTCTTTCATCTGTAAAAGAAGTTCAGTCCTGCCTTTAAAAAAAAATGAAGCAAAGACAGCACATGATGTAAGTGTTGTTGCCGATATATAAGTACAGATTAGCCTTCCCTCTCACAATGCAGCTCTCTATCGCGGGGTTATATTTCAAGTGGCAATGCATTTGTCGCTCCAGCTTTCTCAGATCATAAAATGATCATGTCTGTTGACACAATTACGGATACTCTTATTCAAGACTGGACAGTGATTGAAGAGAGTTTCAAAGAGAAAATACAACATATCCAGTTGCAAACGGAGACGCGTGTCACTTTCAGAAGCATTACCCTCACTACTCTTACACTGAGCCTACACCACGGAAACAATAAAGTTGGACTTTTCAGTTCCAATTTAAAATCATGGTTTGCATTCGTACCATGTGGGGCCACTGAAATTTATCCTCAAATATTCTGGTACAGTTGGGAGAATTCACCAAACCAAGTGAGCATTTCTGGAGTTCTGATTCTAAACACTTTGTCCCCCACTCTGGTGTCATTGTAAGTTGTTAAGCCATTTAAACGGCATTTTAGAACGAACTCACATGGCACTGAGGCACAACAAGACAACTTGATCCATTCAAGATTTATCCAGCCTGACAGTAATAGAGATGGAGTTGCAGTCTTGTTAAAGTTGAAACTCTTCAACTGGTGTTGAAATGCCTAGTAACTGACATTTCCTTCAAGATCAATATTGGACTTCCTTTGCTTTTCCCGTTATCCGCAGTCCATTTCCTTGTGCACGTTACACACACTGCGTACACACCATGATTTGACATACACACCGCGATTCGCTCTGGCAAATGCATATAAGGGCGTCTCAGCACCAGTGCCTCTTCTCTAAGGTGGCAACAGGGCACCTGAGCCTGGTTTGTCACACGTGAGGGTTATTGTCTGTATATTTGCTGTCCTTGTCGCACCGGCTCCTGAACACCAACCAGTCCCACCCCAATGCAGCTTCCTTGGCTCTGTCTTAATTTCAAAGTTTTCTTCTCGAAAACATCCTAGTGAGGAAGAAATGACCAGTGAGGCATTGCTGTGCTCTGCGGTGCTTGCCAGTCTGTCAGGACACAGTGCTCCAGTGAATGTCACAGAAGATCCCTGATCTCTTTAGGAAGCAGCCACCCCGCAGGCAGCTCATTTATCAGGGAAAGAACAGGGCCCTCTTTTATCTTTTTCTATATATTTCTTCTTTATGCTGTCTTCCAACCCCTCCCTTCCACACAATACTTATTGTTATATTCATAATACCTTTTCATGTATCTTTATGGATTCTAAATAAAACTAAAGACACTGATGAAGAAGTTTTCCATGTATACCAGATTAGAGAAAGAAACTAAGGACAATGCTATGGAACTAACTCTCTTTTTAGAATAAAAAACACTTTACATTTAGAGTCTTTGTATGTTTCTTCCTTCCTTTTTTTTTTTTTTTTTTGTAAGTCTCAACCATGATTGATGTTTGCACGACTGGAGGTTCCTTCTGAAAATGAGGAAAGGTTTTTAACTAAAATTTATAAAAGCACGCAAATTTTTTTTAAGGAGTTCTGCTTCTCCACTGTAATTCTAGCTGCATTGTCATCCCTGAGTCCCATTTTGAAGCTTTACAATATAGGTGCCAATCTGAAAACCAGGAAACAATAACTTTGTCTTTAACCACTTGCCTCACTTGGAGAACAGAAATTGTTCACACATGCATCTGCTGGGATGAGTAATTTTATTTCCAGGATACAAAGTGTTTTGTCTCCCATTTAAGTAACTTTAGACAAAAGGAAATATGTATCTAGCCCCCAAATAATTTATTATTTGGGGAAGTAAGAGTAAAAAAGAACTCCAGCTGATTCTTTTTCTTTTTCTTTTTTTTTTTTTGGCATATCAAAGATGAGAGTATGTTCAATTTTCAACTGGGTGTGTTTGGTGCTTTATAATCAGAGCCACTGTACTTTATTTTAATATTCTGAGATCTGACTTTTCCTTGGCATGTCCTTTTGAAGCAAATCAAATTGTTTTCATGGGCATTACCAAATTCTAAGCAGAGAGAACTCCAGTGTGGTATTAGTGGAGTTCCTTCTGAGAACATTTGTATTCCAGCCTTATTTTACTCCAGGAGGATTAAAGTATCTGGGCATTTGCAGCTATATAAATACACAAACACCAGACATAAAAACAAAACAAAACTATAAAAACTGAACAGCAGTAACAAAATGCTAGTAGGGTCTTCATTTAACGATCTAAAGTGTCAAATATCAGAGACCCTGAGAATCAGTTATTTGCCTTCCACTTCATGTAACCATCCATCAAAATTGTGACAATTATAAAAACAATTATAATGGTAAACTAATAAGTCAATAATTTGAACACTTGATAGAATATGGAATGTAGCAAGTACAGTCAATGCTGGTATTTTTGTTCATTTCCAATCATTGATGGCTATCGTCCTACAGAGTGGTTTATGTGTGACTAGGCAGGGATTCTGGTTCCTAGCTTTTTCAGCAGTATATAAACTGGTAACAGTGAAGTCAGGTAAATCTAGCCAGACCCTCTTGGATTTTGCCTAGTTCTTAACCCAGGCGATGAAGACAGGCTCTTGGCCTGAGCAATTCATCTGAAGCTCCCTTTATTCTTTGTGTACTTTGCTTCTTCGCATCTTGCTGTGGATACCCTGTCTGCAACTTGGCACAGTGTTGTGGGAATAGGCTACAAATTGTACCTTACTCTGCTCTATTCACATGGACAAGGTTAAGCTTCCCATAGATCTATTAAGAAGATAAATTGCATCTGTTTTGGTCTATTGGTGTTTCTATTCTAAATAATTTTGTGTTCTTTGTATTTGTTTTTAAGTGTTTCCTTGAGTCTTCAGATCATAATTTATTCTAACTTGTCTCCCCGCATTTATTTTGTGTTATAGGCAACATATTCTTCAGTTCCATGAGGCCCCTCTATAAATATGAGTCATCTATGGCCACAAAATGGAATCTCAAGTTCCAATGTAATGTTTTCTTCTTGCATTTATTCTATTATTCCTCCAACAGGACCAAGAGAATTCTTTGAGGATGTCACATATTAACCATGTGATGTTCTTAAGTATTCAAAGTTATGTATTATAGTACCTTAGAAAATAAGACAATAAAGAGGAAGACTGAAAAAAAATCAGAAAAGAAACCAAAGACTATTTCTAAAGAATTACACAATAACTTAACTATGCTTACTATTCTTATTTCCTCATAAAAGCAGTAAACTATTTGTTGCTTATATTGTACCCATGTGCTTTGTTTTTTTTCTTGTTCTTTTCTCCCACGCCACACTTTTGTGTCATTTATTTTTGGTGGTGTCTCTGAAACTTAACTTTACATTTTTTTTTATTTTTATTCAGAAAGTTTTAATATTCTTATGTCTGCACTCATATACTTACTGGTTACAGGAATGCAACTCTCTATTTATCATAACTGAAAGCAAAAACTTAGCCATTTTTAGAAAGCTCTATCTAATTCAACTCATTTTAAATCTTATTTATTTGAAAGAAGATTTGATATATAGCATGCTTCTAGAAATATAAAACATTGATAAATTATTATATGTGCATGCAGAAGATAGGCTTTGAAATTGGAAAAAAAATCAATAACAAGAGAATACTATGAGATTTGGAAGCAGGGAGGTAATGCCTATTTCACGTCATCTGTGGTTTGGTGGCTAATGAAACTAAGTGCCCTGCCACTGGCAATCCAGAATGCATTCAGCTTTTATCTCAAGTTTATGTGGACTCTTATATTTTGATTGATAAACTGTCATTGATTTGCTTTCCAGCTAAATCAATAGTTACATGTGTGCAATTTTTACTAACATTATCACCTAACAAACCTCTGGAGATAGTAAAACACAGTTGTGTGCTGGAACACAATGGAATCATATATCATACTGTAGTCTATATGACCGGGTAAACCCTAGGAGCCTAATGCCTGAGTCTGAGTTCAGATGACTAGGCTGGACTGGATGTGTTCATGCCATCTCTGGGACATAGAGGCACATTCTGATGCACGTGAGAGCAAAGTATTGCATCAAGACTCATTCATTCATATGATAAATTCACTTTTCAGAATTGCTTTTGGTCAAACAAAATATTGTGTCAGGGAATACAAAGTAACAAAGCTGGTATTTTAATATTCTATACCCATTTTTGAAATGACAAAAAAGATATTTTTAGAGTTGCCTTACCAACTTAATAGGTATTCAGAATCTCTGAATAATAAAAGCCATTTGATGTTAAGTACAAGTATCATTGTGCTTATTTAATTAACGTCACCAAAAAGAAAAGAGCACACAGAATATGTCAATCATACAGTAATGAGACTGTAGCAATGATATACCAAAGCTGTACATTTCTGGAGTAAATTTTATACACAGAATGGAATAGTCAATGTTTGTTTGTTTGTTTGTTTGTTTCCAAATAATTTATCTGTTGTTCATTATAGTTATTTTGGAGCAGGGAATAGAAAGTAGTATATTTAACCCTAACCCTAATAGTGAATTTCTGATGGAGTTTCCTTATAATGGTGGTGTCTGATTCGGCTGGGCGGGGCGCAGCCAAACCATCCCCATCTGCTTGGGTTTCTGGGAGTGGGAGTAGAAACAAAAACATTTAAGGCCACTGCTATGTCCTGGGTGCAGCAACCTGGAAAATCGTGTTAATCAAGGAAATAAAAATCCTTCTGAACTCTACAACACTGCACTCTTAAAAAAGAAATCAAATGAACAAAAATAAGGTGTCCACCTCACAGCTCTCAAGGTGATGTGATCACTGTAACTGGAGTCCTTCGTCAACCCTGGACCCAGTCGTCAGTTGGGATCATGAGGAAAGGTGACCTCTCGCCTGGGCCCCTGATCCTTGCTTGGTGCAGGTCCCAGTAACATCTCAGGTGGGCTGGCAAGAGGACACCTGGTATACTGAAGTACTCAGTGAGGAGGAAGGGGTAGAGTCTGCTTTTTGATTCGAGTAGGAAGTAGGGAAGATGTCGCACATATTTTGGGAAGAGGAATACCAGCAGTGACAATGACGGGCAGAGCAAGCAGATTCTTGGAGGGGTGGGGATGGTTGATGGTGGTTATGATGGTGCTTCCTGTGCCTGTTAGACTTACCTGGTTCTAGCACGTAAGTGTGGACTCATCATTCCATCCCCAAAAAGTCATTTGAAGTCAGGTATTACTGACCTGTTTTCACAGATGGAGAAAATGAGGCTCAGAGAAATATATTTAGTAAGTTAGAATGCAGGGATTTGAATCCTGATCTGATTTTAAATGCTAATGTTGACTTAAAGATGGAAATTTTCAGAATGCCCAAGTAAAATATAGCTTTTAAGCTATGTGGGATGATTTTGTTATGAAAAACTAGAAAATTATAATGACATAAAAAATAGATACATTTTCATGTTTAAATGTAAACCAAACCAACAACATATATAAACATTTTAAATGCATGCAATCAGCTAAAATGCTTTAAACAATACATGACATAAAGGAAGTGCTCAGAAAGGTCATTATACATTTTCTGTTACATTTCAGAGTGAGGTTAACTGAACAGTCAAGGCTGGAAAGCATGTATGATGAAGAAAAAGTGTATAGACTTGGATTTTGGAGTATTGATGTGCAAAGCAAATTTGCTTTATTAAATTTACACTTTTGTTTTCGAATGGCTATAAAAATTGGGAGTTAGATTACATTATTTTAAGATTGTACATTAAAAATATCATTAGCACCTGTTTTTTGTGGAAAGATAGGTTAAGTAATGTAAAATGAATCCAAAGTATAAGGCATATTTATATAGCTAGATCCCTGACTTAAAGGAGATTAAAAGCTAATAAAATAACTAAAATATAGGAGCATGATGAAATTATCATAAACATAAACATTTATGTAATATCATAAAATACAATACACTGTTGCATGAATACACAAAATGCACAAAAAGATAAACAAAATTACATGCAGTGAGAGGAGGGATGGGCCGCTTCTGGTTCAAGTGAGCAGCGGAGGCATTTGAAGTCCTGCTTAAAGAAAAATAGGTTTTTTTGTAAAGATTTTTTTAAGAGCGATTTTAGGTTCATAGCATATTGAGAGGTAGACACAGAGCGTCCCCACATACCCCCTAACCCAATACGTGCATAGTCTCTACCAGTATCAAAACCCCCCACTGGAGTGGAACACTTGTTGTCATTGATGAACCTACTTTGACACGTCATAATCACCCAAAGTCCACAGTTTACCTTAGAGTTCACTCTTGGTGCTATGCATTCTGAGTTTGCGCAGATATATGTCATGTATCTACCATTGTAATATCATATAGAGTATTTTCACTGCCTTAAAAGTCTTCTGTGTTGTGTCTATTCACCCCTTCTCCCAACCCCTGCCCAAACTCGGGTAACCATTGATCATTTTACTGTCTCCATAGTTTTGCCTTTTCCAGAATGTCATATAGTTGGACTCATACAGTATGTAGCCTTTTCATATTTCTTTCTTTCACTTAGTAATATGCATTTAAGGTCCCTCCATGTCTTTTCACAGCTCATTTCTTTTTCACACCAAACAATATTTCATTGTCTGATGTACCACAGTTTATTTATCCATTTACCTACTTAAGGACATCTTGGTTGCTTCTGAATTATGGCAATTATAAAAAAAAAATGCTATAAACATCCTTGTGTAGGTTTCTGTATGGACATAAATTTCCAACTCTTTTGGGTAAATACCAGGCAGTGCAATTGCTGGATCATATGTTAAAAATATGTTAGGTTTGTAAGACACCCCATGACTCTGTTCCGAAAGTGGCGATACTATTTTGCAAATATTTCCTCCCAGTCTGTCGCTCATTCTATTGACATTATCTTTCATGGAGCAGAATTTTTAAATTTTCACGAAGCCTAATTTATCCGTTCTAGGAATTTTGTAGTTTTGCATTTTACATATTTTTTTCTCTACAAGTTAGACTTGTCAACTCTCTGTCAATTGTGTTGGCTATGCCACAAAAACTGTTCTTGGATGTTGTTTTTAATTAATTCACCATTATTCTGTCCTCTAACTCTTTAATGTATGTTTTTATTCTTATTCATTCTTCCCTCTACTTTTATTAGCTTTATGCTGTTTTTTTCTGCCGAGTTTCTAGAGTGGAATACTAAGTTCATTTATTTTTATTTCTTATTTTATAATAAAAGCCTTGAAAAAATAGATTTTTTGTTTGTTTGTTTTAAGTACAGAACACTATATGCAGTGTTCTTATTATCTTTTATTTCTAACTGGCCCTAATTGACTTTTTTAAGAGAATTATTGTTTAATTTCTAAGTGGTTGCATTTATGTATATAACATTAATTTATTTATTTCTAGTTTTACTAGAAACTATCATAAGAAAATATGGTCTAAATAGGTCATTTTGTTTAATTTTAATATATTAAAATTTCTTCATGATCCATTTTTAAGGACATTTCTCTGAGCTGTAGAACTTGTCAATTTATCATTTTTCTAATTTTTTTTGGTCATCATTTGCTTTGCTGCCCATAAAAGCATATGCAAGTTATATTTTCATTGATACCTGGGGGTTTGGGATCCAGATGATTGTAATTATATTTTTTGGTTTACATTATGTATCTTTTTAAACTATTGTTGATAGCTATATCAGTTTTATAACTAGGTTTACTCATAATTTTGGTCAATTTTTCACACACTTCAATGATCAAGGTCGTTTATATTATTATTCCCATTCTGGGTTATACCTAATTCACAGGGTTGTTAAAAGCATTTAATGCTCGTTACTTTAGGACAATTCTGACATATAGTGTGCCCTCCATAAATGTTAGCTATCTTCATCATCATCATCATCATTTTATATGTTTTGTTTGCTTAGCAATTTTTTTTTATTTCTTAAAGTTCTTAACCACTGAGCATATTCTTCCCAAACCCTTTTGTCTACCTTGTCACATTCTATAGGCATTTACTTCCAGTAACTTTGTATAGATTGAGTTGAATGCACATTGAGTGATATGGACTAAGATCAAAATGGAGAAGTGTTTTGCACTGAACATCTATTATGTTGTTTAAAATATCACAAACTGTTTCATAATGAATTATCTTAGTTTCTGCATGCGTTAATAAGCAACTTAGTGCAGGAAACATAAGAAATATGTATAATTAAAAGGAATACTTGATTGGATAAAGAAGAGGTGGTACATGTATACAATGGAATATTACTCAGCCAAAAAGAAAAAAAAACAGCAATGAAATTTTACCATTGGTGACAACATGGATGAACCTAGAGGGTATTATGCTAAGTGAAATAAGTCAGACTGAGAAAGACAAATACCATGTAATCTCGCTTATATGCAAAATCTGAAGAACAAGGTAAATGAGTAAACAAAACAGAAACAAATTCATAAACACAGAGAACAAATTGATACATGGCAGAGATGTTGTGGGGCTGGGTGAAAAAGGTGAAGGGATTAAGAAGTACAAATTGGTCGTTACAATATAGCCACAAGGATGTGAAATACAGCATAGGGAATAGAGTCAATAATAAAGTAATAACTAAGTATAATGCCAAATGAGTACTAGACTAATCAGAGGATCACTTTTAAAAAATGTAAATGTTTAATCACTATGCTCTACACCTGAAACTATATAAATATAAAATAATTTCAAATGTCCATACTAGTCCTAAGCTGATGTTCGTATTATTTATTTCTACTTATTATTAGCAATGAAAAATTTCCTCAATTGAATTTAGTCATCACAAAGTATTGGCACAATGTATTTAATGTAGCTATTCTTATATGACATCTAAGTCGTATTTTAAGATTTAGCTTAACATTTAAACTAAAAATATAAATGTCTTTAAATAATATTCAGAAAAGATCTAACATACCGTATCTTGAGATGTTAAAATAGTCATTTTTTATAGTAAACATTCAGATGAATTAATCCTAAGTGAAAAAAAATTTATCTAAGGAAATTATTTGAAACTCTAATTTTGGTCATCTAGAATATAATCATGAACATAATAGCACAATTGTAGCTCAATGGCTTCTGATTAAAAATGACTACTCTTGAAAGCATTCAAGTTAGAATTTTTATCACAATTTCAAAATTAAGAAAAAAAATTATTCTTCTTCAACACTATTGCTACAAATACCACACACTCCCTGGATATGTGCATCTGCACGGTGTTGTGGCAAAGCTCTGTCATAGGGTTGGTGCGTCCTGTTTACCCAAACTATTATAGGTCTGACTTCGTATACTCTTCCCTGAAACCACCATCTCACAACATATATCCCAACATCCACACTCACAGATGTCACCCTCTCCAACCTCAGAGTCAAAGGCAGAAGGCTCTTGCCTGGATGGCTTTCTCGATGTAGAGCTGGGGTGAAAGATGGGGCATCTCATATGCTAATTACCAGGCACTGACATTAAGAGCTGAGACTGGAAAACAAAAGCAAGAAATAGCAGATCTGGATGAAATCCAGAGATGGTGACTTTTTGCTTATTGCTGCTCACGTAATTTTTGGACAGAGAAGCTGTATTTAATTATAGTTAGAAAATGGGTATCTGCCTCGCACTCTGCCTGTCTTTTATATTTTCTATTCACCAAACACTTCATAGATATTAACTTGTTAGATATTTCCAACATCCCTGGGAGGTATGCGTCAGGGAGCATAGTTTCCGCAAAAGTAGTTTCCCTGAAGGTATGGATGAAATAATCTAAAGACCACACAGGTTTAAGAAATAAAGTTACTACTCACATTTGCCCACTGCTGAACACCATGCCTACTCAAAACACTAAATAAAGGGTAGCTGTAAATCTTGAGTAGTCGTACATGTGTTTACCACACATTCTGTTTGTGAATCAATTTATGTATTTGTCAAACATTGAATTCCTACTGAATCCTGGGTCTTAATTGAAGTAATAGCAGGTAAAAATATCTTCCCTAAGATTACTGCTCTCTCAGTCTGGTGGGGAAATGGGCACATGAATAGATAATCACAATATAATCCCAAAGAGTTATAATTATAACATACGCAATGAAACTTAATGAAATCCAGGGGAGGAACACACCTCCGTGACTGGTGTAGGTCAGATCAGAGAAGACTTCATAGAGCGGCGAAATTTTTCTCTCAAGTAGGCAGCCTGAGACGCTCAGTTTTCAAATCCCATCCTTATGAAATCTGACTGTGTCTTTGGGCATAACTGACCACTCACTCATCCCTGAGATGATCTATTTGGCTTCCTGGACCTAGGACGTGATTCTTCCCTAATTTCCATCGGTCGTGTTTTTTCATCCTCCTTTACCAACCTTCCTGGGTTTACTCCTTAAATTTTGCTCTTTCCAGGCCTCCATTTGTGCCGTCTTCCCTTCACACTTACCATCGTTTCTGTGGGCTGAGAATTCTCTAATAAATATCCATGGTCTCAGCTGCCTTGCCTATGACTGTGCCTTTGAAAACTTGACCTCTGGCAAATCTGACTCATGAACACATCTCATGTGTTCCTGGGGTTGGTGAGCATCTCGGCTTGGAAGCCTCACTGGAACTTTGAGCTCAATAGGTCCCAGAGGGAAACAAGTAATGATCTACCTTTCAAAACCAGTCATTCTCTTATATGCCCCTGTTCAATGAAGTCATTCTCTTATATGCCCCTGCATCACTTCTTCATTTGTTCATTCATTCCTTCATTCATTAAATGAAATTTATCGATGGCTATTAAGGGTTAGTTGCCACGTTAGCTTCTAGGATGCCACAGTAGAGAAACAGACTTGGTTCTCACTGTCCAGAGAAAAACAAATTTTAAATTGGTGCAATAAGAGTAGAACGCTGTGTGTAACCCAAAGGGAATGCATGAATGTAAAAAAAGCATATCCATTCACATACGAATACATTTTTATATATAAATATATTGAGTACATGAATATATTTATTGAGAGACTTTATTTTGAGTTGCATTATCAAACTAACTGGACAGCATGTACTCATTCACATGGGAATCACAGGATTCACAAAATATGATACCAAATTTTGACATTTTAAATACTTATGTTAATTAAGTGCATTTGGTAAGCCTATTGATTCTATGGAAATAAATGAGTAAAGCTTTATAAAAGATACCAGTTTCACTATAAATGGTTGCATATGCAATGTGCCATTACATAAGTCAGATGAAGAGTTGGGTTTTGAATACTGGGGTGGCAAACTAGTCACCAAAATAATTATTAATACTATGCTTATTTATAGAGCAAGATGAAAAGAACTAATTAAGAATGGTATGACTAGCTATCAATTATCTGTAAGTATTATATTTAAAATTTTCCCACACGTATAGTAATCATGTTAATGAATTACATTAATATGTGGGGGAAACACTGTAATAAGGTATTATATTGAGTGAGAATTTTTTAATGAACAATGGAAATGAGTAAATATAACGGGGCCTTTAATTGGGAAATATTCTTGTAGTCCTTTTTTTTTTTAAATTAAAATTTATTGGGGTGACAATGGTCAACAAAACTACATAGGTTTCAAGTGTACAGTTCTATAATACATCATCTATATATTGCATTATGTGTTTACCACACTTGTAGTCCTTTCTCCTGG
The DNA here is from genome assembly GCF_004115265.2 of Rhinolophus ferrumequinum. Taxonomy (NCBI): domain Eukaryota; kingdom Metazoa; phylum Chordata; class Mammalia; order Chiroptera; family Rhinolophidae; genus Rhinolophus; species Rhinolophus ferrumequinum. Next base: position 18,980,463 of record NC_046309.1, read on the forward strand.
AGTTATTAAAACTACACAGAAGAAAATTATTCTATAAAAATAATATCTATTTAAAGAATTTATGAAGCATTACTCTAGTTAGATAGATCTGGAAAGATTAAAGATTGAAGAATGTAAGCATACTCTGAGAGTTTTGTTTTTGCGATTGTTGGTATGTGTGTCTGCAGTAATACCACAATTTAACAGCAGAAACCATCCAGCTGATGGCTCACATTCTATGAAATGTACTGAGTGAATCATTGTCAATGAACATTGTCAAGACAGGAATGGGCTATGGTTTTGCCCCTGGAAGATCTGTGGGTATAACATTCATCCATTTGTTAGACATTCATTCATGTATTTTAGACACAAAACGTCCCAATCAGAGTAATGTCGAAGGCTAAGAAGATAGATTTTAAATGTTTGATGGGATCATAAAAGTATCGTTCAAATTTTAATTATGAGTACTTTTCTTTAGACATACAAACTGATCTATGTATGGATAAATTACATGATGTCTGCAACGTTCTTCAGAATAGTATCAAAAGAGATGAAACAAGATCAGTTATAAATTGATAAATGTTGACAGGGATGCTGGGTACATGGGGGTTCACTGTATTATTTTCTCTACTTTTATACACGTTTGACATTTCCCACAATGAAATTTAAAAAAGAAAAAAGAAAAAAAGTATGGATAAGACTTCTATTTATATACATTATGAAAGATGGTATAATTTGTTCATATAGCCATGCAAAAGTGTTGAATGATCCTTGATTATGCTTTGTAGCACAGTTGTGAAAATTAGGCACTTTAATTTACATTCAAGTAGTATTAGCAACATACTCATATGTAAAAGAAATTATTTCTCAAATATTAATGTATTGACAAGATCCTGATTCCAGCATTTGCTATTTGTCCTTCTTTGAGGTAGATATTGGTTAGTTCCCATACTTCAACAAAATATAGTATAGTTACGCATAGATTCCTTAATAAAAATGGAGTCGGGTATATCTAGCATGTATATTTAACATATTTACTAAAAACATACTTAATGTTCCTCCATGTTAAAAAACCCACATGTATTACTTGACTAAATTGTTTTTTACTTAAAATTCACAACTATTAAAAAATTGTGTTATTTTCCATTATCTTATAATTTTATTTTTTATTTCTAAAAAACATTTTTCCTTTGGTTCAATACACACTATTCAAGGAAAATTTAGTATTTAGCTTATAATGATGAATATTTATCCTATGTAATAAGGCTTATCTGGTGTAAGTATACCTTTTTTTTGTTAACAAGTGTTATTTCCTTCTGGAAAATAAAGTGTATTGAGAATTAAAGAATTAGACATGTGTTTAGATAAGTTGACTTTTAAGATCTCTATCATACTTGAAGTTTAATGTTTTTGAGATTTTTTTTTTGCTGCCTTTTTTTTTTAACAGTAACATAAATCTACATAAGCCCCAAACAAAATGCAATTTTGGTTTTACAATAGTAATTAGCTTTGAAACATAACCTTCGTAAAAAGTATTTCATTATCTTATAAGAGTCCATTATGGTATAAAATCAATACTTTAGCTACTCAGTATAGCATTCCATTTTCTTCAGTGTTTTTGAGGGAAGCCACCATATGCTTCCAATTTAACCTTTTTTTTCTTTCCTAATGGACTCCTATAAGTAAATATAATAACTTTCTAAATCATGAAAACCTAATAGAAAATTAGCAGGGTTATCATAGATTGTTTTTCCTTTTTGGTGAACAGACAGGGTAGAGCTAATAGTCTTGAATGCCCTCCTGACACATCAAGTAGCATCTCCTTTCTCTAGGGAGGATGCTTGAAATTAAACACGCATGAATTCTCTACTCCACTTTGGTGAGATTTGACAGCTTTCTGCAAATATTGAGTTTGGGGACTTTAATTCTCTGCCCTTCACCAATGACTTCACATTCAAGAGAAGAAAACATTCTTAAGTAATAGATCTGTTCATGAGAATAATCTCAGTCACATAGTCCCAAAGGAGAGACGACCTTAAGAGTGATAAAAAGATACTGCTGACACTCAACACTTTGGGGTATTATTTTGGTATATGATAGCCGTTATTGGGTGTGCCTTCTTGGTACATTCTCAATAGATGACTACACTGGAGGTGGTTGCAGAGTGGCTAAGCTCAATTTGTGCTCTGTTAGTTTTCTATTGCTGCATAACAAATAACTCTAAAATTTAGCCACTTACAACAATGAAACATCTTTTTTTTTTTTTTTTTTTTTTTTTAATCTCACACAGTTTCTGTAGATCAGAAATTCAGGAGCAGCTTAGCTGGGTTGTTCTGACTTGGAGTCTCTCATGAGGTGTCAAGCTGGGGCTGCAGTCATCTGAAGGCTTGAGTGGACTCAAACACTCCACTTCCTAGGTGACTTCCTCACTCCCATGGCAAGTTGGTGCTGGTTCCATAGAGTGACTTGAGAGATCTCATGGAGTGAGTGATCCGAGAGAGAGCAAGGCAAAAGGCAAATGTCTTCTATGACCTAGCCTCAGAAATCACATACAAGGATTTCCAGAATATATTATTATTTACGTTACTTAGACCTATTTAAGGTAGGAGAGCGCTACATGCATGCAGGAATTCCAGGAGGTGAGGTTACTGGAGGCCATCTTGGAACCAGACTACCTCAGAATACGGTAATTTTTCTCTGAGGTTGTTAATAGAGCTACAGACTGATCTAGGTATATTTAATTTTAGGAAAATAAGCTGGGTGTTTTTTTGTTTTGTTTTGTTTTGTTATTTTATAAACATTCCTTCAGCTCTCATTGCTGTGGATCTTTGAGCAACCCTCTATTTCCATATCCCAGTACTTTCAAGTTGGCTTCTTATTCCTCAGGGCTCTGCTTGGGTGGCCTCCCCATCCTTCCTTCTGTTACTGGAGAGCAGGCCCTACTCGGGGCGGTGCCTGGGCTTGGTTCCTACACCGGGGGTCGAACCCAGGCCTCAGGGAGGAAAACTGGGAATCCTAGCCAGTACATTGCCAGGGATGGGCCCTCCTCAGTGCAATGTCCAGATTTTTGGCAGCTGGAGCAAAGAATTGAACAAGACCCAGAGGTAAAGTGGTGAAAGAGAAGTTTATTAGAAGAGATAGTACTCTCCAAAGAGTTTGGAGCAGGCTGAGCACAAAGGAGTGGCTCAAAAGGCTCAAAGGGCTCAAAGGCTCAAGGGCTCATTATTAGAAGAGAAAGTACACTCCAAAGGGTTTGGAGCGGGCTCCGGAACAAAAGCAAGGCTCAAAAGGCTCTGATTAGTGAGGATTTGGAGTTTTTATGTCCTTCTCTGTTAGAATAGGCTACTCCTCTCTAACTGTGGGGCTACTTGATTGATACCATAGCTAATGGTTATGTAAACAAGGGCACGTTTGGCGAAAGAGGGGAGGTCTTTTGGGCGGTCATTTCCCGTAGACTATGTTGGATGTGTAGGAATGTTACCTGACGTATCCAGGCGTCTTGGCGACCCAATTCTTGTCTCTAACTGCCTGCCTTATGTCCCCTTGAGAGATGTGATCCGCATAAGTCTCTACGGGAAGTTGAGGGGCAGGAGATCTCCTCTTCTGTATCTGCTTCCTGCTAGAAGCAGGGATGTTGTCCCTGCCTAGTGGGGATTCACGGGCTCTCGCCCTATCTGACCTCAGATGAGGGGACGGCGTCTCGAAATCTGCCTGGAGGACCACATTGACCTCTGTGGTCAGGATGTACTGGAAGTCATGGTGGGGCATCACTTGTATCCCAACAGTCCCTAGATGAGGAAAGATAGATTTTAATTAATAGAGTTAAAAGTCTTGGCCCAAGAAGCAGGATTCAAAGCCATTGACACAGGATGACTGCTTGATGAAAAATTTGTTCAGCTTTATGGAGCCTGGCCTTTCTTCTGGTTTAACTGGTCATTCAGTTATTGTTCACCTGGGAGCTAGTCCTGGAAAAAACGCTGTGATACAATGACCATAGTCAACAGACATAAATCACAAGCTTTAGGGTAATTATCTAAAGCAGGGGGTAGGAGATTTCTATGATTCAGGTTAAAAACAATCTTTTATTTATGATTAAGAAACTGATTTGGAAAATGATTATAACCAGAGACTATGGAGCCAAAACACTAGGGAAAGAAGACTTAGAGTTTTTATAGTAAGAAGCCCTTTTGTTTTGCCCGTATTACTTCCTCACAAATTCAACAAATATTTGGGAGTAAATTGTGTGCCAATCACTGTTTGTTCATATCAGAGAAAAAAAAAAAATCACTCTCTTCAGAGAGCTTACCTTTTATAGTAGCTGTTTTTCAGAAGTTGTCTTCTGTGATCCATAATTTCCAGTTTTGTTGTATTAGCATTCTGCTAAAATTACTGTGTATAATAAGGTACATGTGACATTGTGGTTTTTAGTAACAAATGTATATTTGGTATTCAATCCCATTCCTGTCACAGAGCTCCTAAAACATTTGGAATTTTTTATGATAAGAGCATTAAAGGTGTCTTTTGTTATGTTAGTGAGGCTACTTTTGGAAAGCCCCTAGGTAATCTAAGGATAGGGGCTGGTTGCCAGGAATTGGAAAACAGGAATTTACAATCCCACCCTACATCTCAGGAAGGGGAGAGGAACTAGAGGTTGAAGCAATTGCCAATGGGCAATGATTTAATCAATCATTAATCAACATGCAAGGAAGTCTCCACGAAAACCCCAAAGGATAGGATTGGGAGAGCTTCTGGGCTGGTGAACAGGTAGAGATTGGGGGAGAATGTTGCACTCAGAGAGCGTGGAAGCTCCGTGCCCTTCCCCACGCGTTATGCTATGCATTCCTTCCATCTGGCTGTTCCTGAGTTATATCCTTTTATAATAAACCAGTGATGTAGTGAGTAAAATGTTTCTCTGAGTTCTGTGAGCCACTTTAGCAAATTGAGAGAACTCAAGGTGGGAGTTGTTGGAGCCTCCAACCTGTAGCCTACCGGTCAGAATCACAGGTGACAACCTGGACTTACGACTAACATCCGTAGTGGGGACGAGTACTGTATTGTAGGACTGAGCCCTTAATCTGTGGCATCTGATGCTATTTCCCGGTAGACAGTGTCAGAATTAAGCTGACTTGTGTGACACTCAGCTGGTGTCCGAGAATTGCTTGGTGGTGTGGGAAACCCCCTTCTAGTAAACAAATTCAAGGTAAGAGGCCAGTGATTGGCAGAATCACCTAAAAAGAGCATTTTAATTTTAATAGTGGTATTCTGTGATACAATCCAAAGTGCAAGTTTCTGGCCTGAAGCAGAAACTAAGCACAATAGGGGGCCTTCCCTCATTTGTACCAATTTCACTGCTTTAAGGCACCTATATGACTACTCCTGTTCAATGGGAAACATTGCTATCCAGCTATCTCATTCAGCGTGGTCTGTTTCACACTGTGAAATGCTGGGACAAAAATGTATTTCAAGCTTAAACAGAGGCAAAAGAACATTAAAAAAGTTATCACCATAAACACACGAGGAGTGGCAGAGATTAAAGTTGCTAGTTTTGCCATTTCCTTTCAAAATTGACACAGTGTGATTTGAATTTCCGAAAATATGGCATAAAGACTTGGATCCCCATTTATATATATATATATATATATATATATATATATATATATATATATATATATATATATATATGTTTATATCCTAAGCCAGTGTTTGAGGAATTCTGGCATTTATACCTATGATTAGCTCTCTCTAAAACATCTTTCCATGTGGCTCTTTTTTTTTAGCTTTAAAACTGTTTGGGCCAATAAATCTTTCTCTGAATGTCAGATTGGTCAACATTGAGGAGGTAAATGGAAACTAATGATACTCATCAAGTTGATGATCTGAATGATTTATTGGCCCCAATCATTTAACACTTTCATAAAGTCAATATCAGGGAAAGAAACTGAGCTCTTCCTATGGTAAACTGTATTTGTACTGTCAACATCCCGTGATTTATTACAAACCTGTGGCTAGGATTAAGATATTATAAATGGGGGAAAAATGGAAGGCTCATTAATTTTTTATACCCACAGGTGGAAGACATGCAGTGGGCTAAGAAAGCACACTCGCACCCTGCGTCCGTCTGCAGCCTGCCGTGTAAGCCTGGGGAGAGGAAGAAAACGGTGAAAGGAGTCCCTTGCTGCTGGCACTGCGAGCGCTGTGAAGGTTACAACTACCAGGTGGACGAGCTCTCCTGTGAACTTTGCCCTTTGGATCAGAGACCCAACATCAACCGCACCGGCTGCCAACGCATCCCCATCATCAAGCTCGAGTGGCACTCTCCCTGGGCTGTGGTGCCTGTGTTCGTGGCGATCCTGGGAATCGTGGCCACCACCTTTGTGATCGTGACCTTCGTCCGCTATAACGACACACCCATAGTGAGGGCTTCAGGACGAGAGCTTAGCTATGTGCTCCTCACGGGCATTTTCCTCTGTTACTCCATCACCTTTTTGATGATTGCAGCGCCGGATACAGTCATATGCTCCTTCCGACGAATCTTCCTGGGACTCGGCATGTGTTTCAGCTATGCAGCCCTTCTTACCAAAACAAACCGAATCCACCGAATATTTGAGCAGGGCAAGAAGTCCGTCACGGCCCCCAAGTTTATTAGCCCAGCGTCCCAGCTGGTGATCACCTTCAGCCTCATCTCCATCCAGCTCCTGGGAGTGTGTGTCTGGTTCGTGGCGGATCCCCCCCACATTATCATCGACTATGGGGAACAGCGGACTCTGGACCCAGACAAGGCCAGGGGAGTGCTCAAGTGCGATATTTCTGACCTCTCGCTCATTTGTTCCCTGGGGTACAGTATCCTCTTGATGGTCACTTGTACTGTTTATGCCATTAAAACGAGAGGCGTTCCAGAGACGTTCAATGAAGCCAAACCAATTGGATTTACCATGTACACCACCTGCATCATTTGGTTAGCCTTCATTCCCATCTTTTTTGGTACAGCCCAGTCAGCAGAAAAGGTAAGTGCAAGAAATGCGTTTGTCAGGTCTTCCTGGAGGTAACTTTTTTCCTTAAGATGTTTTCCTGCCTTTCTTTTTGATTCACTTATATGCTCTCAAAATGATTCATTCTGTCTTATTCTCATTTAGAAACACACACACACACACACACACACACACACACACACACACATGCACTTCCCTTAAGGTCACTTTGCTTTGAGTATGTGTTGACTGAGGCTGATTTTCCATGAGAAATGGAAATGTTGAAGATTGACAGACCGCACATCACTTTCTGGGTCTTTTCTTCCCGGCTCTGTGATATCCATAACTGTTCTTTTCCAAATGTTAATTAAAAGAGGAAGAGAGAAAGGGCAGGCATGATTCACAGGGGTGATTCATAGGTATCTGAATGCATGACAAATGGCTCTTTTCTTGCTTCTAATGTGACTCGGGGTTAAAGCAATTCCTTAATAAATATATGGTTTTAGTCATGGAAGAAGGGTTTATAGTAAAACAACAACAACAAAAAGAAACTGAAATGGCTTAGTTCAGTCTGAATCATCTTATCATTTCTCTTCAGCCCCCATTTTTATTACTTGTCCATATGTGGAAGGTCATGGTGAGAGATTAGAGACAGCAATGGGCAGTTATACAAAGCAGTCTATAATTTTTTAGGCGGTGAAGATCAATTGAATTTCCAGAAATAATTTTCTCTTCTCACTTAATCTCCCATTAATCTCTTCCACATAAAACACCTCTATGTGTAAGAACATCTATATGTGTAAGGAAGTGTGTGCTGACCTGGATGTATGTAGTTCTATGTTCTATGTAATTCTATGTTCAGACAAGCAGAGAACTAATGTTATCATGTTATCATGAATTCCAAGCCAGCCTGTAAAGCAACTGGCAAATGATATCATTCTGTAACGGATAACCTTTCCGCTCAATGTGCCTATGAGAAAGTTCTCTCAGAGTGAGGATGGAAAAACTGTTCCACCTTCCAGCATCAGGAGTCATGAGGAAATCCAACATCCTGGGAGCGGTTACATTCCCTAGTCTCTAACATCCTACAGAAGGTCATACATGACTCTGAACGTCCCAACTAGTTCAGAGGGAAAAGTGCTCAGGAAGGGGATGGACATTAATATGAGCATTCTTCCCTTACAATGTGGCCTTCAACTATGTTTGGACAAAAATGATCTTGAGCAAACTTGGTGCTGAGTGGAGCAAACCTGTGATGGGTTCCAGACCTGTGAACTTTCAGGACATGTGTGGCCAGATGGACGTCCGTGAATATTTTATATACGACTAAGCAGACGGTGGGAAAGCAAAGCAAGACCGTTTGAGGCTTTAAACTCAATAACTAGAAAACATTATATTTTGACATATGCATATGGGAATGTATTAAGATCAAACTTGTAAATTTAACTTAGGAAAGAATGTGTGAACTGGAAAATAAGTTTCTCAAAGTCTATTGGGTCTGTTTCAATATGGTTAGTTGGACTAGTCAGGGCAAAGCACTGTTTTTCAGAGGCTGAAGCGTCCGTATTATGTGAATTATTAATAACAACAACTTAAGTAGTATTTGTAGTTGAACCAAGGACTGCTCTTTTTTATATACTGTTTTATCTGGAGAGGGCCGTAAGTAGTTTATTTTGCTCTCTTGTGGACAATTAATATTTAACCAAACAAAATCTCCTGAGTTCTGGCATCTAGCTCCTTTTTCTTTGTCTTTCTTTACATTTTATAAATCACAGCCTACTCTCGCTTTTCATAGTGTGATTTCCAAGGGTGTGGGGAGATGCAAATATAATACTAATAAGTTTTTTTTTCTATTCAGATAGGTCTTTCTGTTTCTAGATTTTTTAGAATAAATAAAATCATGGTCCTACATCAAACTATTGAACATCTTCATTGTAGTTCAAATGTGTTCATGCTAAGAAGTTTATTGAAGGTAATTGTAAAAACAACAAACATTGCCTCTCAGAACCAAAGCTCTGCAGAGTGGCACCTGCCTCTTGAGGAGCGGTGATGGAGGTAGTAAGAGTTTCAGGATGAAATGCCCTGGGATGGAGGCTGCCCCGTGCTGCTGAGGCAGCCTATAGGAGCTGTCCGTTCATCTGAAAACCTGGAGTTTAATGGGTGTATTTGTAGGTGGAGATTAATCCACGCCTATAGAGATATGACTGAATGTGACTTGACAGAATGCTGTTTTCTTTCTTAGCTGTGTAGAATCAAAATAAGTCCAAGAAGCACATTGTGCAACAAATTATAAAATAATGTTAATTGGAATTTATTTTGTATTCATGATATGATTGAACGTGGAAACGACTAAAGAAATCATTAAGAAAAACTAATTCTGGGAATTTTCAGAACATTGTGGTCCTGAAATTATTTAGTCTTAGTGTTGCGGAATTTATACGAGCTCAGTATCAAGAACTATTGTATTGTAAGTAGCTAAGATTTTGCTACGGAAGTACTTTACATAATAGCCTTATGTGTTATCCTAATACTTCACATGAAAATTTCTCTGTCAAAGTACCTTTTATTTTTCAAAACAATACACAAGCTGTTTGAGAATATTTCGTTTTCTCACATTGCTAAAATTATTGACACAGATATTAAAAGGGAATAAAGAAAAACCTTTTATATCTCTAAAAGAAGGTTTTAAATAAGTTTTATTGACTTTGGAAGACCAAAAAGCTGGTCAGACCTCCATTCTCATTTATAATGCTCAGCCAGTTAGGCCAACCATTATCAACTCGAAGTGTTTGCAACAGTTAGGCAGCCCACGTATCCATTAATTCAGCAGATCCTTATTGGGCATTGTGTCCAATATTGTGCTAATTATTGACCCCATGTCAATCTGCTTCCCTGAGCCTTTCTTATAAGGCTCAGTCTGGCTCCCAGCCAATGCTGCCTGACGCCTGCCAGCACCAGCAAGGTGACAGATTCGGGGCACGAGAAGATCAGGCTCAAGGGCAAGAGAAGATGGTGGGAAGTCAGGTCTGAGATGAGAAAGTAAAGATGAGAGCTATGGCTCCTGTAACTATACATCAGTGACATAGAATGTATAACACAGAAGACAGCAGAAGAGCAAAATTTCTTGTAGCGTGCATTGAATTATGCTTCTTAGAGTAATATCTACAGAAGAAAACTCATTTTACCATACAGGTCTCTCTAAAAGTACAAGAGAAGTAGGCATAAAAAGTAAAATCAGTTGAATAATTTTGACAGATGTGCCAGAAAATCTCTGAGTAAAGCCAAGTTATGAAGGGACATTAGTGGCATTCATGAAGACAGACTCTTTCTATATCTTCATTCAATGATAGAACAGCTTTTAATTTCCGCACATTCCTTTTTTTTTTTTTCAGATTTTGAAATCAAGATTGTACTGGTATAAAATTAATCCCTGGTCATTCCCAGAATGTGAAAGAATTTACAGACTCAAAAGGAACAGAAGTTAGAAAGTTTATTCAAAAAGAAAGGTGCCGGCAGAGAAGTTGCTGGGGGCAGACAACTGTACCTAACTTTAGGTTAGCTTTTATTTTTTTATATAGGAAAGGGTAGGTAAATTTTCTTACAGCAGAAGATGTGATGTCCATCTGACATATAGACTTAGGTAATTTGATTGACATTGAAGGTTATATACCTAGTTTCTTTCTGCACATGTTTTTACCCATAATGCATACAGAAAAACCTACCATGGGGGATAAAGGGTGGGGCTAAGCCTTAATGTTTATTTTATTTTAATTGTGTTATAATGAGGCTGGAGTTCATGCTGCAGGCAGGTTTCAGCAATCTGCGCAGGTGTAAAAAACTAGATATTTTGGGTTGGGGTTTTATCTCCTTTTTTTAAGGATATTTTGAAAGGAAGATTTATCTCTAGGGGCTGAGTCGGGGCAGTCCCTGGGTCGGGGTGGGGGTGGGATGCAGGCCTGGGCAGTTCTACTCAGGCTCACTTTTATTAACTTTTGTCTGCCTCATCAATGATGAATCCTGTTTCTTCCAATATATTTTAATGACATCATTTGTTAGCTTTGTGCGTATTACTGCAATCTACTAAGTCATAGTATAAATGCACTTTCTCTTTTCTTGAAGAAAAGTGGTGTGAAGGAAGGGTGGACATTCCGAGGCCTGGACATAGACTAACACAAACTCATAATTGTGCTGAAAAGACAAAAGATTAAAATATAATTAATGTAACAGTCAGTGAAAAAATCCTCAAAGATGGTTAGGGGCTGTTAGGAAGGCAAAAATCTCTTAAATACAAATTTTATCATCTCTAATTGGTCTCATAAAACCAAAATAATCAGACAAGCGTTATGACACTACCAAGCTCCAGTGAGCAGAGTGCTTCAATGAGAGCACTGGATGGAAACAAAACAAAACACCCTCAACATGGAAAAGAAAATAAACTCAAAAATGTCAAAAACCCGACCTGTCCCAAACCAGCCTTTCTTCCTTCACCCTCTGCTTGAACAGGGCAGTGTCTCTGTTGCAGCTCAAGTTGGTCCTGAGGGTGGTCTTAGACTTCCCTGTACTCACTCCCACCCCTTTATTTCCTCCTCTCTTCTTTAAATGTCATCCTTCATAAATTCATGGTGGGTGAGCAGTCTGTCTGATGAGTGTTTCTTAACATAGAGCCTTTCATATTACAATACTCTCAATAAATGCCTATTGAATGAGTGGATAGAGTGCCTTGCACAATAATGATATAATATAATAATTAAATGCTTGTTTATGATTTAAGTTAGGCTCTGGCATAATGGGAATGTTATATATACATCTTATTGTGTTACCCATTACAACTTTTTTTTTCCCTGAAAGATAAGTCATGTCATGTAAATGAGGGGCCATATACACTTATTTTTAAAATTTTGTCATTGTCACTTATACTGAAATAGGGCTGCTAAACACTTAAAGAGAAATGCAAAAAGAAATTATTCTAGTTGTCCTTAGTTCTAACTAAAATACACAAAGCAAAAAGAAATTAATGCAGTTATCCAGATACTTTTGAGATGTCATCCCTCCCTGTTCTTTTACTTCGTCTGTCTATTGAAGGGCAGAAGAGTATAGAGGACAGAGGTGGATGAGTGGAGTAAGGAAGAACATGAACTCTGGAATGGGAGGACTTGGGTTCAAATCCTAACTCCGCTAAACCAGCTGAGAAAATGTAGGCAATGTAAAGCAACCCCCTGCCATCTGCACCCAGCCCTATTCTCAAACTAGAGCAGATTTGAGTTTATGTCATCTAAGGAAAGGGCAGGATGATGATAGACTTTAAATTTAAAACAAACTAAAAACAAACAAACAAAAACCCCCCTATCTTGTCTCATTATGGTGTATTTGTATAATAGACCTCATGGTGTTTTACATGATATGAGTCCTGAGACCTGTTTAGTACATAATAAACAATCGATAAATGTTGGCTATTATTTCCATTAGGCTGTATTTCATGAGGCCAGGGACCTTATTCAGTTTGTTCACCATTTTATCCTTGGCGCTTAGCCTAAAACCAGGCTGCTGTAGGTTCTCCAAAACGTTTGTTTAATGACTGAATACGTTCAGATTTATCCAGATACTCGCCTCAGTTTCTCCAGCCATTTATACCATAGCACTCCAATTCGAAGTGTTATTGCAAACCAAGGATCTTTCCTGAGGGTGTAGATCCTACAGATTACAGCAGTTAAAGAGGGAGGCAAGAACCTGTAGGACTAGGAGAAAGAGACAAGAGAGTTCTTCCTGAGGCAATGTATACCTGGCACGATATTTAGCAGAAAATACTGGAATAAATCAAAGTGTCATCACAAAGTAGTTACTGAAATATTTCCGTTAAAATTTGAAAAAGTGAATAATAACTCTGACAAGAGTTGTAAGAGGTAGTTCTGAGAACAAATAAAACTGCTGCTTTCAGGATTAGCCCAGATAAGAAAAGAACAGCCTAAGAAACTTGGGCTAATAGTGTCGATACGATCTGGACAATAATGGAAGTAATTTTCAGAGTAGGTCAGCCCAGTGGTAGGTCTCCAGCCACACCTATCTCCTAACATTTCTTTATTTCCTTAGAATGATGGGAAGTAGATATGATTTGTCAATAACCATCTTGTGTGTTTGTAATTGTTTCAAACTGTGTAGTGTTTTCTTTCCTTGTCAGCTTATAGTCATTTGAGGATGATCTCTTTGAAAGCTTCAGGATGTACCACTATAGTTATAGAACTATTTTAGGTATTGGGGTAGATTGTGTCTGGGCAAGAAGGGTCATCCAGAATGTTGCAATCAACTCTGGAAAGGAAAAGCCAAATAAAAAAAGGAAACATTGAAAACCACTGGAAAATAGAAAAGCTTGTTTACGCACTCAGTGAAAATGATATGCTTGTGAAGATATAGAAGGAAAAAAAGTGAAATAAGGAGATTGTAGGCAAGCCTGTTAAGTAGCTCTCCAAGGGAATGCTGCCTTAGTCAGACTTATTAGTTTGTTTCCAGTTGTAGTACATATTACCACGTCAGAAAATTACCCACTTAACACATTTACAGCAATTCTTTTGGGGGATGCCTGTCTTATTTGACAGAACAAAGAAATATTTACTCAATGAACCTGGCTTAGAATCTTGGGCTCTGAGGAATCTGTGGGGCCTAGGACTACTTAAATTAAACATTTGGTTGGTAGTGATTCTGGCATTTGAACATCGGCCTCTTTTTTTTTAATTGAATTTGAATTTTCTATGCTCAAATTACAACAATTTAATCAACTAGACCATTAGTCAACCTGGGAACTTAGTCATAAAGCTAACACAGCTCATCAAAATAACTTAGCTTTCTTAATATGGTTGAAAATGTTAGAATACTGGGTTTGATTTACATTAAAACGTGAATATTTTCAAAGTATAGTGACCATGACTTTATTTCAAAATGTTTAGGGGAATGCCATACAAATGGACTTTTTTTTTTTTTATCTATATAGACAGAGCTCTAATGACACCCTAGACTGTTTATTGTACAGCATGCAGTGACTAATTTACTTTATATAACTTCAAATTGCATTTTCCATGATTCAATAGATTCTTATATCTTATGTTGCACACAGGGTGCCAGCAAGAGCAGACTACAAGCAAACAGTTCCTTTTGGCTGTAACCATGTATAAATTTTTATGTTGGGAAATTTTTTCAAATCTCTAAATTCAGTATCACATGGCTTAGTACCACCCACCCCAAAGTGCTGAAAAATGTTTAACCAAAATTAGCATAAAGTCTAGGCTATTTAAAATAAATGCAAGGCATATTTAAAATAAATATATAAGAAGAACTTAGTCTGGCTTCTGGTTCAAGATATGGGCTGGCACAAATATATATATATATTTTATATATATATATATATATATATATTTTATATATATATATATATATATATATTTTATATATATATATATATATATATATATATATATATATATATATATATATCTCCCTTCCCTCTAAGATAAGAATGAAATGAAAATAAAAAAGAAAGAAAGAAAGGGAAAAAAATAAAAGGAAAATAAAAAATGGAAAGAAAGGAGGATGGGAAAGAGAGAGAGGAGGCCATAATATTTTCAGAGCCAATATTAGATAAAACAATTTGAGAAAATCCTGAAAAATAAAAGTCAAATGGGTCTGATTTACGCAAAAATTAAAAGTGGGAAAGCACAGCCCAAGAGACATAAGTTGTTCTTACCGTGGAAGTCCTGAATAATTTCTAAACTTAAAGGTGACATAGATACCTGAAGCAAGCATTGGAATGATCATCAGGAAAATTAATTAAAGAACTGCATTTCAAAATAGGGAGCCCCTCATTTCCTCTTTCTGCTCTAACCTTACATGTAGAGAGAGTACATGTTAAATTATGGAATTCTACTCTAAAAAATAAAAATCACTTGATGATAGAATTATCTTATGTTCCGAGTATGGGCATAAGGCACTGAGAGAGAAACAGAACAGAATTTGAAGTAATTTAATTCCAGACAGACATGGACAAGTGGGAAATAGGAACTACAGCTTCTATACAAGATAGAAATATGATCAATTTCTCAACTCTTAGAATAAGTTTGTCCAGGGTCCCCAGTTGCTTGCTTGCCTGTATCCATGCATCTTTAAGGGAAGCCAATTAGGTAAAACAATTGCTGACCTAGCACAGGTCTGTAGTCTGACTTCTCATCCAAGGAAAATGGACCCCACTAGTACCCCTTATCAATAAACCTGGCCCTTCAATCATAAGTACACATCAATAGTCAAGGATGTCGTGATAACTGAAGAGAACCAATAGCATAATTTTAGAAAGACCAAAACCAAAAACCCACAAAAAAAGCAAAGCCAGAGATAATTCAGAAAATATAAGAGAATTTTTAAAAAGAATTTCAATTAACATTACAAGAGAGAATCAAGAGAATATTGAACATATACATGTACACACAAGCACAGGTTGCTATAGAAAAGATCAATCAAAGAATAAAAAAAGTGATCCTAGAAATTAAAATTATGAATCATGGTGTGGCTCTGGGTTAAAGAGTAGAGTGGAGATCTGAAGGGTAAAATAAGTGGTAGGAAGAAAAGTGAAAAAAGGAAAGTATGAGGAAAAGTTAGAACATGTTGAGCATGGAAGCAGGTTCTCAATGTATACTTAATAAATATCCAAGAAGAAACAGGGGAAAGGAAGGGGGAAACATGATCATAAAAAAATAACAAAAGAAAAGTTTCACAAACTGAAGAAAGATAATTCAATTTCTTAAAATTGAAAGGGCCGCACACCTAAGTAAAATTTCACTAATTGAGAGAAAATTCTAAGAGCTTTCAGAGGGGAAAAGGAATGAAAGTCAGACCTCATATGCCGCTCTGGATTCTACAAGGCAATGAGCAAAGACTTTCTAAGGGTAAGTCTTTTAAACTTATAACATATTCCCAGCCAAACTGTCCCTCACTGTGAGGCTAAAAATGTATGTGACTCAGAAAATCTGATGCCTGCACATCTTATGTATAAATTATTCTGGCTATAATCCAACAAAATAAAAATAGTACATCTGATAAGAGTTGAATAGCAGTGGCAATCACATATGACTTACAAGAAACAAAGAAATTAAAAAGGAATTGTAAAAGAATATATTAAATCCTAGTGTCTAATTGCCCTTTAAAGTGCAAAATTTTAATATTTATATTTATCCCTTCTCTGGGAGTCCAGTCATGCTACTTGGATGAATCTGAAGGGAATAACATTTAGTAGCCATACTACAGCAATTGCTTTTCTATTGGTCTTACATTGTTAGAAGGAATTTAGAAACAAAACACAGAATGTTAATGTATCTAATGAAGTGAATGTAAATATTATAAATGCTGTTAAATTAATAGTAATATAACTTTAAAAAATTAGGAGGTGCCTAAGGAGGATCAATAGAGAGGGCAATTGTGCAAAGACACTAAAGCAGTCACCTTTACTGTAAGTAGTCAATAGATAAATCTAAAGTTGTTAATTCAGGAGACGTAAGTGTGTTATTTAAAGAACAGCAAAAACAAAACAAAAAAACCCCTGTTCAAGCCTGTTAATTCTATAGAACAGCATCAGGATATGAGGAGTGAATGATGGAGGGCTTTTTAATAAATGCTTAGATTTTATTTTATTTAATAAATAAATCTATAGAATAAAAATAGAAATCATTGCATACAGAACAGTTTAAGTGAAAGTCTCAAGAAAACTTTTTCAAACAATATAAATGCAGACACTTCTTTTATTAGGGAGACCACTTCATGGACAGTGTAGGTGCCTGACCACTGCACTGTACACCTGAAGCTGAAGCTGAATAATAATGAATGTCAACTGTAATTTAATATATATATATAATTTAATATATATATGTAATTTAATATATATATATTTTATATATATATTAAATTACAGTTGACATTCATTATTATTATATATATATATATATATATATATATATATATATATAATCACAGGACGGGTAGTACAGCTTTAGGAACAGAGTCAGTGGAACTGAAATAGCTATATATGATGTCAGAAGGGTAGTAGATTGGGGGAGGGAGGTTATCACTTTGTGAGGAGCATAAATATCTAACTATTACATTGTTTGGTACACCTGTAACTAATAATAATAATGATAATAATAAATTTTAGAAAGTGATTATTGATAGGTAAAAAGTCATGAATGCACATTTTCATATTAGGGAATTTTGATGTGTAATATGTATTTGGAGAAAATCTTTTAGATGCAAAAATGGTGAGTGATTTCGAATTGTTAAAATGACTCAAGATCTTTGCTATTGCAAGTGGTTTATGAATTTCCTCTTTTTTAGAGTGAATGTCATTACTAAATAAATATTTTAAGGGCCACAATTTAGTATCAGCTCACAGCTGATGATTACATTTCATCAAAAATATTTATTAAATGTTTGCTATATGCAAGGACCTTTTACTTGGTGTTTAGGAAAATACAATGATGAGTAAGAAGTTTGCTATCAAGTTGTATAGTGTCGCGTGTGTGTGTGTGTGTGTGTGTGGTGGGGAGCGATGCGGCTGGCACACCAAGCACACAGATGATTGGTACAAGGCAGGGTAACAATACAGAGGTGAAGTGTCTACTATCAGATCTTGGGGTGAGTGATGGCAAAGGAAAGAAGGTAGGATATCATTTGAAGGATCAAGAGAGTTTCCGTGAAGGAGGTGGTAATTAAATAGATCTTGAAGGGTGGAGAGAAGCAGATGAAAGGGGCTTCATCAGGATATTCTGTATAAAACCTGTGACTGAAGAACAGTGTTGAGTTTAGCAGTCACAAGGAGATCTGGGTGACCATATGTCCCAATTTGTCGTGTTCTTAATAGCACTCATTTTACTCTGAAAAACGTATTTCCTACTGTGGGCAATAAATTATAGGGTTACCCACAACATAAGACTTGTTAGATAATTGGCAACCATTTTGTGGTAGAACTTATGCCAAGTTTGTACTTCGTTTGCTAGGAACCTGAGCATATTTGAGCCTTTGTCAGCGTGGCTGTATTCTCAATGCACTGACGTTTTGTGAGATTTCTTTGCCAGTAGGGAGTGAGATGAATTGTAGTCTGAAGGATAAGTAAAAACAGTAACAAGATTATTGAACAAATCCAGGCAACAAATATTGGGGGCTTGACATGTGGCAATGGAAGTAGAAAGAAGAAACTCATTTCCAGTGGAATTGGGAACAGAAGACAGAGTGGGAGGTGAGGAGCTTGCACTGTATGGTCTGTGGCAGTGTGTTTGATTCTGAACATTCTCTGTGGCTGCCACAAGGATTCTATCTAATCAGACTTCGGGAAAGAGCTTGTAGCTTTTCCTCTGGTCTGGGCTAAAGGAGAGAAAAAAAAATAGTGGCTCATGGCTGCATCTAGCCAATAAGGAGAAGGATTTTTGGGCCCAAAATAGTGAAGTTGGGTAAAAATCAGTCTGTGTAGATAAAAGCCAAAGATAGGGATACAAGGAAAAGAATACTTGGTAGGTTATAATTTTTAGTAAACAAATCTGCCAAATAATACTCAAATGAATTTTGATAGTTGAAATAAAATGACAATACTCTTTAGAAATAAAGCCAAATCATTTCTCAATTATAATGAACCCAATTTAAATATATACTCACCATTGTCATTATGTAAATTTGGATGGTAAACGAATTTTATATTCTAGTAATATTGGGCAAATTTTAAGACATTCTGGATTTTCACAGCTTGTCATGATCACAGCCAAATTCATTCAATATTTTTTTCTATAGATCTCATTTTTGTGTAACTCTGGTCACCTTGTATATAAAATATGAATCAATCAATTTTCAATTACATTATTGTTTCTCTTCAAAATCATTTCTTAAAAATCCTGTATTGAGTCCATAAGGTAACCTGCAAAGTTCTGCCTTTGGGCACTGTGTTCTGAATCTTGTTCACAGGAAGTAGTTTGAACTAATTAAAACCCACAACCCTAACTGTAGGTTTTGGGGGGTTTTGTATGTATATATGTGTGTTTGTGCATGTGTGTGTGTCTCTGTGTTTATTTTTTTAACGATGACTTAAGGTTATTCTCATTTTCAAAAAAATCTTTTTGGTTCAACAATTACAATCAGTTGAATGTTTTCATCAGAATTTTAGATTCTCTCTTTGTTCAGTCAAGTTTATCTCCAGAAAAATACCCAGGAATGCAATGTTTTCTGATGTCTGTTGGTCCAAATACTATAGGATTTGAGTACAACTCACTATACAACCTCTGTGAGTATATACAAATGTACATTTCACACACACATATACATATATCTTCTGTAGAAGATTTCATGTTCTCAGGCAAGATTAAATGTCACATTTCTCCTGCCAGGTGTTTTCTCTAAAATCCTCATCTACACAAAATGAATTGAATTGAGAACAGTATTAGTAGATGGTGAGCCTGTCATAAAACCATAAAGTGTTTACATCAGCAGGCAGCCTATCACTGTAGCACTGCCCTTTCTTCAACAAAACACTTTCCCCATGCGAAATATCCAATCAAACCACAATTTATTGAACATTTGGTTGTATTGCCTGCTTATTATTAAGAACTGACAATGACAAGCATGCAATAAATAATTACATTTGGAATGAAACGTTAGACGGTGGCAAGAAAAATAGGAGCGAGTAGAGGCAATCAGTACCACAGGTTTATAAAGTACATGTTTCGAAAGGAGGCGGTCAAATTAGTTATTTCTGCCTCAGTTATTGTTTTATAGTGTATTTCATATACAGAACATGCTTACATTTGTGATTGCTAATGATAGACTCCATCTTTGGTTTTCCCCACCCCTACACTCTGGGAATCCATATTGCTTTGGACCTCCTTTTGTTTGTCTTCTTCATCTCATCTTCCTTCTGTTCAACTTCTCATCTTTCCCTGATTTTGGCCTTTCTCCCAGGCACCCATCCCTTGACGCACTCATCATTCACACGGCTTCTGCTATAAAAGCAACTCTCGTGCTTTTTGAACTGCTTTCTTAATCCATGCTCTTTCACATGGGCAAAAATGTGAAATTAACCAATCCAAAAACCAAAATCTGAAAGCCATCCAAAACCCAGATTGTAAAATTATGATATGTCAAATCAATATGAATCATATTAGAAATAGGTGCTATTTATTCAATGCCTCCTACTATGTGCTAAGCTCTTTATGTATAAACAATCTCCTTTCATCTCTGAAAGATGAACTTTACAGATGCAGGAAAGTTAAGTCTAGAATTTTTACATTCATACTGCTACTATGACGAAGACCTGGGGCTGAACCTATTCCATTGAACACAGGTCTCATGCTATTAGCTGCTACTACTTCATATTTCTCCATTATGTTTTATCTTTATTTTAATTCCTCCTTTCTGTCAACGTTATCTCTGTTTTTCAGAGATTCAAACCTGAGTGTTATCCCAGACTTCCTCTCCCCTTTCACATCTATTTATATTCTGTCAACAAATTGTGTTATTCATTTGAAACTTCTCCTAGATCCCACTTCCTAGGTCAAACCTCTTCCCACTCTCAAGGTCAAATTCCTACTCTAAGTCTGGGCTTCTGGGGTGACCTCCTGGACTTGCTCCTTGAGAGCGACGTCCAGATTTCTGCCATAAAGTTGTTCCACACATTTTTTCTGCTTTGTCACTTTTTAAATATTTCCTCAATCGACCAATAATTATTTAATACTTTCACTCTTGCTCAATGCTGACGGCATCGATTGAGCAAGATGTAGCCTGCCTTCATGGAGCTTGAATTCTAGTAGAAGAGACTGATTTTTAACTGATAGTTCAAGAATAATAAATTAATAAAAAATTTGTAGGTTGTTATCAAAGATGCTAGGATGGATTCTTAAACTAAAATTGTTTCTTATTAAACATTAATGCAAATGTAAACTTTTCAAATTTAATCTTTCTACTACAGCCCTTCATTTCAATGAACCCAATTTTCTTACCAAATCAACCAACCCATGAATTCTTCTCTAACTTATAAAACATTAAGATTCTGAACATATATGTACTCGGTCTGGACATCCACTATTTTACGTTTCCAGATTTGTGTTCTGTGTTTTTCGTGGGGCATTTATGAGTCTATGCATCTATGGTTGTATCCATGGTAATTTCCTCATTCAGAAATTCTTCAGGAAGAAATAATCATCATAATTCTTTTGTGTTCTTCCTGACTCTCACTTCTTGCTGATCCTGCAATGCCTGTCAAAGTACATTGCAGACAGTTCTCAACTAAAAGGTTTTTGTTGAATTAGATGAAGAGGAAAGTGGTAAACACTTTCGCGCCAAATTCCGAGTCTGTGTGTGCCAGAACGTGAGTTAAAGGCAAACGTGGGGGAAATGTTTGGACTGAATGGTTCTTGTCTCATTAACATTTCTGTGGCCTTGAGAAAACAAGTTATCTTTTCTTAATTTCAGTCTCCTTACCTGTAAAATGAGGACTTGATGAGGTAGTCTCTCTTCCAGCCTTTCTTGGAATGTTAGCGCGCAGGGAATGTAATTGCCCCCAGAATGTTTAATTTCCTAACAATTTCTCTAAGGCTCTGTCTAATTCTAAGATGCTCTTATTGTGGAGAAAATTGCCAGTACATAGGGCCTGGTCAACCACTCAGAGGCATGACCTAATTTTTTTAAGTAAATGCACATGAAGAGTATTATGTCTATGTGTTGGGAGATTCAAATGAATGCACAAAGCATTTTAGAAGATAAATGTGCTTGAGGCAGTCATCAGTCTCATAAATCTTAATCGAGGGCTTTCACACCCACAGAGCATGATACAAATGTATGATCCAGAGTCTGAATTACTTTTCCAAAAAGCCCTGTGGGGCATGTACTGACACCATTTGTTTCTTTCAGTTTTTACTGAGATATCTTAGGCAGGAAAATGAAAAAGGCACTCAATAATCCACATTAATTTATAAATTTCTTTGCTCTCTGATTGAGAAAACAAACAACTAATGGCGAGGTATAAATGCTAGCTCACAGTAGACATCTCCTAGTTTATCAGATTTTGTTACTTCAGCATTACCTAGCTTTTCTTTGGCACGTTCTACTCGTCATTACTTCTTGTTTATCATGCAAATCATTTATCCCTGCTAGAAAGACATGAGCCATGGGCTGGAAGGCTTTGATGTGACCCCAGAGAAGTTAATGTGGAAAGTGATCTCTTGTTAGAGATTGATTTTGATTTCATCTCACATTAGTGAGTTCCTTATCCCCTTCTACCACATTTTCCTTGTACTTCCAGTTAAGGCGGTATCATAAATCGTTCTGCCACAGTGCCCTAGGAAGAGAGAAGGGAATTATGTCTACTAAGCAGCTCTCTCATGACAAATTATAGAGTGTTGGTAGCAAGAACCAGTTAAGTTCCCTTGTATACCTTCGAATTTTTCTTGCATTTAATTTTTTTTTTTCTTATTTCACTCATCTTGTGGACCCTGCAAGAAAGCTGGTGTTTTAAAGTCCTTTTGTAATGGGAAAAAAGAAAAGCTGTTATTTTCTTGAAAAGGAATTCATGATAGTTTAAGACTTAATTTAAGAATGAAAACCATGTTAGTGACAAGAATTTTCTTCCTGTTGCTTGCAAACCTTATAGGGCAAACAGAGAAATATATATTTATTTTGAAAAAAATAAAGGGCATATTTCTAATACAGGATATTTTAGGGTCAATTCTAACTGACCATAATGTGCACTAATTGTAAACTGTACATTATTTTACCTAACACCCTGAGCAATTCAATTGTATTCCGTCTCATGGCATGGAGGCTGCACGGTTACATGCAGTGGTTACACACATGGATATCGAACTTGGCTTCCAGGATACAAATCTCAGTTCTGCTGTGTACTGTTTGCTATGTGCTTGCATGTGTTACTACTCTGAAACTCAGCTCTCATCCGTATAATGGGGGTTACAACAGTATTTAGCAGACAAGATTGGTTAGATTACTCCTTCTTGCTATTCTAGTGTTGGCAATGGTGAGATGGGTATCTTTCATGTCCAATGGCCAACCAACCTGAATTGCTTTGACCTTCTGCATCTTCTTCCTTCCCTACTTTTTGTGCTGCTGCATTTGGGTACTTGCAACATTTTAAGCTTATATTCTTGTTATACAAATCTGGCTAACTATAGCAGATTTTAGTGTAGACCTGGCCCCAAACATGCACTAAATATTTCACATTTTCATCTGGTTTAATAGAGTAAAGCTTACTTATTTAATATCAGTTATTACATGATTTTGTGTTTAGAGTAAAAATTTTTTACAACTATTTTATGACTTTCTATAACTCTTAAATAGAAGAGATATTAAAGCTATTCGCTTATAAGTTTTCTTTTCTTGTTTCTCACACTCTAATAATATGTTGTATCAGGAAATAATCTTAAACCTTATGATTCTTAAAAGATTGCTATGTTTGTAATATACAGTTGAAAAGCATGAATGATATATTTTCTGCAGGAAACTAGCCTCAGTTTAATGTCAATCAATGGGAAAACTTATTTCTACATAGTGAAATTCACTTTGATACGTTTAATTCCCTACCCTTTCTAAAATTTGATCCTATTAGTACACAGTTAACACAATTGTTCATTAAGATACATATGGTTCATCTTGATAGTCTTATGAGAACTTTTCCCTCAGTGGGATAAAAAGCATAACCCATAGAGCCATTCTCATCACAATCCACCCTGAAGGGAAAAATGATTCTGGAAATATGAGAAGTGTTATGATATTGCCTGGTTGTCTATGGATCTGTTCAGGATGTTTCCATTCTAAAATTCTCAAGGTGATGTCTTGCTAAGACCACATAATTAAAATCGGCTTTCCCTTATCATGCCCAAGTTCAGTGCTATTAGTATGTAACATAGGTATAAACCAGGAAGTGGTGGTGATCCTATCATAGTAGACTTGAATGGACAGCACAATCCTGAAATGCTAAGCTTTCCCCTGAGCTTGGCCTTAGTAACGTCTGAGCCTCCCACATATACGGAGGCCCTGGGTTAGCAGCTAAGCAGTACTCATCTCCCTGCCCCCCACACCCTGAGTGAGGAAGACTGCGGATGGGCATCTCCATGGGAAGGAAGGGCAATTTTCTGAATATATTGATGTGTATAAATTTTAAGAATATCTCCATATGGCTTTTCAGGACTCAGGTAATGAGTCCAAGGGTCTAGGTAAAATCTCCGTGAAGGTTTCTGCATGGAAACCTTCAAGCTACTTATGTCTAAAGACTGGTTTCAAAGCTTAGTCAAGATATTTCACAAATATGTGTTAATATGACAAGCAAGACTATGAAGCAATATGTACAAATCACAGTGTCAGCAGGGACAAAAATTTTAAAGGCCACTGAACCACTTGTCTGTTAAGAATTGAGGCTATCCAATATCTGTCCACAGGATGTCCGAATATCTCCGTGACTGAAAGCTACTTATCTACCAAGCTAACTTACAACATAGTTGTCTAAATCTTTCCTTAGGTTGTGTTAAAATTTATCTCTAACTTATACTGATGGGACCATAAAAAAAAAAATCAAGACTAATCTTCCATCATCAATCAATCTTTTACTTATTTGAGGACAGACACCATAGTTGTTTGGATCTTGTTTTCGTTTTAAACAGGCTGATTGTCTTCAAAAGTCCTTCAAATATATATAGATATAGATGATATAGATATAAATATAGATAGATATAGATAAAGAATAAAACAGAGTATGCCAAGAGAGGTTGGGACAGCACAGGTCAGTTTATCAAGGATCCAGTCAATAGATTTTTCATGAATACTAAGATCACATCATTTTTCATTTGGAAGCTGTATCAACTCTTGACTCACATTGAGCTTATTTTCAACTAAAACCCATGTTTTTTTTAAATGTGTTGTCGATCCGTGGATAGTGTTCAGTGTCATTTGTATAGTCTTTGTTACAGCTTTGATGTGCTGTTGTATGTCTTCGGAAAGAACTTGTAAGAGCTTCTGCTTTCTGCCAAATGAGTTGTGCAGCAATAGGTAAGTATGTGCTGCTCTGGCAGCTCTCTGATTGTGTCAGGGACATCCTATCTATGTCCTTCGTCAGGCCAGTGGACCTCATATTGCTACAGCTGAATATAATCTGGAGTTACAGATTATTTCCCCTTTCCCTTGTAATCAATAGTGTGTGTGTGCGTGCGTGCATGCGTGTGCGTGTGTGTGTTAAAGCTTTCTATGCTGGCATTGTCAAAATGACAAGAAGGGCAATAACTGTCCCATTTTCCCATGTTTTATTTGTACTTTGAAATTCTTTTGTATTATCATGACAATTTTATTATATTTATTACCTACATCCTATGTATAGATGTATCTGAAGTTCATTTAAGATGTTTTCTGCCCAAATGTTTTCTCCTTAAATGTCTAGGTACCATGGAGAGGCAATAAATTTAATGGTGTATGGTATGAACTGTGGACTCAGATGACCTCAATTTCAAATGTTAGTTCCACCATATTCTAGCTAAGAGATTTTTAGCAAGCGACTTAAATCAATTAAGCCACATTTAAAACAATCTGTGTATTGGAGACAATAATTACTTATCACAAAGGGACACTGGAACATTGAATTAGGCATCTTTCAAGTGTCTGGGAAATAGTTAGCACTCAATGAATGGCAATAATCCTTACTTTTATTATTACTTGGTTATATAGTGATTTCTACACAACATTTATCTTCCTAATGTGCTCAATTTGTAATTGATTTCATAACTTAATGTGGGCTTTTATTCATCTCCTCCCTCCATATTCTTTTAAATTATTTATGACCATATTAGCTGTTCTCTGGAAAAACACATACTTTCTAAATCACACAAAATTATGTACTTTGTCTCCTCAAGGCTCTACCTTTCTGGTACCATACGCAATATCCCAGAAATCAAAATCCTGTAATATTGCATTACCTATATAGCCAACCAGGAATCACATCCAGGAATTCTCGTAATATGAGAATTCTCAGGAATATTCTCATCCAGGAATCACATATCTATTTCAATATTTTAACTATAAATTAGTAGAAAAATATTAAAATAACTTTTAATCTCAAATATCCATTTTCCTTCCTTATCTGCAGAGTTCCAATGTGCTTCCAAAGTTTATTCTGGAATCATCATTTGTCCCTGTACACCCACCCCACCCCAGAATAATTAAGAATCAGTACCAAGTAGTGGATTTAAGTCCCCACATCCAGGTTTGTGTTGTGGAAAGAAAACCATGTATCGATCCACTTCCTCAGGTCTGTGGAGCACCATTCCCACTGATGTACTCTCTTCATTATGATGTTGGTTCTTGCAGTCACTATTATTATCTGGTAATGATTTACTAGTGCTCCTGATTTATTCAATGAGACAGAGCTTCATATAGTTCATGCCATTCTAGGGTTGCAAAATTTCTTTAAACTTTTGTTTATAAATGTCATCCATTCTTTAAAACACATGCTAGATCATTTATTTGAGAGACAACTCATTTGACTTAACCAACTTACCTCTCAATTCTTAGTTGATGGCAGTAAAACAATTTGCATTCACTTACAATCCCGAAAGATATATAATATACAAAGATATAATGAAACATAAAAGTTAGGCCAAAAGCTCAAGTTGGAAATGTAATTTTCTTCCTCATTCACAATTAATAAATACTCTAAGATGAGGGCGTGTTGCCATACTATCCCTGTGCTGCCACTATAGATACTTTCAGTATCACTATAAGGAAAACAATGGCAGCAAAGGGGATTTCATGTTGAGCAGTGAGAATGGGAGAGGGAGAACCCAGAGCCCAGAAGAGATGTCTTGATTGATAGAAATGGGTTATTGTTGCACAAATTGAAACCATGGAAAACTTAGGGTGGGTTATAGGAAAATAGGGTTGAAGAAGAATTGGGGGTGTTATGTAGGGCAATATTTCTTGCAAACAGGGAACATGCCCCCAGAAGAAGAAACTGCTCATAGGAACAGGTGCTTTCCTCAGGCCTGGCCATCATTCTGGACTCCAGTCAAAGGGAAGTTAGTACTTTACCAATGCCAGGAGTAGAGAGCCAATAAAAACAAATGAGATTCCAGAAAAGAGAAGAATCCAGGTGTTTAGTCAGAGAAAGTATTGATTATGGAGAAATTACTGAGTCTCTACTGTTTGCATTTTGCCAACATAGATCAGTGCTCCAAAGGGAATTATAATTTATTAAAGGTTATAGTTGTACTAATAACAATCTGATTGCAGACGAGGACACATTATACATTGATAGCCCTATATTTATTGTTTACTAAATGCCAACCACTGGTCTAATAGGACATTCTAAATGTATTACCCCAATTAATCCTTACACCGATGTCGTAAGATATATGCTACTGTTACTGCGTTTTATAGATGAGATGGATGGAGAAATTGATATATGGAGACGGGTGGTGACTTGCCTGAAGTCACAAAGGGAGACAAGTTGTAGAGTGGGGATCTGAAGCCATGCTGTCTGGCTTCAGAATCAATTTCTTAATGACAAAGCACACTGCCACAGGGCAATTATGTGAGGAAAGTAGAAAAGGGAGAAACACTTATTCGACTGTGGGTCATTGGGAAGACTTTGTTGAGAACCTGTTAAGTTTGGATTAGCACCATCTCCTTGTGTTTCTGTGATTATCATTTGTATGCCACGCCCGTGTAAATTACTGCGTTATATTTTACCTATTGATTTGCATCTGTCTTCACCACTAGGCTATTTCCTTGAAAGGAGGAATTGCCTTTCATATATGCACCCTTTGCTTAGCGGAGGCCACCCATTAAGACATTCAGGAAAGTTTCTTGAGCATATGGATTAGTGAAACTTTAAATGATGAGTATGGTTTTCAGAGGTGGAAATCGGCTTCCTGGGAAAGAAAGAGGCCCTTCTGGGAGTTTCCAGTCAAACAGGCAGAAGACTTGAAATCCATATTTCCAAGGCAAGAGTTCTACAAGGGATACGTTCAAAAGAAGCATCATAAAGTGGGGCGGGAGACACCCAGAAAGAACAGACTGGGACTGAAGTTTTGTTTACTTAATTTTTCCTGGTTTGACTCCACTTACCTTCAACTATAGATAAACACAGTTTGTAGAGTTGAGCAACTACCCTTTTCTTGCTCCATTTATTTTGGGGAACACTGGTCTTGCCCCAGACTTTGAGGGGTTCCTAAGCCACCACTAGTCTGGACTGCCCTCATTGAATAAGAACCATCTTTAGATTGGGGCTGTGTAGGGAAAACATATCAATATATAAATGCTATTAGGAATCTCATGGAAAGAACTGCCGTCTAAATGAATGTTCAAGAAGGTATTGAAGGTATTGAATTGGGGCCACTCTAGTCAATATTCATGTTAATTAGTGGTAAGATTAATTAATAAGCCTACCTGATTAAGACACTAGAGGAAATTGAGGCGATGTGAGAAGGAAGGAAAGCAGAATGGTTGTGGTTTTTATACATCTATAAGTCTGCTTACACAACAAATCGATTTTAGGCCTAGTAAAGGTTTGCTTGCGTCCATCAATCTGAAACCTAATTGGTGACAAGAGTTGTTTTTTCTGTTCATTATTCCACTTTAAAAACTTGAAGCTGAAAAATTACTCCAACTGCACAATTGAAGACCTTCATTTTTCCTTCTTCATGTGAAAGACCTCTATAATTTGGCTCCACTACCAGTTATCACTACTTGCTAGCTGGTGAATTTGATATCTTGCACTATAGTTAGTAACAAAAACTTAGTTATTTGGAAATTGGTGGTCAAGAAGCTCTTTTCCAGCGCACTTTTGTAAAATTTCAGGCACAAAATTATGTTATCTTCGTAAACAGTGGTCAATATTTTATTGGACAAAAATGGACTAGGGAAAATCAATGGATGCCATAGATTTATTTTTATTATGTATATATGTGATTTTAGCCAAATAAAAAAATTGTCAAAATGATTGATAAAAAATGTTTTATATGTCTAGTGAGATAAAAATTAAAAGTCATCAACTGGAAAATCATCAGTACACTGATGCTATACGTACATATACCGTACAAGTATATCATCATTGTAAATATAGTGAATAGGAAAAAAATTAATTAATGGGGAAAAGTCCACGTTCCAAAAGAAGGAAAAATTTGGTCTTCTACTACCAAAAGAAAACCAGAATTAATGTGAAAACAGAAAACTTATAGTGAATGTTAAAATGTTTCATTTTCAGTTTAATAAAGACTGCATTTTGTCAACATGTAATATGCATACCTCGATCAGTAATTAACTAACATTTCACAACTATAAGCATCTGTGATTCCTTGAAAATAGAATTCCCATAAATCATATTCTACATTTCCAAAATGGCACTTATGTAAAAAGCATTGGATTTTTTTTTTTTTTTTTTTGGAAATGCCTTACTCAGATATGGTCAAACTAAACCCTTTGAGCAAAATGAAATGGGAAATAAAAAGGGAAACATTACTGAGAATAAACTAAGTTATGTTGTAACAGAATAACCCTCCAAATCTCAGTGGTTTATCAGAACTGAGGTTTACTTTTCATTCATGCAAAGCCTGCTGTGAATTACATGACTCTCCTGAGTCCCGCTGCTCCCCAAGTGGTCACTCAGCAATGAAAAATGCTTTCAGCTGGTGTCTCCATTATCTCCAGGTGTGACCTCTGTAATCACTGTAGCAGAGGAAGGAAGAGCTGGGGACGGGGCGGGGGAGGAGGAGGGAGAGGTGGTCAAGCACTGGTTTTTTTTTTTTTTTTAATTTATTTTTAATTTATTGGGGTGACAATTGTTAGTAGAATTACATAGATTTCAGGTGTGCAATTCTGTATCACATCATCCATAAGTCACACTGTGTGTTCACCACCCAGAGTCAGCTCCCCTTCCATCACCATACATTTGATCCCCCTCACCCTCATCCCCCACCCCCCAACCCCCTTACGCTCTGGTAACCATCAAATTACGTTCCCCAGATTAATTTTCAAACCCCGTGGCCATCCTGTGGTCACCGACTGCCCTCCAATCCCTTCACCCTCCCCCCCACCCCCCACCCCTCTGGCCCATCTAGCAACCCTCAGTTTTTCCTCATTGTCTCCCAAACTGTTTCTGATTAGTTCATTCACTTATTCTTTTCTTTAGATTCCGCATATAAGTGAGATCATATGGTACTTATCTTTCTCTATGCTTCGGCCCAGAAGCGATGCAGGGCACCTCTGCTCACATGTCAGAGATCCGACCTAGTCACATTCTCCCCTGTCTGCGTGGAGCCTGGAAAGGATCCCTCCTTTCCAGGGCACAGTGCTCTTGGGAGTGGTAACTACCTTTCGTCATGTGGTTAACTTGACAATAATCCTTAATGTATGTGGTGTTCTTTTTCAATTTAATATATATTTCATATTTCTGAAG
The DNA here is from genome assembly GCF_004115265.2 of Rhinolophus ferrumequinum. NCBI lineage: Eukaryota > Metazoa > Chordata > Mammalia > Chiroptera > Rhinolophidae > Rhinolophus > Rhinolophus ferrumequinum. The sequence continues at coordinate 19,010,865 of NC_046309.1, forward strand.
TATGAATCACACTAAAAGATATTAAACTCTAGTTTGTCATTATGCCAGGCTTGGAATATTGACTGATAAAGCACCACTATATTTGGTTGCTAAAAACACGTCTTCTATGAAAAAGAAAAGCCATGATTTGGTAACAGTTTCCTTGCCAAATATTCCTAGCTTTCTAGGACTGTGCCCATGTCTAATGTTTAATGTTCCCAAGTAATTTGGTCAACATCTTTTGTGTTCTCAAACTGTTGCTTTTTAAGGAAATATGAGGCTACGTAGTTATATGAACAGTCTCACAGTCAGTCAATCGGACAGAGCCAGAGCTTATGTTTGTCTTATATTCGTGTGCTCCGCCTTCTCCCTCTTTTTGCTGTGTTCCTGCTTCCTTTTTTTGTGTGTGGGAGCCTCATTCTCTCTGCAGTAGATACGCTTCCTCTTCATGACAGGAGAAGATGCAGGCTCATGATCCCAGATCACATCGTCTCAGCGTAGCAACTGCAGCAGAAAGAAAATTTCTTTCTCTGAGACTAGTAGCTCAGTTCCTGGGAATCACTGAGATTGGTCCTTCTTGAGTCTCACTCCCTAACTTTTAACCAATCCCACTTGTCAGAAGGACAGAGGTATAATGAAGGACCCGGGACCTGTGATCATTCCTTCGGTAGATGACTTGACAGCACCCCCGGAACCATCGGGCATGTGTAGCAGGGAACTGTTGTTCCCAGGGGAACAGATAGGCCTTTTTAACCTACGTGCTCTGCATGTTTGATGATTCTATCTACTCCTCTAACTCTGTGTCTGTATTCGACACCCCAAACTACATATTAAAAAGTATGCATTCGGTTAATAGCGTTTTTATTTCTCTAATTTTTAAATGTACTAAATAAGCATTAAATTGGAGATAGAAGCATTCTCAAATTGTTTAATAACTCATAAGAGATATAAATCTGAAACTCTATTTTGGACTATTACTACATAGAGTAATGTATGTCCTATTACATATGTAATACTTTTAGAGCACTAAGAATCTGCAATGACTTTTACTAAAACAGTCGTAGTACATAAATCAATTTGCTTTTACTGTCAGCATTTTACCAAACTTTCTGTTTTAAGTCCAGTATCTGGTATTCATATTTTTCCTTTAAAATTGGCATTTGGGGGGGTCATGCTGTAGTACACACTTTTGCATATTAAAAAAAGTCTGAAAGTCTGAAAATCTCTGACACTTGCCGCAGATAATTTCGGAAGCTTCCTTTCCCCATCTCCTGTAAGCAGATCCTGTAGGAAGGCTTTTAAACTACATGTGGTCTGATTGCATTGTCCTTGCGTACCTTGACAAGCAGGCTTTCACACTATGTCCTAACTGACCTTGAACCTTAGTGGTAAACTGTGTGCCTTTCATTGCTCTAGCATTAAAGGGTAGTTGGCTGTTTTCCATTTTCTCCCATTCCCCAGTGATTGCCAAATCATAAATCTATTTAATTTTTCATTCTTGGAATGAAGGTTTCCAACCCCCACTGCCCACAGAAGTGACAGAGTCACTTCCTCTTATGATGGAGGTTTCTTCACCATGAAAACAAAGAGTATATAACTAATCCCAGCAGGTCATATGATAACTCTCATCAATCCAGCTTTGCTCTGTAAAGTAAACCAGTTCTAGTCATCAACCCCTGAAAATACTTTGTGAGCATCTGCTACCTCTCAGACGTTGATCACTCCTGCCATGGCACCCAAGTCCTCCTGCATGATTAGAGTCTGTACTGCTGACAGTTGTCCTGCCTGGACCCCTATCAGCAATCCCTGGACCCACTGACACTGCCTTCTTCCTTTTTGTAACAGCCTTCATTGATTGTCATACTCTCTGACACCAACTTCCAGCCTGCCCGTACCTGTTTTCTGACTTGGTACTTGGGTCTCCTGAGGAGTTCACCGAGTCTCTAGAGCTTGTTCCACCTGATCTGACCTGGTTCAGAGTCATCTTTATTGATGACAGTGCTTGTTCTTTATTTAATCTGTCCCTTACTCACTGTTGTTTCTAGTAAATATTATCTTTGCCACTGTTGCTGACCTCAGCCTCCCTTCCTTCCTTTTATAATACCTACTGTTACTGCTCTTTTTTCCCAGACTGCCACTTTCTATAAGTGTTATTTTTAGGGTCTCAGTTCTTCTTAGCTATGATCATAAGGGTAGTACAATATGTGATGGGTACTTTTGTTTCCCTGGCCAACTCTTTCTTTGTCTGAAAATTCTGGAGATTCCGTGGCTCTGGACAGTTGATTTTCGGATAGAGATTGTATCAGTGTACTTCCATAATGAAGCCATGTTCCCTCAACTCTTCTATGAGTTTTAAAACATCATTTTGCAGCTGTATGCTCATTTTTTAAAAATCTGTAAAATGGAAATGATAGCAGTCACTTTTCTAACTATCCTGCAGTTAAAAATAAATAATTCATGCAGAACTTATGGAAATCCTTTTATAAACTATGTGATGTGAATACAAAGTCTAACCATTATTCAGATAAGTATATTGTTACTAGTTGGGTGTAAACAGAATGTAAAGCATATAGACGGGAATTTTAAGGATAAAGTAGTGTACTGAATGATTCATTTTTAAAAGGTCACAAAAATTAAATGTGGTTTTTATAAACAAAAACTAACGAGAGCATAACAGACAAGAAATAATGGTGTATAAAATAAGCCAACGTTACACAATGTTACTTTGATATAATGCAATTAATGTTAAGTCTAATCTTTTTTGGATTGATGGAGTACCTCATAATTTATATTATAATGCATCGAAAAGCTATATGAGGAAGTACCCCTGACTTGACTAGTCAAAACTGAGCTTCTGGCATATCATAATGCTTAGTCCCACTTAGTACTGTGTGCCAAACACTGTTCTGAGTAGTTTTCATGCATTAGCTTACTGATTTCTCCCAACCTCCCTAGGACGTAGTTACCATTAAACCATTTTTTATCCGAGTGCTACTATTCCAGGGTCACAGAATCTTAGTGGTAAAGAATGGAATCAAACCCAGCTTGGCTCCACGTTCCACGTTCTTAATCATCCAGCCATATTGCCCCTTTTCTAACCTCTATGAATATTTCTTTTCTGTGACTTTTGTTGGCACCTTCTTTTTTTTCCCTAGTCTTCAATTCTCGTGGTCTTACTCTTAGTTCTCTACTATTCTAACTCAATATTCTTTCTTGGCTAAGCTCCTTTATGCCCTTTCCTGATGTTGTTTCCCAAGTATATTAGTTAGATCTCTGACCTTTCCTCTAAGCGTCATATGTACATTCCCAGTTGCTGCTGAATATATCCACTTCTATGTATGAAAGTCGTTTCAAACAAACCAAATCAAAACAGAAATTCACTGCTTTGCTTCCAGTTTCAAATCTCTGATAACGGCTCGCTCCCTGACCCCAGGAACCCATGACTCTGTGTCCTTCGTGCCACACATGGATTCTATCACCAAAATCTCTGAATTCCACAATTCTCCAGAAACCTCTTAAATCTGGCCTTATTTCTTCATGACTAATCATATATTCAGGGGTTTCAAGTCTTCCTTATCTCTCACCTAAACTAACAACAACAAAAAATCCATCAGTCTCCTAATTATTAACTTCTTCGGCTGCCTAAAATCTGTCCTCCAGTCTGCATCCTGTGTTACTTCTCTAAAAATAAAATAAGAGAGAAAAAGAGAAAAGCCTTCTAGATTAAAAAATCTTTATGGATTTCCTGAGGTCTAAACTTCCCAGCACTCTCTCTCCTCAACCCACATCTTGCCTTATGCTCCAGCCATTCTAAATCAGTTACTGTTTCTGAACATGCTTTCTCTGACAGACATACTCTTTTTTTTTTTTTTTTCAATTTGTTTTTATTGGGGAATAGTGTGTTTCTCCAGGGCCCATCAGCTCCAAGTCTAGTTGTCCTTCAATCTAGTTGTGGAGGGTGCAGCTCAGCTCCAAGTTCAGTCACCGTTTTCCATCTTAGTTGCAGGGGGCACAGCCTACCATCCCATGGGGGAATTGAACCGGCGACCTTGTTGTTAAGAGCTCACGCTCTAAGCAACTGAGTCATTTGACCACCCCTTTTTTTATTCTTTTTGTCTGGAAAACACCAAGCCTATTTCCTGATAAACCCCTATTTCTTCCTTTCTTCTTATCCTTACCAAACTTAACCCGCACCACTATTTAGATGAATGAATTTGCCACTCGACTATAGCTGTACTCGGTACAAGGTACCGTGTTAGATTCATCTTGATATCCTTAAAATTTAACCTGATACTTGGCACACAAAAAAAGGAGTTTTTGTTATTGTTGGTGGTGGTGGCTTTGTTTTATTTTTCCTAGGCAAAGAACTTTATTAACCTTTGTTTCAAACTTTATTCCCAGGCTTCTTCACCGTAATTAGCTGCAAAGAATGATTTGTGTATGAGCAAAAATTACAAAGAGCTGCTGTGTCCAAGGGTCTTGGGCTTAAAAAGATTAGAGATTGAGATCGTATCAGATCCATGAACAAAATTTTAAAAAACAGTCAGAATATAAAATAGCAGCTCCCAGTAACTTCAAGTTTTATCTTCTACAGAAGTTGACTCAATTCAGTTTGCTTCCTTCTTGAAAGCCTCACCAAAATTCTCCACAAGATCTGAAACTTGATCCTCCCCCTTTCCAGTATTAGCAAGTGATGCTTTTCCATCCCCAGATTTTCTGGGCAGAGCCTCAGCCAGTCTCCTTGAACTACCGTGTTTCCCCCAAAATAAGTCCGGTTCTTAAATTAAGTTTTACTCCAAAAGCTGCATTAAGGCTTATGTTCAGGAGATGTCATCCTGAAAAATCATGCTAGGGCTTATTTTCCGGCTAGGTCTTATTTTCGGGGAAACACAGTAGTCAGCCTGTCTGCACCGAGTTGGTTTGCGATGCCTGGTAGTGTTTCTGTCAGTTGCTTGGTCTCCGCGTGGCTGGTGATGGTGAAAGTGATCGCTGCCAGAGAGGCCTGAACTTCAGGGTTGTCAAAAGTGCATCGCTGCTCCTTGGTTTGCGAACATAGTCAGCTCTTCACTACCAGATATATTGTTTACCCCTACCTTCTTTAAGGAGAACTGAAGTTTTTTTTATCATCTGCTGTAGCTGTTCTGTGAACTCCTTCTTTTGTGAGCAATTCCTCTCCCACCAATATGCACTTGTACCTGGAGTTTGGCAAATTTCTTCTGGTTCATGATAGTTTCTTTCTTTTAGTTGGTGAGAAAACAGGGCTGTGGGCAGGACTAGGGTTGTCGCTGAGAGGTCTTGGGTGGATGAGCAGAGAATAAGTGCACACACGTCGGCATGCCAGATGGCAGCTAGAGGGAGGTTCACAAAGGAGGAGTTTTAAAACTTATTCCTGAATGAAAGAATGGATGATATTTCATGATTTCCCCTGATAACACATTTTAGTATACCTAACAAAGTTGTTTACTTATAGTGGGGATGGAAGAACAGTCATATCGGTTATAGTTTTTATTGAAAATGGTCAAACAATTAGCCTTATGCCACTAAATATTTTATGTTGTGTCTCAGACATTAACATTAGCTTGTTTTCCTTTGTTCTCTCCTCATAAAGGATCATTTGTTATTGAGAGTTCTTTTAAAATATGAAGGCTGCAAATGAGCTATATCTTGATCTGGGTGTATACATATGTAAAATTAATTGAGCTGTAAATCTGAGATTATCGCTCTCTATACATGTTGTGGTCTGTGTTTTATACATCAGTTAAAAAGTAACAAAAATAAAAGAAAGTTGAAGGCCCGATGAGTTCCCAGATATAAAGAACCCAGTTATTAAAGATGACAGCACTAGTCCTGTGCTCAGTTCCATTTTAAACAACAAAAGCAACAGCAATAAAGCTGAGAACTATTGGGTAGATCAAAGTTGTTAATATTTGGCATTGCTTATCTAATTATCTTACAGGGAGCTCTTTAATATATGCATTCTGTGCTCAGTTTGGGTCTACTCAAGGAAAACAGAAACAACGTGAGGTATTACAACAGAGATAAATTTAAAAAGAGAGTTGGTGACAAAGACTTTGGGCAATAAAAAGTTAACGGCAAAAAGATATTTGCCAATGATATATCTGATAAGGGATTAATATCACAAATCTATGGAAAACTTACTCAACCCAACTCCAAAAAAACAAACGATCCAATTAAAAAATGGGCAGAGGACTTGAAGAGACATTTTTCTGAAAAGGACATACAGATGGCAAACAGACATATGAAGAAATGCTCAACCTCACTAACCATCAGAGAAATGCAAATAAAAACCACAATGAGATACCACCTCACTCCAGTCAAAATGGCTATCATCAATAAATCAACAAACAACAAGTGCTGGCGCGGATGTGGAGAAAAGGGAACGCTTGTGCACTGTTGGTGGGATTGCAGACTGGTGCAGCCGCTATGGAAAACAGTATGGAGGTATCTCAAAATTCTGAAAATGGAACTACCTTATGATCCAGTAATTCCACTCCTAGGTATCTATCCGGAGAAATCCAAAACTTCAATTCAAAAATCTTTATGCACTCCTATGTTTATTGCAGCACTATACACAATAGCTAAGACATGGAAACAACCAAAATGCCCATCGGTAGATGACTGGATTAAGAAACTGTGGTACATTTATACAATGGAGTATTATGCAGCCATAAAGAAGAAAGAAATCTTACCATTTGCAACAACATGGATGGATCTAGAGAACATTATGTTAAGTGAAATAAGTCAGACAGAGAAAGATAAGTACCATATGATCTCACTTATTTGCGGATTCTAAAGAAAAGAATAAGTGAATGAACTAATCAGAAACAGTTTGGGAGACAATGAGGAAAAACTGAGGGTTGCTAGATGGGCCAGAGGGGTGGGGGGTGGGGGGGAGGGTGAGGGGATTGGAGGGCAGTCGGTGACCACAGGATGGCCACGGGGTTTGAAAATTAATCTGGGGAACGTAATTTGGTGGTTACCAGAGCGTAAGGGGGTTGGGGGGTGGAGGATGAGGGTGAGGGGGATCAAATGTATGGTGATGGAAGGGGAGCTGACTCTGGGTGGTGAACACACAGTGTGACTTATGGATGATGTGATACAGAATTGCACACCTGAAATCTATGTAATTCTACTAACAATTGTCACCCCAATAAATTAAAAATAAATTAAAAAAAAAAAGTTAACGGCAGTGCTATAGCAATACAGCAATGAGTTCAAAAAGTAGTGACTATTCCCTAGAAATGGAGAAATAAAGGGAAAAAAACTAGGGTTATCAGAACCTGGAAGCTGGGAGGAGGAGCCCTGTGGAGTTACGATTCACACTTCCGGCCTGAGAGTGGGGGTGGGGGGGAGGTTTGCTGTATGGCAGATCTGGTACTTCAGGCCTCAGAGGAGGGGTCCTTCAGAGCCAGGAATCAGACCTCTGAGGAGGGAACCCCGCCCAGCTGCTGCCTGTAACTCAGGGGCCTGGAGAAGAGTTTCCTAGACCTAGAGCTCATTCCTCTGAGGAAGAGAGCAGCTATGCTGTGCTAGCTTTTTTTGTTTTATCTGTTTTTTTGTTTTTGTTTTTTTAATTAAAGTTTATTGGGGTGACAATGGTTAGTAAAGTTACATAGGTTTCAGGTGTACAATTCTGTAATACATTATCTATATGTCACATTGCGTGCTCACCACCCAGAGTCACCATATATTGGATCCCCCTTACCCTCATCTCCCACCCGCCTCCCCGCTTACCCTCTGGTAACCACTAAACTATTATCTGTGTGTATGAGTTTTTGTTTCTTTATTTGTTTGTCTTATTCTTTTGTTGTTTTCAGTTTTATATCCCACATATCAGTGAAATCATATGGTTCTTGACTTTTTCTGTCTGACTTATTTCGCTTAGCATAATAATCTCAAGATCTATCCATGTTGTCACAAATGGCACTATTTCATCTCTTCTTATGACAAAATAGTATTCCATTGTGTATCTTCTCATACAACTCAACAACAAAAAATAAACAATCCAATTGAAAAATGGGCAGAGGACCTGAATAGACATTTCACCAAAGAAGACATAACAAAAGGCCAATAGACATATGAAAATATGCTCAATATCTCTAATCATCAGAGAAATGCAAATAAAAACCACAAAGAGATATCACCTCACCCCAGTTAGAATGGCTATCTAACTGGGGGAGGCTGTGGAGAAAAAGGAATCCTTATACACTGTTGGTGCGAATGCATATTGGTGCAGCCGCTATGGAAGGCACTGTGGAGGTGCCTCAAAAAATTAACAGTAGAATTACCATATGTCCCAGCAATCCCTCTCCTGGGTATCTACCCCAAAAATCTGAAAACATTTATCCATAAAGATATATGTGCTCCCATGTTCATTGCAGCTTCATTTACAGTGGCCAAGACATGGAAACAACCAAAATGTCCTTCGATAGATGATTGCGCCAGTTTTTATCAGGTAGAATGTGAGACTCCTATAAAAGTGATGACAAGAAATGTAGACCAGAGCCACATGTTGCCTTTGGGGTAGGGGGTAATTGCTGAGTGCTCTCTGGAAGCAGAAAGTCCCTTTTCCTCTCCTCTTATCTTCCAGTCTCCCTCCTGTGCTCCCTTTTGGCACAGCAAAGCAGAAATCCAGCTAACAAGAAGAAAAATAATTTGCAAGGACCCTGCCCCAACATGACAAACCAGAGTATACAGAAGTGTGCGTTTGGAGCTGGGAGACAACTTCATAACCTGAGAAAATAATAAATCTGAATTCTGAATAAATCTCTGATAAATTCTTCAAAAGAGGAGAGGTCTACATTTATTTTCCCAGAGACTTAAAAAAAGGAACAAAATAAATATGCTCTTGTATTCATGTCATGCTATTCTATCGTATGCCAATAATAAGTGTAGAGAGACTCACTATAGATCAATAACTTTGATTTCTTCTAATTAACAAGTTACTTTCATCACTTAATGCAAAATCAATGCATAATTTATTACCCATAATCAAATTTCATGTGATAAAAGGCCCAACTTGACACCTCAGGTATATCATGCGCATTAGAGCACCTCTTTTACAGGTGTGGGCAAAGTGAAGTTTGTATGTATTGGTATAGAAAAGGTCAGAAGTCAGGTGGGAAAAGTGAAGAAGTAAATAATGCTATAAAATGTTTAGTAAGAATTGCCAACCTGTTCATCAGACAAAAAGAGTAGAGCCAGCCAGCAGTGCCATGTCCCCCCACTTTTCTAGAGACACAGCATCTCCGTGAGTGTTTTCTATAGAGCTGTTTTCAGTTGCCCGTGGTGGTGTGCCAGAGAGGGGCTTCCCAAGATGAGGCCTAATGCAATGGGGCCCTGTGGACCAACTCTCCTGCTGGGAGCTGAATCTCCTGAGGCCCCCCAAAATTTGTAGACATCCAAATGCTAATACCCCTACTTTTCCGGTCTTGCCCAGGAGAGTAGGATGCTCTTTGGCCCTGGACCCCATCTTCCTTTCACTTCATCCAACAGAGTCCAGCATGCATGGCTAGGCAAGTTGTTTTGTTTTTGTTTTTTTCTTACAGAAGAAAATATTGTAGGTAAGAATATAGCATCAGAACAATTGAATTTCTCAAAGTAGCTGCTGCTTCAATAGGCAAAGCAGTTCCTCCCTATACACAGCTCTCCCACGTCCTATGGTAAATTCTGAAAATCTTTATGTCCTCAAATCTCACTTCTGATCATGAAATCCTTTAACCCTTGGGGACCTGTGACTAAACCGACTTCTTTAAATTTCCAGAATCTGTCTCCTGTCTTTTCTAGGACACATTTCAGGGTCAAGGGATTTCTTTGTCTTAGCTTTGATTTCCTAGTCCTCATCTAGAAACCTATTGCTTTGCACTCTGATCATTCCCTTGAACTTGTGTTCCACTCAAGAGGTCCCCACCTAAACTGTATTGACAAATGTCCTCTTGAGGCTTCTCCTTCATGGCTGATTGGATTGCCTATTCCTTCCTCTCTGTTGTAAAACGGTATTCTCAGTATCGGAAGTTACGACTGCCTAGCATTTCAGACTCACATGTAGACTTCACTACATACAGCTTTCATCCCACATTCTGGTGGAAACTCTAAAGTTTCACATATACCAATTATAGAAATAATGTGATTTCTTCAAAATAGATAGAAAACATTCCACTCAGAAGGATTTTAGGATGTTAAACAAATCCCTGAGTTGTTACAATGATTGAAATAGAGCAAGGTCATCGTCAGACCAAGGGAACTGTCCAGGTGGGTCGGTTCCCACTGGGGCTGTCTAAGTAGAGTAGCTGCTTAAATCTCTTTATAAATGAGTAAATTCAGACTGATGCAGCTTAAAAATGCCAAGTTATGTGGCCATGTGCTAATGAAGAGCCCGGATTTGAGAGACAGACATACCTAGGTTTGAAGGATCAATTCAAAGGCCCGTTCCACCCACAGTTTTACCTTAAGAAGATAATTTATACTCACTGCACCCAAGTTTCCTCATCTTTAAAGACATTAACATAATACCTGAAAGCATAAAACTCCTAGAAAACAACACAGGTGTTAAGCTCCTTGAGATCGGTGCTGGCAATGATTTTTTTTTTGGGGGGGTTTGACACCAAAAGCAAAGGCAACAGAAGCAAACATAAACAAGTAGATACATCAAATTAAACAATTTCTGCACAGGAAAGAAAACCACTGACAAAATGAAAAGGCAGCCTACTGAATGGGAGAAAATATTAACAAATCATGTATCTGATAAGGGTTAATATCCAAAATGTGTCAAGAACCATACAACTCAATAGCAAAGAAAAACAAACAGTCCCTTTTAAAACTGGGCAGGGGAACTGAATAGACATTTTTCAAAAGATATACCGGTGACCAACAGTTACGAGACAAGGTGCTCAACATCACTAATTACCAGAATATGTAAAACAAAACCACAGTGAGATATCTCCTTACACCTGTTAGAATGGCTATTATCCAAAAAATAAGAAATTCCAAGTGTTGGTGTGGATGTAAATTGGTGCAGCCACTGTGGAAAAGACTATGAAGGTACTTCAAAAAAGTACAACTACCATATTAACCAGCAATTCTGCATCTGAGTACCTTATCCACCGAACTCAAAACCATTGATTTGCAAAGACACATGCACCCCCACCCATGTTAACTGCCGCATTAGTTACAATAGTTAAGACATAAAAGCAACTTAAGTGTTTATTGATGGGTGAATGGATAAAGATGTGGTATGTACACACACACACACACACACACACACACACTGGAATACTATCTAGGCATTTGTGACAACATACATGATCTTGAGGGCATTTTGCTAAGTGAAATAAGTCAGACAGAGCAACACAAATGCCACATGATCTCACTTATGTATGGAATCTAAAACAACACCACCACCAACAAATGTATGAATACAGAGAACAAATTATTGGTTGCCAGAGGTGGGAGTAAGGGGTGGACAAAATGGGTTAAAAAAAGAGTTTTATAAGGTTCTTGCAAAAATGAATGAAATAGCAAATATTAAATTCAAAGCACTGATATAGTACATAGTCATGTAGTACTTAGTAACATTTCCCACTTCATTCATCTTTCCCTATACGAGTATGTTTCTTTGTTTGGGGGGGATGTTACGAGTGCTGCTCTTTATTTCATCCTCATGCTGAAATTGACTCATAATCACTACTGACATTTGCTTATTAAATTCTTTTGATGTACCTGGTATATAATATTACCCCCATTTCATGCATTTCCATGCAAGGGGATGGAAATTGGTTTTGGGGGCAGCAGAAAAAAAATCTTACTCTCTTTATGTATAAAACACAGATATGCATTCAATATCTAAAGAGATACACAGTACCCCTGTGGTGTTAAAATATCGTTGTGGGGAGATTAGGAGAAAATGTCAAAAAAGTCTCCTTGGGGCTGACAATATGAAAACTCAGGTGAGAAATACTGTTTTATCTAGTTGCAGTACCTCCATTTTTCCTACAAACATCCTACAAGATCTACAAAAGAAAGCTTAGAGGCAAAATGACTTATCCAAAGCCATAGAGTTCGTGAGTGATAATTACATAAATGAAACAGACCTCGGGGAGATTTTACTTTCAGAGAGAGAGAGGTTGACAAATTATAGATATAATAATAGTAAAAAGCAATCGAAAGAAAATTGGCCCCAATGAGCCTTTCCTAATTCAAACGTCTGCTAGCATCTGACTGCAAGTAACAGATGTGCTTAGGTTTCACCCTACTGGAAGTGTTGAAACTTTCGGATCAAAAACTCAGAGAACTCTTCTCATAAAAATACAAATGAAGCCACCGATACTTCTTGTTATGGAAACATTAGGAGGCCTAGGATTAGTCCTATCTGTGTCACAAATGTGTGAGAGGTCATGTATCCTTCCTAGGACTTTTCCCTCTCTGTCTCCTTTTCTCCTTTTCCCCTTCCTCCCTCCCTCGGTCCTTCCCTCCCTCCTTACCTCCCTCCCTTCCTTCTTTCCTTTTTTCTTTCCTTCCATCCTTGCTTTTTACCTACCTATTTTGACAGCAAACTCCTTTTCTCAAACGAAATGTCTTATGAGATAACCAAATATAAAGATAAAGAGGCAAGGTTCCCATCACAGTGCCACTCCAGCTTGCTACCCCCACCTCAGCGACCATTAAGGAGCTTAGCAGTCCTGAGCCCTATGGAAACCAGTTAGAAGACCATCAAATTCAGCCCCTTCCAGTTTTCAAGTCTTTGACTTTGGACCTATACTCTGAAAGGATGATTGAGTGTACCAAAAGTTATTGTGCAAACAGTTCTGCCACTGTGCACGTATGCCTGATCAGAGATGAGATATTTTAATCACTAGTCACCTCATGAGTGAGTTTTTGTTGGTACACACACATATAAACACACAGCAGCAGAAATTTGCTGATGTTCATTAATGGGATATTTGCCAACAATTGTCACATAAATAAGCTGGGCCGACCTTCACACGTTAGTTCTCCTATCATGATTTAACTGTTGCTCTTTCTTAACACAAGAAAGAACCCCTATTTTAAGAACCCCTAATGGAGAACACTGAATGACAATAATTTAAAAGCTTTATTACTCAGTAGACCCTGTCTATTCATACACCCCTTTCTTCCACTTGGGGATTTCAATTATTATTTTACTTTTAACTTCCTAGATAGTTGACTTCTACTCTAAATACAGTCAGTTATCAAACTTAGAATGAAAACTTATCAAGACCCTGTGATTCTTTCTGATGTGTCACATCAATTCTGATTGCTATACCGTGAGCACTGCAGTTCTACTAGAAGCCCCCATTTAATGGATTTTAATCTACTCACCTCGCTCAGTGCTCAAATATTGGGTCTTCTTCATCCCTACCCACACTTCTGGTCTCTGGTTTCTTTGCCACTTACGTGGGAGCAAATGTTGACTTGCTAAGCTGGCTCTGACCCGGCTTTCTGCTAAAACCCTCCACTAACTGACCTCTGCTTTGGAGGTCACGTGTTTTCAGACATCTCACTGAGTCCTTCTGTGTGATTTTCATATTGTAGCTTCTTTTTTGACTTTTTAGCTAGAGCCACAATCCCTGCCCCCATGCTGTAGCACAATTTGCAAATGTTTTTATTATTAATTGGCCATATCCACTTGAAAGAATAAACAGTTGTACAATATATCAAGATTGTATTTTTCTTTTTATTTAATTGATTTTTAATTTTTGTTATTCCAAAAAGTCCATTAGTAAATACTCATAGGAAATTATTTATGCTATGAATTTAATTGAGCTAATTTTTCATCAGCAGTTGTCTATTTTAAACGATTATGGAATATTTTCCAGGGTTCAGTTTTCTTTGAAGGGACAGTATTTTGTCCTTAAACCTTGCATTTTGTGACTTTAGTGACTTAGGCTAGCAGAGTAGCAATCTGTTTTCAAAAAAGTGCAATTTGAAATTCTGCATTTTCAACCAGTGACAGTGGCATTCAAATGTGCAGTTCTATTTTGAAGAATTGTGTTGTTTTGTTTTATTCATTCATATTTATTGATTTTGTGTGTGTGATGCATGAGGAAATGAACGTGGGGCTCTTTGAAATAAAGGGAAAACAAAGTATAGTATGCAGTTCCCTGACTTCCCAAGCATTTTCTTCAGGAAGATTTATCTAAACATTTACAAACAATTCTTATGCTCCTTACCTGGACTGCTGATTTTGTTTGTTTAAAGAGATAAAAATAGAGGTTATGAACGCAGAGACTCCAGTATTTATGATGTGGCAGATAGGTGGCGCTGTTCAAGGTGCCCTAGAAATCAGTAGAGCCCATTATATGACGTTGACAATCAAGCTGCCTGTGATTGGAAGATTCTCCAAGGCTGTTTGAAACGATGTTAAGTTCACATAATACTAAGTACTGTGCCCATCTATCTGAGCAAATGGTTAGATTGCTTCTTTTAAAAATGACGACAACTTGCTCTGCTTTGTATCAGAAGACTTGTTAGAGTATGAGAATCACAATCACGCTCCTCTCTCTTTAGATTCTAAATCAATTGTAAGAATAATGCAGTTATAAATAAATAAGAAAATGATCATCTTCACTGCTGATAAATATGGGTTGCAAAATGCAGCCTGGATCTGTGAGCTGAACGCTGGCTTCCTAACTCCCCGTCTTTCCCGAGTGGCCACCCTGTCTGGTTCCTGAGACTCATTATAATAGAGCGCGAGCATGTCTGTGGAGCTGAGATTTCCTCTGCCTGTCATGCCACGGGAAGCTGGTCCATGACAGCGGTTGCAGAGCAAAGAATGTGCCTCCTTCGGCCCGCTGATTCCAAAAAGAGAGCCTGGAAGTAGCTGTGTCTTGCATTCTTAGTGCCTTTGCCTAATCTTAGGGTTCAGATAAATCACTCCCCCTTTCAGAGGGAACCGACCATAGGGAAGGTATCTGGATGAGAGACAGATAAGGGTTGATAGTTGAAAACTCTAAGGTGGTCATTATTAGTCCAACTTAGAAAATGAGAAGGCAGCTTGATGGGGGCCCAAAGTCACAGAGATAGGAACTGATGGGGCAGAGCTTTAGAGGTCCCCCTCAGGGAGGCTGCCTTCCTCAAAAGCAGCACAGCTATAGTCCTATGCTCATGCACATACCTGCTCATTTTCTGTTTACACAGAGGCTGCCATGGGATGTGTTTTCAACAGCTCAGACCCATCTTCTGCTAAAAGCTGTTCTTCAGGGAACCACGATTGAGGATCGTTACTGTCTTAGCATATCCTTCCTAATCTTACCAATCTTTCAGTGCTTGCCACTCTCTTCCTAGTCTAGGAGAACTCAAACTTCAGTCTGAGCCTGGGTCTCCTGAGGCTCATGGTCACTCTGCTCTGCTCATCCCCTCCACCTTAGCCCTCTGTCACCGTGTGGCAGACATTCTGTGTCTCTCCTGCTGTTAGTCCTATAGTTGCATTTTGTAACATAGCCCCTGGTTTCTTAAAGTCAGATGCTTTTGAACCCCCATTTTCTTCCTTAAATATATTAAGATATATTTAAAAATATTTTATCCACTCCACTCTCAAAAATAACAACAAACAAACAAAAGGAAACCCCACAAAACTGAACAACAACAAGAAACCCTCAAGGACCTTCTCCAGCAAATCAATAAACAAACAGACATTCCCAACGCTCCCCCCCATACAAACTGGTGCCTGTTCTGATAGGTTTTACATTTATCCTAGCAAGAATGTTTTTATGGACTTTGAGAAGCATTTCAGGCAGTATTCAGATGGGTTGGTTTATAACTAAAAAATGCATTTGTGATTTCTGCTGGTGTTGCTATTTTGATGAACAGATATTCAGAATTCTACTTTGCATATCAGCTTTGCCAAGGAAAAGAGATCCACATGACAGAATTACTCAATTTTGAGACTTATGTAGGAGGAATTCCTAAATCTATCTACATCTTGATCTGTAAAATCAATGACGGTCATATAATTAAACTACCTAAGTTCAACATATGGGTAAAATCTAAGTTTTATGAAAATAATTCTATTTAGTTGAATATTACCATATTGATGCTAAGACCCAACCATATTAATAAAGAAGTGGCATGAAGTCAAACAGTAGGAACAAGGCTTCCGGAGACAGGAAACCTGGAATGGAGGTGGCTGGAAGATTTGCTGGGTGACAATTGCTTTGTGCAAGACAGTTATACCCTTTACAGCTCAAACTTCTTCATGTATAAAATGTGAATAATAAGACCTGACTCACTGGTTGTGTTAGGATTAAATTAAAAGAAGATAATGAATGTAAAGTTTTTTAGCACAGTTTCTGGCATATAAAAAGTGTTTCATAAATGCTAATTATGCAATTATTGTGTTTTCAAGGCTTATGGAGATCTAGCATAATTAATATTATACGGTGGAAGAAAGAATGGCTTGCTTTATTATTCCCCTCTGAAGTCAACTTTCCTACTTGGACATCAATTCAAAAAGACAAATAAACAAGAAAGCAGGACTTGTGGAAACATACAGAATCTGTATGAATGATTAAAATGTTCTAAAATGTATGAAAACTAGCCTGGAAACAGTGAGAATCTTTCCATATCCACTGATTTGTCACTTTCTTATATTTCTAAAGTTATTTCCAACCATTGTCTTATTTTATTCTTTGTCAAAGTTGTTACGTTCTATACATTTACATTTACAAAGTTACAAAATGCAAGTGCTCTAAATTTGTGAGTTGTCCTTTTCTTCAACTGAAGCTCCTTGAAGAAGCACATAAGATATTTATGAAAACTTCAATGGCATATGACAATGTCCATTGTACGGTACTTGCCTGTAAAATGAAGATAATAGAAACGCCACTATTTTAAGACTTGTTTCTTTTTGAACATTTATAATAGTTCTGGATTACATTTCACTAAAATAAAACAAGAGGGTGGACTACATTGAAAAAATTGTCTAGGGTCTGTGGAGAGGGAAATTATGTTTCTGTGAAATGGTACATAATTTAATGAAACCCATAAAATGGTACTCGTCCTTATAAAACAACGCTTACTTTTGAAACCTCAAGATAAGCCAATTTGGTTAGAAACTTCTAACCTCAACTTCACAGTGGATAAGGGTAAATATAGCTTAAACAAACTTCCCTAATCATTTGAACTAATCTTCCCAAGGTACTGCATGTAGAAGTTACTCAATGCATGTTTGTGATTATTGACAAAATTGCCTTAATATAGGAGAAATGGAATTGAACAATCGAAAGATACACACACATCCTGGTTCTGTTATATCAGCTATGTGGCCTTGGGCCTATAACTCAGTCCTCTGAGTCATCGTTTCCTTATCTTTAAAACAGTGACCTATCAGCATTATCTCAGGATTATAGACCACCTATGGGAAGAGTCTAGAATGTGTGGATGTTCCATAAAAGGCTGTGATTGTCTGAGTGTAGGTTTCCCTGAAAGCAGAGGCTAACACAAAGACTTGGGTGCAAGCAGTTTATTTGGGGGGAAATACCAGGAAGTAGGAGTGGGGGAGCATGGTGACTGAAACAGGAAAGGAAGCAGAGGTAGATAACGGTATGTCTAGAGTCCATGAGGACCCCATTCACACTAAGACCTCTGAAAATGTAAACTGCCTCTTCTATTTACCCATCTGCATAGCCCAGGAAACCAGAGCATTTGTCCACTGGCATAGTTAATTTCTATACTGATTTCTTTTCCCCAACTTCATTTTAAGAAATGTCACCTGCTTTTTGTTTCTTTGGTCAAGATGCCATGGTTATTGACTGCAAAAGCTCTCTAAGGCTTGACAATCCACTGGTAAGTCTTCAGCATTTTATGTACAAGATGGACTTTATTCAGCAGAATACTGGTATCATTTCCAAGAAATCAGTAGCCAGAATGGGGGAAACATGCTCTTACCAGGGGCCTGGCTGAAGTGACGGGTTACATCTGTGAACTTGGGTAGGGTGAGAAAGAGGAAGTGAATAGAACACAGCAGGCTGGTCCGGGAAACTTTCAGAGATGAGAGTTGTAGAGGATGAGGGTACGACTTTAAAGGGAGAAGGAGAAATGTAATGATTTTTATGAACTCTTTCTGAGTGATGCTCTGCATAAATCTGTACCACCTTTTCAGAGCCTTGTTATTCCTCCATACTTTCAGTCAGACTGCTGAGGCTGGACCATCCAGCCTCTCAGCTTTACGTGGGTTGCATATAGCATGTACTCGCATGTAGTACTTCACCACTATTCAACTCATTGTCTAAGTGGAGTATTGTGTACCCACCTATTCTGGATTGAATGTTCAAAGATATCTCATTTATGAGTCTCAATCCCTAATTTTTATGCTGTGCATTTTGTCATTTTACACCTGAAACTGGTTTGCAATTAAGGTACAAGTCTCAGGGTCACAGTTACATGAAATATTATATTTGAATACTACTTTGTTTCTGAAAAAAAAAAGGTTTCTCATAAATTTCTCATTTAAATATCACAGTAAAGGGGAGTACTTCACTGTTATAGGCAGTGAGACTCAAATAAGTTTTGTGGCTGCTCTAAATCACATACGGCTTTCTAGGTTCATACTATGTGGATACTAAAATGTCAATTTTCTCCCAGTCCAGTTTGCTTTCCACTCCACACAGGTACAGCATCATAATATTTGTATCCTGTAAGGTGTACATTGCTGTATAAGTTGATATTCTATATTAACATCTTTGATTTTTATTGATTACCAAAGGAGAAGATAGTAGAAAAATAATTTATAATATTAAAATGTTTTCTATATAAAGATGTTAAAACAAGAAGATGGGCTATCCTGAGACATGTAGAGGCACATACATGGAAGCACAGGTGCATTTGTGGTCTACTCTAAAAGTATTGATTTATAAAATTCAAAATATTGTTAATATCATTATTGTGTGTTCAACTATGGGCAAAGTACTATAGTAAAGTCAGAAGAATTGTAAGACAGTTTTCAGCTGTGGAGATTTTATTATCTAGTTTAGGAGGTAATTCTAATTCTCAAAGAAAAATCATAAATAACATACATATTAGTTAGGGTTATCCAGAGATACAGAGCCAATAGAATATCTATATCTATATCTGTATCTATATCTATATCTGTATCTATATCTATATCTATGTCTATATCTATATCTATATCTAATCTATACCTAATCTGTATCTATATAATCTATAGCTATAGCTATACCTATACTTATACCTATACCTATATCCAATCTGTATCCTCATCTATATCTATCTAATCTATATGTATAGCTATACCTATGCCCATAATTATCTATAGCTATATCCTCTTCATCTATATATTATCTATATCTATCTGTACTTATACCTATGTCTAGATAGATATATGAAGGGATTTATTATAGATATTGGCTAGCCCAAGTAGAGAGGCTGAGACGTCCCAGAACCTGCCATCTGTAAGCTTGAGAACCAGGAAGGACAGTGGTGTAATTCAGTTGCCGTCTGAAGGCCCAAGAACCAGAGGAGCCAGTGGGGTAAGTCTGAATCCTCAGGCCCAAGAAACAAGAGCATTGATTCCAAAGGGCAGGAGCAGATGGATGTCCCAGCTCAAGAAAAGAGAGCAAACGTGTCCTTCCTCCCCTTTGCGTTCTATCCAGTCTCTAAACAGATTGGATGATGCCCACCAGCACCGGCGAGGAAGCTGTTCTTTACTCGGTCTACTGATTGAGTGGTTCATCTCTTCCAGAAACACATTCACAGATATATCTAGAGATAATGCTCGACCAGCTATCTGAGCATCCCTTAGCAAGTCAAGTTGACACATAAAATTAACCATCATAACATACAAAAATGTGTATGTTCAATACAAAATAATTGTATACAAAATAATACAAAATAATACAAAATAATACAAAATAATACAAAATAATACAAAAATGTGTTCAGAAATGTGGAGTGAAAATGACTTGGGCGAGACCTTGAAAGATGGAAGGTTTTATACATAATGAAGACTAGGAGAGGACATGATACTAAGAAGTGAGGAAAAAAGGGTTGTTTTTCAAAAGTGATAAAATTGGTTTAATTCAATAGTAAAGTGGAACCAATAAGTGTATCTAGGTGTTAATTATAGGACTTTAGACTTGAGCCTTTAGTGTAGCATTTTTCCAAGTGTGGCCTGAGAACATCTGGGAGTCCCTCAAAACATTTTTCGTGTCTTTGATGTAAAACCTTATTTTCGTTTTAATGAAAATTTGTTAGTCTCAAATATCAAATTGTTTTCACTTCAAATATTATAAATATTGACAGATATAGCCCACATAAACAAAAGCACTTAGGTATCTTCAAGAATGTATAAGATTTATAAGAGATCCTAGTAGCAGAAAAGTTGAGAACTTTGGCAGAAGGGTAGCCACGTAAGATTTCTGAGTTTTCTGTCTCCTTTTCACTCTGTCTTTACACTATGATGGAGTGCTGTGGTTTTAATTCCTTTTTAAATCCCCTTGAAGGCCAAGCTCCTTCATACTCTTCAACACTTCATATAAAGGCCACTATGAAAATTCCTTAGCTTCTTCTGCAGATTCCATTAACCATTTCACATATTATTATTACCATGGGGTCACCTGCTACTTCACACACTCAGGAGCCTTCATTCCTGCTGTTTCCCTCACCTGAAAAACCCTTCATGTTTTTGTTCCCTCTTGTCTGTCAAGATTTAGATTGGCTACATCTCCTTCAGGAAACTAACTGAACTCCCAGGGTGGGTCCTATGCTGCCTCTTTGTTCTATTATATCTCAGTTGTAGCATTTACCATATTAACTCTGACATTTCTTGCTTCTATTCTGTTTTCTCTCCTGATTCATAAGCTTCTTGAGACCTTGTGACTACTACATGATTATCAATTGAAAATGCTTGCTTTTTTAAAATTTGCTTGCTTAATAATGCTTGCTTAATAAATGATAATAAGTTCTTGCTAAAAAAATGATATAATAAAAAACTAATTAGGAGAATTAATCTGGTAACTGCCTTCAGAATGATTTCGAGTCAGAAAGGTCAACAATATGACTGAAGAACAATCCTGATAAACAGACAAATAAAATAAGCATGTAAATCAAACTCCCTTTTTTCTTGTTGACATGTAGATCAAGCGACAATAGTAAGTTTTTAAAAAAAACATTTAACAATAGATCTGTACAAACACAACTTTACTGAGCTTTCCCCAAAGGAGGGTGATTATTTAATATTTTTAATAGCACACTTGTTTTACAAAGGCCAACTCTGACATTTGAAGGACATTGCTGCAAATTCAATGCCATGAAAATCTGTACAAATGTTTTTTAAGGGAATAAAAATCAGATTAGTTTGGAATAGGGTTATCATAACATTTTTTAAAAAATCACTGTGCTGATATTAAAGTAATGAATACATTTAATTTAATTTCCTGTTTGGATTGAATACGGTCTTTAAATAGTGGTTACATTTCAAAATGAGATCTCTTTCTAGCAAACGTGCTCATTGTCCTACAATGACCAACTGTAAATTGATCCAGACACAGGAAACATATTTGACTGGAGCTACAGGGACTTATTGGAATGCTTTTCCAGGTGTGCTTCCCTTTCAGCTATTTCCTTAGTCATAATGCAGGTCTGTCAGCAGACTGCATGGCTGGAGTTTGCACAGCTTTCTTGCCAAGGGCTGCCCTGCAGTTGTCCCATCAGTGGGATAACCAGCTGTAAATTATTTAAAGCCTCCATCATTTTGTATGTCAGGGTAACTTAATTATGCACTGCTTTAGAGGTGTTAAATGAATTATGTTCAAAACAAGTGCACTTCATTTAATATTTTTCTACATCAAGTACTTGAACTGTGACATTTACGTCATGAGCACGAAGTAAATAAATGCTTTATAAATTCAGGCCTTCCGATAGGGTAATTATTGCTGGGGCACCACGCTGCTCTGAAGTTCGTGAGATAAAAATTGTGGGGGCTGATGCTCAAGTCTGTATAAAAGGGTTTTGGAAAAATGAAAACTTGGTAAATGGATAATGAGTTGTCGTTACTTGTACTATGGACCAAGGTTTATGTTTCAAATTGTGGATAGTGTCACGTTAGTGATTGCTATAATCTATAATCCCTTCAACGGATCATAAAAATCTTTTTATTGAGTCATGACCATCAGAAAGAGAGAGAAGGGGGGAGAGAGAGAGAGAGAGAGAGAGAGAGAGAGAGAGAGAGAGAGAGAGAGAGAGAGAGAGAGAGAGAAAGAATGTAAAAAAGTGTGGGTGCTAAGTTTTGTTTCATGAAATCTTAATTATAGTTATATGTACATATCATATATCCTGGATCAAATATAAATATTTTTCTTACTGTGAGCCCATCAAAAAGTGTATAAAGCAAAGTTATGAGACTAATCACCACACAAGCTTTTTATAGAAGTTACCCAAACCCTCTATTCTGAGATTAAACTCCTAAACATACTTGCAATCGCACAAATATCTGTCCTTGGTCATGTTTCTGCCCCGCCCCCCGCCCCAACTTTTTAAAAATATTTTTTTATTGTGATAAAGTACACATAACATTTAATTTATTATTTTAACCATTTTAAGAGTACAGTTCAATGACATTAAGTACGTTCATATTGTTTTGTGCAACGGCTGCTACCATCCATCTCCAGAGCTCTTTTCATCTTGAAAAACAGAAACCCTATATCCATTAAACAATATTTCCCCATTCCATCCTCTCCCCAGTCCCTGGCAATCATCACTTTACTTTCTTTCTCTATGATTTTGACTATTTTAAGTATCTCAAATTAGTGGAATCATAATATTTATATTTTTGTGACTGGCTAAGTTTTGTCTATGCTGTAGCAACTATCAGAATTTCCTTCCTTTTTAAGGCTGAATTATATTCCATTGCATGAATATACCACATTTTGCTTATCCACTCATCCATTGATGGACACTTGGGTTGCTTCCACATTTTAGCTAAGGTGAAAAATGCTACTACTATGAACATGGGTGTACAAAGATTTCTTTGAGACCTGCTTTCAATTCCTTGGGGTATATACCCAGAAGTGGAATTGGTGGATCATATGATAATTCTGTTTGTATAATAACTTTTTGATGAACTGCCATACTGTTTTCTACAGCAGCTGTACATTTTTACATTCCCACCAACAGTGTACAAGGGTTTCAGCTTCTCTACATCCTCACTAATACTTATTATTTTCTGTTTTCTTGAGAGCAGCCATCCTGATGGATGTGAGGTGGTATCTCATTCTAGTTTTGATTTGCATTTCTCTAATGACTAGTGATGCTGAGCCTCTTTTTATATGCTTATTGACTACTTGTATATCTTTGGGAAAACGTCTGTTCAAGTATTTTGCCCATTTTCAAATCAGCTTGTTTGTTTTTGTTTTTTCCCTTTAACTCTCCCTTTAATTTGAGATAATTTTACACTTACAGGAGAGTTGTAAAAGTAGTGCACAGAGTTCTCTATGCCTTTTCCCAGCTTCTCTGAATGTTAACATCTTATATAACCATGGAAAAGTTATCAAAATGACTAAACGAACATTCGAAGGAAACCTCCAACTTTATTCAGATTTCAACAGTTTTCCCCACTAATATCTTTCTGTGTGTGTGTATGCGTCCAGGATATAATCCAGAATCTCACTTTGCCTTTAGCTATCATGTTTCTTTTAGTCTCTTCCAATCTGTGACAGTTTTTTAGGTTTTCTTCCACTTTTGTGACCTAGAGAATTATTTCCCTCATTCCTTCTCTATTCATGAATTGGAATTCTTCTTTAAGGAAGAGCTGTCCCTTCTCCATTTATTTATTTATTTATTTATTTATTTATTTATTTATTTATTCATTCATTTATTCATTTATTTATTCATTCATTCATTCAGATATTTATATCTGTCCTTGGAGTTCATGCTCTTTTCCACTACATTCGAGAGCCACAAGCTAGCTCAAGGGTAATATTAATGGAGAAAAGCAATGGTTTTCCGTGGGTGTTCCAGTGATTGATACTGTGACTTAGAATACTTAAAACAAGTGGAGTTCCTCCTCCATCACTTTCAGCCCGCCCCCCACCCCCCTTTGTTTTTGGTGCCTCACAGTTTTTGATGCCTCATTGGTCCAAAAGGGATTGAATGGGAGGGAGGAGAGATTGTCAGGCAGGAGAAGTCTTGTTTGATTGTACTGTACTGTTACGAACTGCGACTTCTACTCTCTGAGCTGCCTCATTGTCTCACGGGGCATTTCTGTGTGATCTCCAGAATTCCCCATCACTAGGAATATATCAACCAGAGTTTCTATCATGGGAGATGCCCTCTTCAGCTGACTATAATCACTGCTTGTGGACCCTTACCTATGGGCAGGCATCCTCTGTGTAGACATTCCCGTGGAGTCCCATTTCTTCCCCAGGCATCCATTTTGGAAAGAATACCTTTAAGGAGGCTCCAGAGCAACTTGTTTTATCTCTCTGATCTCTTTCTTCTCTCTCTCTTTGCCCATATTTGGCTCACAGAAAACATATACCCTTGATTATTTTTTGGTGGGAGTTTGAGAATGAATCCCAAACCTTTTCTCTAGTGCCAAAGGCTAGTTCAGTCACCCTCTTGCCCTGGGTGTGTCAGGCACAACTCTTCTGTGTCCTGTATTGCCCAAATTGCAAGAGAAACATAACACTATTTCTGTGTAGTTGCTTTTAATACTAGTCTTACATGAGGGGTAAAATCCTCCCCCGCAAGGCTAGAAGGGAGAAAGCTAGAGAAGTGCAGTAAGTTTCTCCGAGACCAGTCTCTATCCAATCTCTGGCCTGCCTCTAGGCCTATTTAAACTCTGTTTGAGGATGAAGACGGGTGGTCTGCTAAGGATTAAAAATATATCCATTTTTGGGACACCTTGGCAAATTCATGGTTGGAGGTCTACACTTCACTTTGGAATGTGGGAAATAGAATATTCCACGTTGTCTTAGGACAGCAACTGAACCTTACTGGGATGATTAAATGTGTCAGATATTGATGAGAGATAAATCATGGTAAGGACTGAGAAATGGTCATTTGGATGCGGCGACACGGAGATGAACTTGACAAAAAGCAATTTTCATAGAGCCTGATTGGAGTATGTTCAGGAGATAATGGACGACAAGGAGATTCAGCAAATAGAGATAATTTCACTGAATTTATTGTAAAATGGTGAAATTGGTATTTTTTAATGTTTGAAAATTATGGAATCACAGAAGGCTTTTTTATGAGATGGGCTGTGATAGCCTGTTTTCGTTATAATGACAATAAGCCAGTAGAAATGGGAAAATTGATAATACAAATGAGAGAAGGGAAATCATCAGAAGTGCTGTCTTTTAACAGGCAAAACGGATAGAATTTTGTGCACAAGTGGTGAGTTGGTCTTAGATAAAAACACGAGAAAAGACACAAACGATTGCTACATAAGCCAGTAAGTTACTAAAAGTGGTATAAAAGTGTGTGGGAATTCTTTTTTCTTTTTTTTTTCCTGTTTTCTCAGTGAAATAAGAACTAGTTATCAGATAAAAGTGAAGGAGGAGAGTGAGTATTGCAGTTTTGAAGAAGGATGTTAATTAGTCCTGGTCTTCAGAAAGGGCTAGTGAATTGAGGAGGACAATCTAATCGAATTGAGGGCTCACTGAGGTCACGTTGAGGCTGATTATTAACAATTTATAATGAGGCTAATTTACAACAAGCTCGCTTTTAGCTTTCCAGGGGGTGCAGGCATAGAAGCAGCAGGCTGTAATATTTAAACAGTGTTGGAATTCTATTTTCTGGATACAAACAACGACAGGAGCGAGGAATAGTGTAGGGGAGTATATTGGCTTAGTAATTTTTTGGTGATATACAATGAAATCCAATATAGATAAGGAAGGAATAGAGGAATAGGACGGGGGCTTCAGTGATGGTATACTGGAGGAAATTGTTGGGTTGAAAAATTATTGACGTGGGTACACAAGGAATAGGTTTGAAAGAGTAGGGTGGTGGTCAGGTTAGAATTCTTGAAGGAACCTTGGCAAGCGTGCAATTACTAAGACAAATGGGATAAAGGACATGATTATTGCAAGGGAGGAATGTAAGAAACTGAGAGTCCATGGAATCAGATCAATGACGATATAGGCGTTGAGGTCATGGAATTGGAACAAAGTAGATTTAGATATTGATATCAACGACAATACTGGAAGACAAAGAAATAATTAGTCTGATAAACCGTCAATATTACACAAATGGTACATTATCCTTTTTCTTGTTATCTAGCATTTTAATTCTATTTGCAACAGTTGTCTCTCTTTGATTTCAGGCACGTGACAAGGGCTCGTATTGAAATTTTATGGTCAATACCACACGTCCAAAATGCCCAACAGCATTTTATGAGCTTTATGGTTAATGAGGCAATTTCACATGCATTATCTCCTTTTATTTTCATAGTTATCTGGTGAAGCATTTAGAGATGGCATTGTTATGACAGTTTTATAGATGAAGAAATAGAAGTTTGGTGATATTAAATATTAAATTATTTGTTAAAGTTGGTGTGGTTAGAAAATGACACATTTTTTCCATGGGAACATATTTCACATGAGTGTTTAGAGAATGTTAAATGGAAGAAATTTATTAAACATCAAAAGTAAAGATCTTTATCTTATTCTTTGATATTTTTATAAAAGCTTTGTTTTTGCACATTTTATGCAATGGGATATGATAAAAGAGTGTATTATTTTTATGTTCTAAACCAAATTTTAATTTGATTATAGAATAAACTTTATTTTCTTTCTGTCTTTTCTTTAAACACTAAGTTTTTTTTTTTAGGACCTTATAGTAATTCTTAAGATACCTTAGTTATTGAAGGTACATGTTATTTAAAAGGTGCTAGACTAATTACTCTTATGAATATAGATATAAAAGAGTAAATAAAACACTGGCAGCAACAATTCAACAGAACATTAAAACAGTTTCGAAATGAGAAGATAATGAAGATAATAAATACACCAATTTATCTAATTAATTGGTCAAATCATAAAAGCCTTAAGATCCTATCAATTGGCTATGAAAAACCCATGAACCTTTTGATATATATTCTTTTTTTAAAAGAAAACATTGTGAAAAAATAATAGAGAAATGCTCCCATTTTATAATGAAGCATATGTATATCTTAAACAAAGAATTAGCATCATTTATAATGATGAGATTCTAGAGGCATTCTTTACAAAATCATCAATAACATAAGAATGTTTATTCATACCAATTTTGTTTAGAATTTTTCCAGAACTTTAGGCCAATGCAATTAGACATTAAACAGAATTGAGTTCTAGTTCTTGACAAGGAAGAGGGAAAATTATCTTTTTATCAACTATTGTAGCTCTAGAATACCAAAAGACTTCAAATAAAACTTCTTACATTAATAGGAAATTTTATGGCAAAATATAATGACTAGATATATTATCAATAGCAAAAAAATTAACATATTTCTTATGTCCTACCAATAACCATTTAGAAAATGTAATGGGATAAAAATACACCCTACTTAAAATGGAACCATTAAATCCCAAGAATAAGTCTAACAAGAAAATATAGTAATTGTTTTAAGAAAATTATAGGACTCCACTGACACATTGAAAACAATATTTGAGTAAGTAAAGTATGTTGACAGGAAGATTGAAAAAGTATAAAAATGCTAATTCTTAAATTGAGTGAATTTAAAAAAAATCGATATCCATTTATAACTTTAAAAACTTTATCAAATTAAGACTAGAAAAGAACTTCCCTAATCTGATAATGAGTAGTTCAAAAAATGCAGCAAATAGCAAATACTTAATGTTGAATTACTGAAAATCTTCTCCCTGAATATTTTTTTTAATAAAAGTTTATTGGGGTGACAATGGTTAGTAAAGTTACATAAGTTTCAGGTGTACAGTTCTGTAATACATCATCTATATATTCCATTGTGTGTTCACCACCCAGAGTCAGTTCTTCTTCCATCACCATACATTGGATCCCTTTTACCATCATCTACCATCCGCCTCCCCGCCTTATCCTCTGGTAACCACTGAACTATTGTCTGTATCTATGAGTCTTTGTTTCTTTGTTTGTCTTGTTCCTTTGTTTTCAGTTTTATATCCCACAAATCAGTGAAATCATGTGGTTCTCGACTTTTTCTGTCTGACCTATTTTGCTTAGCATGATAACAAAGGGTGCCCACTATCATTGTTATTCAGTGTCAGACCAGTGTCCCTATTCAGTGTAAGACAACAAGAAAGACAAATAAAAGGGATAAAGCTTAGGTAGGAAAAAAAAAAAAAAAGCAACCCTCATTATTTACATATATTTATTTCATACAAATGACATGAATTGTGTACATAGGTATTCCAAAACAACCTACAGTTAAGCTGTTAAAATTAATATGTAAATTTAACTAAGTAACAAATACTAAATACTTAAAAATAAATCTTACAAAATAAATACATGACCTCTACACTAAAAGCACAAAATAATGTAGAAATATATTAAAGAGGACCTAAATAAATGGAAGTATATAAAACATTCCTGGATAAGGAGACTCAATTTTGTAAAGATATCAAATCCCTAAATCGATCTATACATTAATGCAATCCCAATCAGAATCCCAAAAGGAGGGTTTTGTGTGTGTGTGTGTGTGTGTGTGTGTGTGTGTGTGTGTGTGTGTGTGTGTGTTATTTTGTATGAAAATTGATATGGAATTGTAAAGGACCAAGGATATCCAAGGCTATCTATCTATCTATCTATCTATCTATCTATCTATCTATCTATCTATCTATCTATCCATCCATCTATCTACCTACCTATCATCTATCATCTATCTATCTACATCTTAGGAATTATTTCTACTTATTTTGTTGAATCCTGACTGATACAATCCACACATATTTTCGACTAAATAAATCTATTCCTAAAAATAATTCTAAAGAAATGTTACATTTGAAGTAAAAATACCTGAGAAAAACATAACTGTAAGTATGTGAAGGAAGTATAAGATACATAATAAGCTGCAGAGAATGAGGGGATAACAGTTCAGGCTTTGAAATAAGAATAAGGAATGATGAGGAGTGTAATTTTAGATAATAAAGCCCCAAATTAGAAGCAAAAATCTAAGTATATAAATAACATCAGGGTATTATTTTTATGTTGTCAATGGGATTGAAATCATGTAGCTATTAAAATTAGATTAATAAACATGAGACCTTAAAATGTCTATGGCCAAATACTTAATATTCACTGTATTCTAATTATGTAAAACATATATTCATTTAAAATATAATATGAAAAATATAAATTTTTATATAAAATGTAACAACTGAAAATCGCTACAAATGATTTAATTTTCAAAAATGGAAATTAGTCTCATAAAAATATCATAATCTTCTAAAATAAAAGAAAAATATATGGTAACAAATTGTATATCTTTTGGCACACCAAAATTCATCAAAAAATGGGCGTCGTAGAGCTCTGAGTTCACATTCACTGCCTGATCTTGCAGTAAATGTAAATAACCTATAAAATAGGTCACATGCATATTAATGGACTGAATACATACAATGTATAGTTCTTTTGAAGTAAGATACATTTTACAACAAATTTTTCATTGACCTTGTGAATATATATTGATAAATGCAAACTAGCTCTCAAAAGGATTGCAAACTCAGCAATAAATAAATACATATGTCCATAAGTATATATTTGCAGAATTATTCAATTACTACATTCCTAAGTAAACAAAAATTGTGGGTTTAAAATTTTTGTTTTATAATTCATTAAGATAATTCCTATATCAAAGACAGTAGTAATTTTCTAGGAGAGCAATTAGCTGTATTCTTTGTCGTGTTCAAAGGGTCACACAAAACCTAGCACAATCATATTTCTGTAAATTTGTTTGGTTAGTAAGGGACATTGAGAGAATATGGCTTGTTTATGGTTCACTTCATCTCACTTCCTTAGTGGCAAGAGGGGGCTACTGAAAGGTGATCTCACATATCCTTTCATTTGTTGTTCTTGTTATTTTTAATAAAACACCCATATAAATACATGCACCTGGAAAATGAAGAGCATATCTCCTTTGTTTAGGTTCTACTATTTTTTTTTTCATTTTACAAAAGTAATTTATACTCATCGTAGAAAATTTGGAAAATTTCAACCAAAAAACCAGAAAGAAATACACATCATCCATGGTTCCTCCTCATATGAACAGTCAGGGTTAATGTTTGGATTTATCTCCTTCTAACTTTGGTCTTAGAAATGCATGTTTGTTTTGGGATTATAGCATAGGTGCAACTCTGTTTCAACACATATATTCTTTAAATTATATTGTTTCCCATGGTGTGCCATTATTTTTATATTTCTTCTACTTTGGGTTACTGTTATGCTGAGTTTTAATTTTTATGAATAATTACTAATGAACATCTTTGTAAATAATTCTTTGTCCACATACCAAATTTTTTATTTATTTTAAATAGAATAAGTTCCTAATAGGAAATTGCTGTCTTGATTAACAATATAAATAATCAAGTTAAATTTTTCATTTTCCTTCATATGTTAAGCATTGAAGGCCACAAGTTTTCTTAGCAAAGAATGGAGAGATTTACCTTAACGTATAATCCAGTTTTTTAAAAAGTTTCTTTTTCTTTTCTGAAAAAACCTGGAATCCAGTGTTTTTTCAGAACTTGTGAAACTTTGCTCCCTTTCCTTTTTAGAGCCATGGAATCACTGATCTGGTCAGAGGAAGTACACAGACTCTGGAGCCCGAGTCCCTGGGTTGGGTCCCACTCTGCCACTCACTATCCTTATGACCTTGGGCAAGTGGCCTAATGTGTGTGAGTGTGTGTGTGTGTGTGTGTGTGTGTGTGTGTATGTGTGAGAAAGAGAGAGAGAGAGAGAGATTGAGAGTTCTTCAGCTGTAGAGTGCTGATAAACATGGTACCCTCCTCAAAGAGTTGTACTGAATTCTTACATAGTGAGGATGTATGTAAAATGCTGACAAAGAGCCTGGCTTGTAATAAACATTATTGAAAGTATACTTTATGATTATCGTAGGTTGGCTTTCCTCCATTTTAGTACTCAGTCACTTTGGTTTTGCTCCAGTCTGTAAGGCAGAAAAGTCTAACTTTGCCCACCCTGGCTTGGGTTTTTAAGATTCCTAACTGGATCGTGGTCTTGGCTGGATGGCCTGATCATTCCACCTGATTACCTCTGTGTCTTGGTTGTGCTGTTTCCATCTCCCTTGCCCTGACCGATACCTCATGAAAGCAAGATTTTCCTAAATCCCTTCTATTTGACAGAAAAGCTGGAGGCAGAAATACTTGAGGAAAGATATCAATGCTGAATAATATTAACACCCAAACGTTGTGTGTGATTTCAGTACTTTCAAAACACTTTTTTAAACATTATTGATAATCAACCCTGTTAGTTTATCAGGTCCGGAGTATTTTTTCCTGTTTTACATATGAGAGAAAGAGACTCATGGGAGTTAATTTGTTGGTCTGAGGTTACCATATTAAGGAGTGGCAAAATCAAGCATTTAATTTTGGTTTCCTGACTCTCTCACTAGAATGACCTTTCAATTGCACCAAATTAAGTCTCCAGAATATATTAGTCAGCCTTTACTAGTGTGTGCTGCTGTAATAAGCCACTCAAAAATCAGCAGTGGTTTATTTCACATCTGCTTTACATATCAGAACTACAGCCTCCATCTGGAATATACCATTCTCTTGACAGAGAGAAAAAGCAAGGACCAACCACTGAATTATGCTTAAAGCTTCTGCTCAGGCATGGGGTACATTACATCTGTTCATTGTTTAAAACATATCACATGTTGAACATTGTTGTGGGGACAGAGCCCCAAAAAGCAGTTTCCAGGCTCTCGGCCTCACATAGAAAGGTGCTGGCTCAGGTAGTAAATGGCCGTCGACTGTGATCAAATGGCCATCAGCTGTGGCTAGTTGGCCGTCAGCTGTAACAAGTGAGCCATTGGGCAATAATATAACTGCTGTGGCTAGGCTAGCAGTAAATGGGGGCTAGCAAGATGGTGGCTGAGCCTGCAAGCCGCGCAGTGAGGGTTGGGAATTTTGTGGCTCCTGCTTCCTGTGTCTCCAACCCAGCCGCCAGCGAGAGTATAGAGATATGACTCCCCTACCTATGGCTCCGTGCATGTTCCTTTTTGGCCTCACCATGTCCTGCGTTCTTGTGTGGGGAGCGGGACAAGAGACCCTGCAGGCCATCCCGCATGACTCTTGGCGTAGTCGGCAGGATCCCCCGCACTACAATTGTGATCACATGAATGGGATAGAGAAGAAAGCTCTTCCCTCAAGAGTGGTTCTGGAAATAATACGACAATGGGCAAAGGTGTATACTCAGGTTACAGGGAAGGGTGGAGTAAATAACTGAGGGCAGTAATATACAACAGAAATTCATGAATTGAAATGGACATTGAGAGAGGTCTTTGCAGTAGAAGCAAAGTATAAATATTCAAAGAAAATAAATAAGAAGTTATAGAATGTGGCAAAAATTTACTGTGTGAGAGAAGAGTTCTCAATGATAATTCTGTAGCTTAATTTTTTTTTTTTTCAGTATTCAGAAATTGGTCGTAGTTGTTTCCAGTGTCAGAGATGTTGGTTAGTGTCTGATATGAACTAGCTGAGGGAAAGTGGTCCATCAGGTACAGTGCCAGGTTGCTGACTTTGGAATTTTAGACTATCCATTGACAGCCCAACTTTCGCTCCTAAGTGCGGAGTTATACAGTCCTCCTTTCCTAGAAACTCCCTTGGGTACTGAAGCCTACATAGTGTGCCTGAAATGATTCTTCCTTGAAAATGTAATAGAAAACCTAACTTGGTTCTTTCTTTCCCTACCCAAAGACCAAGGTCATTGAACCTAGGAATAAACTGAGTGGCTCACGGTTATGTTTGATAGACGATACACTTTGTTAGAATGTGGTAATCATACAAACAAGGTCAGCTGTTACAATCTGCCTGAGGATATTGTAACTGCATTTTTCTGCCATAGCCACCGTATCCTTCACCATGCTCAACCAT
Source organism: Rhinolophus ferrumequinum (assembly GCF_004115265.2). Lineage (NCBI taxonomy): Eukaryota > Metazoa > Chordata > Mammalia > Chiroptera > Rhinolophidae > Rhinolophus > Rhinolophus ferrumequinum. The sequence continues at coordinate 19,043,921 of NC_046309.1, forward strand.
CACACACCTAGCCTAAAGGACTAATCAATTGTTCAGTATAAATCCACCACCTGTAGAAAAACAACTCAAAGTATATGCTCTGAATATATAATTTTATGCCCACTCACCTATCCGTCTGAAGCTTTCCTGGTTGACTGGCCTCCCTCCTCCATGTCGTGATTCAGGAGGCCCTGTTTTTTCCATCCCATAGTTTTACCATCCACTACTGTCTCATTATCATAAATACCCAGTCATCAAAAAGGGGAAAGAGTCTATGGAGACATTACACACACTTCTTGGTTTCTTGTGCTATATTCTGCAAACCATTTTTATTACATTTGTTATTTTTGTTCACATTATATTGGTTAAAAGCTATTTAAATGGCCAAATAATTTTAGTCAGAGTACTCCCTGGCTAGTCAGGCACTCCCCAGAAACAATTCCGTAAAATGGAAAGAGGAACATTTTAATACCTATGTCACACCCATTTTCTCAATTAAAAAAAATGTGTGTTTTTTTTTCTCATAATTTTCTCCTTGGTAAGCTACTGTGTTTATAACTTTGCACCTGCAGTTGCTTGTTAGAAGTAATAAAAGCAAAAAAGGACAGGACTATTTTTTTTCCATAAGATTAAAATAAAGAGTACTCAATGATGTTTCCTTCGTGGCAATTAACGATTTCACTGGGGTGCAATTTTTCTGAAGACTGAAGTATCAATACTTGGAACACTATCAGATTTACCAATTGAATAATTTGTCCACATAATTCTCTACTCTTACTGCTAGCAACACAGTTTTAATAATAGCATCCAGATGGTTCTCCAACTGAAGAATAGTTTATGTTCTAAAATTCTGTTTATAATTAGTTTCTCATTTCTCAGATATTATTTTATACATATAATAATACATTTGGCAATTGTCTTTATGTCATCCATAAAAGTGTATTTAATCCATTGTCTAAGATATAGAAAGTTTGTAATAAAAACTGTAGTAAATATTGTTGTTGTGCTGTTGGTAATTCACATAAAAAACCTAGAAATGAAGGGTCATTTTATGAATATATATATTTAATTTAAAATATTGATGCTACAATGTATAAAGCAGCTATTCTAACTGCACATACTTTATTTGATAATAACTGGGTTTACTTTTTATCATATAGTAAAATATAAGTTATGCTATCGAATATTTGTTTGTTCACACTTGAAAAAGTCCACATTTTATCAAAGTGAAGTATGGTCAAAGTTAATACCTCCAATTTTAAAATACTTGCAACAATTCCTAGCCAGCTTTATTGCAAAAGGTCCCTGTACACACTTACATTAATTCTGGTACCTTAATAGGATGCTTGGTAAGCCATTTCCATACAGAACATGCACGATAAGAAATGAGAACTGTCCGTCCCTCTGGGTATCAGCTACTTGTCCCTCCTGGGCAATCACGCTCACATCACTGAAGCCTGTGAACATAACTATATTTATTTTCAGTGAAAAATCCAATGACTTAAAGGAAAATACAACGTCACGTAAAAAACATGTTACCAAAAACCAATATATGAAACCAAAAGTATTTTGTGGAATTTATCGTAATAAATTTATTTTGTGGAATTAAAAAAAAAAAAAAAGAGTATTTAAGATCCAGGCTGTGGTCACGAGTGTGAGTGGCTGAGATGAAGTAAAGGACAACATTGCTGGCAATGAGGAGGTTAAAGAACTGACACGTCAAGTGATGGCATAACCATGTACATGGATGTAGAATTTATCCAAAATAACCTCATTGCGTGGGATAGAGAACATGACTGTGGGCCAGGGCTAGATCCTCCAATGAATGAGGGCAAATGACGGCAGACATAGGAGCAAGAAGGAAACACTATTTCGTTGACTCTATGATAGTTTATAAAGCAGGGTACTGCAGGAAAAGGATGAGTCTGTAGTGATCGAGAAGCAGCAAAGGGGAGTAAGGATCCCCAACCGTAACATCCTCCCTGACGGATATGAGTTCAGAGAGTTAAAACAACCATTGCTTGGGAGACTAGAGGGGAAACAATACTTTTAGGAAGAGAGAAGTTTTAAAGACCACAGGATGAGAGCAGGAGAGGAAACTGGGGACAGAGGAGTTACAAAGCACTCTGAAACTGGTTTCCAAGAGAGGGAAGGGTAGAGCTGGGTGAGTTTCCAGAAATTCAGAGGACTCTGCTGGGTGGTGCAGTAGGATGTTTACTGTCAGAGCGGCATCACTGTGGAAGCTGACTGATAATTATAGCAGTAATTTGGTGACTTTAGTCTGCACAGGACCCAGTAGGAGAAGACTCAGGTGCCATTGGGTCAAGCCATTCAGGACCTCAGCAACGGTCCAACTGACCTGAGTGGGGATGAACTGGGTCATCTGCATCCAACATATCAGTGAAGCCAATTATGGTGCCATGGGCTTCGGAAGGGGGAAACACTGAGGTCATGTCTGGGTTCACGATCTCAGGAGATGAGATGCCTGGGATTTCTAATGGCTTCTTGGTTGCAGAATATGCTTTACCAGTTCTTGGTTCTAGTTCATATTTCATAAGTCTCTTGTCCTGAGAATTTATATCCTTTGCAGGACTTGCAGGGGGATAATATGAATGTCAAGAAATAGTCTAAGTGGTTGGCTCAAAACCGTTGGGAGGGACCTTGGTTTAGTTTCTCAGGGGAAATTACCATGTTTCCCCCAAAATGAGAACTAACTGGAAAATACTAAGCCCTAGCATGGTTTTTCAGGACGACATCCCCTGAACATAAGCTCTAATGTGTCTTTTGGAGCAAAACTTAATATAATATCTGGTCTTATTTTCAGGGAAACATGATATAGAGAAGGCTCCCCTCCTTCACCTCACATTAGCCTCTTGGGGTACCTGATCCAGGTCATCATAAGGCTCTGCTAGCTCTGTCATTCAGAGCACACCCCTCTGCTAAAGCTGGACGAGGTCTTTCAGCTTTAGGTGAGACTGCAGACTAACCATGCTCTCTTTCATAAAGTTTATGGAATAATCTGTAGAAAGAGGACCTTTAGCTGTAACCTGGAAATGTGAGCCTGCTGAAAGCATTCTCTACCTTTCACTGGGTTTTATTTCACTCCCTCAACTTCTTTAGTCTATGATTTCTGGGTGTTTCCATGTCTCAGACACATTTGAAATAATCCTGTCTATTCCTGAAAGCTGTCATTACCAAGTCTTCACATGAGGTGCTTAGGGCCAATTCGTGTGATCGGTACAGACTGTATCCGGTCACTGGTCTGACAAGAGCAGCACACCTTCATCTTGGTTAGGCATGAGGACTTGGGAAGTTACCTTACACATGGGTAAGGTTTTCATTCTCCTGAACGCTTCGGCCATAGCTGGCATTCAGGCAGGCCCGCATGTCTATATCAGACATGATAAGGGACAGTTATCTCAGGTTTTTTCTTCCATAGAAATCTGGCTGCTTTGGCCTTCATCTCTATCTTTCAGCGGCACCAGTTCTGGAACAAGAGTCCTTACACCCGAAGGCATTTCTCTATAGAGTGTCTTAGAATGGTGATGTGATGAGTCCAGCACTGCCAGGACTGAGGCACGTACATGACGAGAGTAGGTAAAGTTCTAGCTGGGGCGGGGACGTCATGATCCCTGAGTTATGGAGGCTGCCAGTGGTCAGGGCCTGAGACAGAGATAGGACTGAGTCTTTAAGGCTGAGTTGGATGTGGAGTTGTCACTCTTTCAGATACAGTTACATTATATCTCCCCCAACTCCCCTCATCTTAGGGCGAATCTCAGTAAAGGGACCAGTTGTAACATTCAAGCTCCCCAGGGATGGTCCCCGGATGAGGAGTGAATGGAGATCCTGCACTGCAACTACAATTAGTCTTTTCAGCACTTCGTCCTTGTGATTCCCAGTTGGCCTGCCTACTGTGCTGTCCATGGTCTGTCTCTGAGGGTTGTGGGGATGGAGCGGTGCGGGAACAATGTGCTCATAACTTGTCTTCTGAATAAAGGGAATCTCTGTCCCTTTGGGCGGTCAGTGGTTCCATCAGGATTTTGTCTGCTTTGGCCAGTGCAAACTCAGTGCTAAGTATATTCAGCTCTTTACGTCCATGTTTCCAGCCAGGTGATTCTGTCAAGCTCAACAAAATGTAGGTCTAAGAAAGTCAGAGCTTCTCTAGGATCCACAATGAGGTTTTTGATGAAGAAAGTGCTACTTGATAACAGCAGTTTAAAACAAAAAGCAAACAAAAAAACCCTCTGAACTCTCAAGTAAAAATTAATTCAGATGCTTTAACTGAGTTGCAGATTTTTAAGAAATTCAGCCCAACTCTATTAGAAAAAAGATGATTTTCTGATTTGGTGAGGATTCAAGTCTTATTCTTCCTGCACTTTCACATCTCTGTATCTATGGGAGCCATATGGTATGTGGTAAGGAGATGGGCTTTCAAGACAAACCTCAGTTTAAATCTTGGCTCTATCTTCATGAGTTGTGTGACTTTGAAAATGCTATTTAAATTCTCCAAAATAGACCCATTCCTAGTTTGCAGGATCATTGTGAGGGGCTCATGTACATAAAATGTTTGGCAAAATGATAATGTCTCATCTTCAACAACTGACAGTATGGTTGTGACTACTGTACAATACGTAAATTCAGCTCTTTAAGCAACATTAGCAATCTCTGAGATCCTGTCAGCATATTCAAGTGCAAACCAATCGTGGCCACAGAACTTGTAGAATTCTCTGAGTGATACAAACTTACCACTTGTTTTAGCCTGCTCGGGCTGCCATAACCAAGTGCCATAGACTGAGTGGCTTAAATAATATGAATTTATTTTCTCATAGTTCTGAAGGCTAGAATTCAGAGTCAGGTGGCAGCAGTATTGATTTCTTCTGAGGCTTCTCTCATTGGCTTTCTTGTGCCCACCTTCTGTCTGTGTCCCCACATGGTCTGTCCTGTGTGCACTTGTGGGATCCTGTGTGTCCTCATCTCCTCTCCTGTAAGGACACCACTCAGCTTGGATTAGGAACTACCCTAAAGACCTCATTTGAATTGAATTACCTCTTGAAAAACCCTATTTCCAAATACAGTCACATTCTGAAGTACTAAGTGTTAGCTTTTCGACATATGAATTGGAGGCGGATACATTTCAGCCTATAACACCATTTCTCTCATGTATTCTCATCATGTATTAAGTCATTATCACAAAGAAAGGATAGTATTTCTATAATGTGTTAAGCCCTCACCAAAGTTCCTATACTGAGGTACTGACTTAATTGTTTGGCTTTAGTAAGGGTTATGCAGGAAGTGTCTAGTTGAGCAGGCATTTAGTGCCTTTTAAGAAATTATAGTAGTTGAAACTATTTGCATAATGTTACCAAACTCCCTTCAATCATACAACCGAAATAATTAATTTATCCTAAAATTGAAATTCTGGAAAAGCTTCTATCTGCAGACAACGATAACTATAGTATTCAAAATATTTTCTCTTTGCTCTGACTGCCCAAACTATATATATATATATATATATATACATATATATGATATATATATGTGTATATATATATATCATATATATGTATATATATATCATATATTATATATACAATTTTATAGTTCACAAATCAATTTTGTTCTTGCAGTAATTGTTTCCTCTCCCTTGCTTCTCTCTAAAAATTTTAAACTTTTGTTTATTTATACTCTTCATGTACATATTCTGTTTATAATAGTTTGTATCTGTTTCAATATATTGTTCAAATAATAAAATTAGAGGTATCTCCATTACTGTTATTCTCAGTCTGATCACGCTATTGGAAAATGATAAAGGGCTAAAAGAAACCATTGAAGCAGTTGTCCATAGAGGGAAAGCTAGACAAAAATACCTATAAAGGAGAAACCAATAAACACTCAACAAGTAGATGCCTCACCTTTATTTGCATATGTCACAATGGAAAATGCAACACCATTGTTTGAGAAATTATTTTTACTATATTTCTATAAACAATACTTATGTAGAATAATTGAAAACTAAAGACTACATTTTATTTAAAATGCTCTACTTTAAAACATCTACTTCATATAATATCTATCAGGCTTTAATAAAAAATTATTTACTAATCTAAATATTAAATATCATGTATATTTAATTATAAGCACTCGTTATAAATCCAATACCTGTTCTTCCTTTTTTAGAGAGTCTTGAGTTTCCTTACATTTGTCCTTTCATACCGTTAACAAAGCTGATATTCTACTTGTTGGTTGATGCTTTATTATTCTCTGCATTTGTGCCCTCCATTTGCTATAAGTCCAAGGTTAAAAATTCAGACCTCACTTGTGAACCTGCCCTCTATCACTCTTTGATTTGACTCTTCATTTTGTGAACATGTGCCCTGACCAAAAGGGCATGAGAGGCTGCAAATGGATCCGAGCAAACCCACCTCCATCTCCACTAATGAAAATACAATGCGATGGGTCGGCCCTGTGAATGTGTTAGCGACACTCTGATTTCTACCTGGTGGGAGAAACACAACACTCAACATTCCAAGAATGAAATTAGACTAGGATTCTTTGAATGTGTTGACCCCAGAGTTTCCCACAAGCATAAAGCGTATTTCCTTATGAATACATATTTTGTGCCTATATTTGTGCGTGTGTGTGTGTGTGTGTGTGTGTGCACTCCTAAAAAGGCTGAAATATTTGAGGCTGATTTTGAGAGAGCAGCACTGTCTTTATTGGGTGAGGAAAAGAGGAAGATGAATAGAGAAACATGATCATGGTTAATTAATGACAATAATAGATGCCATTTATTGATTATTATATACCAAGCACTGTGCCGATCTTTTACATATGTTGTCTCTTTAAATCCTTTGAGTTAGGTCTATAGAGGCTTATAAATAATGTGAGTGTGTTACCCTCAATTAGACAATTCTTACTTGGGGGGAAGGATCCGAGGGTGAATCCAGACCTCTCACATTCCCAATAGTGGAGACTATTGACTTTTAATTTATATTGTCTTTCACTAAACTGAGAGCAGAATGGCCCATTATTGTCATATATACAGTTTAAAAAGCATGGTCTTTATCTATCCAAGATTTTCTGTTCCAGCCTAGATCTTGATCTGAGGGTTATAGGGGTCCTTAAATTTTCTAGCTTTAGAATCTGATTTATTATTTTCCTCTTGAAACTACATTATTTTCTTTAAATGCCAAATTCAAGAATAAGTACCAATACCACCTCAAAGAATATAGAAAATTTATGTCATCCAGGCACTGTTATAGGTATTGAGTTTCTAGCAGTGAACAAAACAGGTAAAAATCCCTATATGCATGGAATTTTTATTCTAGTTAAGGGAAAAAGACAATACCTAAATTAAATTACTAAAATCTATAGACTTTTATGGTAGAAAATGTTAGATGCTGAGGAGTAAAATAAAGCTGGGGAATGCTGGTGGAAGGGTGGGGTTTACAATATTGAACACTGTGTTTAGAAAAGGCCTTGCTGAGAAAGAACAGTTCAGGAAGCACCTGAAGGGAATGAAGGAGCAAGCCTTCAGATAGAAAAGCCCCAAAGCAGAAGCATGTTTGGTATGTTCCAGAATCTGTCAGGAGGCCAGTATGGTGGGAAGAGAATGAATCAGGGAAGGAGTAAAGCCAGATGAGTCCAGAGGACCTCGTAGGCCATTGCAGGGAGTCATGGCAGAGTTTTGGCAGGTGTGGCAGGTGAGTCATGGCAGGTGTGACTTTATCCAGTTTATGAATAATGGGGTTATTCTGGCTGCCATGTTAAGATCAGATGATCAGATGGAAGAGAACAAGGGCACAAAAGAAATCAGTAGGACAGCTAGGGTGATAATTTAAATGACAGATTCCGTTGGCTACGAACAATGTAGTACCCGTGGGGGTAGTGAAAATGACCTGTCGGAACAAATGTTGAAGGCAGAATCAACAGGATTCTTTATAGAGTAAAAGAGAGGAGTCAAGGGCAATTTCAAAGTTTTTGCCCCAACCCCTGGGAAGAAGGCATTAACAAGACGAGAAAGACCCCTCGAAGAACAAGTTTAGGAATGAAGGTGGGATTCAAATGCTTGTTAGTCTCAGGTACATGCCAGACATCCAAAGAGAGCGACTAGGAAGGCAATTGAATTTCCTGAGGAAAATCTGGAATTTGTCACCATATAAATGGTTTTTGAGGCAAGGCTACCTACACAATTTGTGGAGCCCAGTGAAATACAAAAATGCAGGTCTATTTGTTCAAAAATTATTAAGAATTACAAAACAGTGACATCAGAGCATTAAATCAAGTATGAAACCCTTCTGAGGGAAGGGACCTATGCACAGGTAACACAGCCAGTAGGCCAGTCCTGATTTAAAGCCATAATTCCAGATGTGATGATCAAGAGAGCAATGCAGATAGGTAGGTAGATGATAGATAGGTAGGTAGGTAGATAGATAATAGATAGATAGATAGATAGATAGATAGATAGATAGATAGATAGACAGATGTAGGGGATAGGTGTCTAAGGGGTGAGGTCTGGGGTATTTAAATGTAAAGATGAGAGAGGAGGATCCCTTGGAATTGACTCAGAAGGAGAAACCAGCAACGTGTTTGAACTAAGCAAAACAGAAACAGTGCTAAGATACTTGCTATGAACTTCATGATGGTTCATTAGGGTCCAGCCTCAGCCAAAAGAGCTGGGTTGTTGCCACTGAGGTCCCCTGTGCCCAGTTGCAGGAGTTTTATTAGAGTTTGGATTGTAACCTGGTGGGTTGATTTGGACTTTTACCACCCACAAGACAACTCCAGAGTTCCTCTGTAAACTTTTCTGTCTTTAAATTAAAAAAAAAAAATCACTTCCGTAATTAGTGAGATTTTGAAGTCCATTGGCTGAAGCCTTGCCAGAAAAGAGAAGAACATTCACTTTTGGAGGCAGGTGCCACGTTGGCAGAACACAGATGAGGGAATAGCTCACAGAAGCAGAGAAAGGCAGTTTTAAGTATTGATGTTGTTTTCTGACTGTTCAGACTGTGTGTACACCAGCCCAATAGAGTCTGGCTGACTAGAGCAAAAGGGAGATGAAACCATTGGGGGCAAGGCAGAAATATGCAGGAATAAATAATGAATGTGTTTCTCATCACATGGCACAAACCCACCTTGGGTGTGAGGTCTAATAATTGGTTATCTTAGTTACTGAAGCCTTGAAAATTTACCAGGTTGGGTATCAGAGTCTAGGGAATTCTTTATGCAGGGAGTTGGCTGACGTAAAAGCCTGACCTTTCTAGTGGAATAACCCAATCTCCTCCCTCCTCACTCTTCCTAGAATCTTTAATGACCTGTATTCAGTCGACCCTGAATGTGCACAAATGACCCTTTGGAAAATGAAGAGGGAGCTGTCATAGGTCTCAGGAAAGATGTCACATTGTGCCAGCTCCTCCCTGGCTTACCCCGAGATCATTTAAATCTGCTCAGTGCATCTGACTTCTTCAGGTTCAAAATCCATGTGGCATGGAGGCAGAGGAAGTGACAGGCTATCAGGGGATGTAGCAGAAGAGATACTCTTCTTCTTCCAGGTATTCGTATTTTGGAGTGACAGGGGGCAAAAGGTGGGACATTAAGTTTGGAGAAAAGAGGTTACGGTAACATATCCAGTGCCAGTGCCATCTCTCAGTGGATTTACATTGCTTACAGGGCATTAGTATAGTTCTTTCCCACATTCTGATGAAATATAATTTGATACAGAGAGCCAGTATGTTATTCCAAGATTGTAGCACAGACAGTGAAAATGGCTTTGACGTCAGCAAATAGAATTGACTTTGGGGCATCATTTTATTCTGCCTCCTGTGAAGTAAGCTCACCAAAGCCTTTTCCTTGACATCATATGCTTAGAGCACGGCTGCCAGCTATTCAGTAAACAAAACTGTCTGCTTTGGATAACAAGCTCATAGGCCTTTCTTGTCCTATATACCTGGAAGGATGCTTTGTTGGCATCCTTTTAGATTCAAAGTTGTAGGGCAAATAACCTTTATTGAGCTACTATTGTGTGCCTTTGAGACATTTTATGAAGATTATGTCATTCCACTCTGTAACCCTTCTATGAGGAAAGTATTACTTCTCCCATGTCATAAGTAAGAAATTAAAGGTCAGCAAGGAAAATAAGATCAGCTGTCCAGTTGGCAGAAAAGTTTTATTAGAGTTCGGATTGTTACCTGGTGTATCACCATGGGGGCTTTTACCACCACAAGGCAACTCCAGAGTTTCTCTGTAAATTTCATCTTAAAAAAATGTATATGTCTACTATAAGTGGTGCTACTCCTTGTTCCTTTCTGACATGGCTCAAATAATTAGAATTTTCTATAGGTATATAAATATCCATAAGTTTTTGGAATCAAATGCTCATTTTCAATCTTGTCCATTTCTTCTTAAAGATGGGGGTAGTTGGGATCCTATAATCCATGATGCTAATGATTTAGCTTTTCTAGAATGAGAGTAGGTGGTATTTTTATTTCTTTGCTTGTTTTGGTGTTGCTTTCATGGGGTTATGTTCTATATAACTTTTTCAGTTCATTAAATATTCAAAAAAAATTCAAAAGCTCAGTCTACTTACAGTGTAAGGCCCGGTAACAAATGCTAGGCCACTGTAGGCTTTGGATTTTAGAGTATGATTTTGCATGAACATTTTTCCTATGTTAAATTCACCCTAAAATTTTTTCAGAAGCTGTTTTAAAAGGGCATACAAATCAGATCAGCATTTTGATGTAATGTGACAGCAAAGTGTCTAATGGAGAACTTGGAATACTAAGCATAGTACTATTTAATGTCTATGTTTATAACATATTCCATTGAGTTGGTTTGCCAAAAGGATGGACTGCAGTCATATATTTGATGTGGAAACCAGTATTCCAGAATCTTCTTCATGCCTAATATTTAGCAAGGTTAAACCTACCATGTAGTACAGAAATTATTCTGAATAAGGGAAGAAAATTATCATTTATATTTATGGTAGCAGAGAAAATTTACAAGATTTTCAAGATTCAAAAGGTATGTGTATTATTTGGACTAGCGCTGTACATTTTAGCAAGACCAACAGATAAGATTTATAAAAATAATCCAACTAATCAGTGTGGATGTTCTAATCATTTCATGGCTGCTTGACCTCTGGAGGTCTTCTGTTTGTTTGTTTCTAAGCTAAGTTCACTTGGCAGGGTCTGGCTGGAACAAACCTATAATGGTTACCTATTTGAGTGGCTTTGGAATATTTACCTGTGTGGTTTGCATTTGGCTGTATCCTTTCCTTATCTTCATGTCCTTTTCCTGCAGCCCATTTTCTGCATAGCAGTGCTAGCTGGAGAATAGTAGGAATTTAGAGAGGATTAACCAACACATGAGAAGCTTATAAGTATTCAAATAAGTTGCTTAGAAGTAGGTGGCAAAGCTTAGGGAGATTTATGAGTTTTAAAGGCACATATCCACAGTTTATCAGAACCTTCTAAATTGTAGTAGATCATTAATTCTCCCAAATTTAACATGAGGCTTCACTTATTAGCAGGTAGCATGAGAGGTCATGGCATGTCACATTTATCATTTTGCTGACACATGTTTTGAATCATGTCTCTAAAGGGACTGGTATGCATGAGCCCAATATGCATGAGCCTGACCGAGAATCTGGACGCCTCATTACTTTGTGTTTCTTACTTAAAATGTCATCACCCATGTGTCATAGCCATTACTATGTTCATTTGACAGAGTGGGAAATTATGGAAAGCATATTCTGTATGATCTGTGTAAGTCAAATCTTGTATAAATCAGATCTTCTTGAAGATATTTATACACTTACTAATAATGAGCAGTTTCTGATTATTGTTGTGTCTAGAATCTTGTGTAGTTTCTTAGAGCTATGTAAGAAACAAACGTAGGTTACAGGCTTTAAGGAAGTTTATACCCTAGTTGTGCATTTCATATAATTTACTACAAAGTTCATATAAGTGATTATAATCACATAGTTACACATTAGTAAGTGCTTCATTTTTCAATGCATTCGTATTTAGGAATAAAATAAAATAAAAATAAAAAATATTATAATTCAGATAGGATTTATCATGGAGGATTTCCTGGAGGAGGGAACTTTGAAACAAACCAAGTCCTCTAACACCGTGTTAAGAGTATGCCCATTCTCAGAGTGGGGTCTTATGCAGAAGGACAGCCTTAATGGTAGATGAATTAAACGGTAAGCTCAGTAATCTACTTTATATGATTTCACAGACAGGGACAGTCTCTTTGTTAGTGACGCTCTCCTCATAGTTTGGACAATTCTTTACCTCAAAACTTTACCATCTGTTAAAAGAAACAGTCTCCCCTAGGAAAAGACAACCCTGAGACTGACTTAGGTATTTACTCTCGAAGGCGAATGCTTTCAGATATTTTATTTAAAAAAAACACAATTAGCTTGGATCCTGGCATTTCCAGATAAAATTTGACAACTTCCCATTTTCAGAGGTTTTATTAGAGTGGTCAATGGGAACCACACATACGTTGTCTGTTTTAAGGAACTGGGCTTTATAAACAATATGACCTTACCCACATTTGCAGGTGGACATCAACCTTCTCTTCAGCAGAGAAGCTGGAATAATTACAGACAATGGTTGTTATTTGCTTTATCTTAGATCAGGTTTATCAAGACTGATTCTTTTCTCTTTTTTCCTCCCCTCAGATGTATATCCAGACAACAACACTTACTGTCTCCATGAGTTTAAGTGCTTCGGTATCTCTGGGCATGCTCTATATGCCCAAAGTTTATATTATAATTTTTCATCCAGAGCAGAACGTTCAAAAACGCAAGAGGAGCTTCAAGGCTGTGGTGACAGTAGCCACCATGCAAAGCAAACTGATCCAAAAAGGAAATGACAGACCAAATGGCGAGGTGAAAAGTGAACTCTGTGAGAGTCTTGAAACCAACAGTAAGTCATCCGTAGACTTTCCGATGGTCAAGAGCGTGAGCACTTCCTAATAGATGTACGTTGAACATTCTTCTGCTAGTCTTGGGGACGGTGCTACATGGTTCCGGTGCATGATGGTACCTGCATACCATGAGATCATCATAGCAGTTAGAACCATTTGGTTAGAACCAAAGGATTTCAAGGCACGTGGCTCTTCTCCAGAGCACAGACACGGAAGCAAAACCTCTTTTGCAATGTCTCTTGTGAGGCATTACAGAGCTTGAAGCTTAGAAGTATCTTCCATTTATAAAATTACCCTTTGGTAATTAGAAACTATTCTTTACTCTTTGTTAGTTCAATATTAGTTGCTCTTTATAGAATTAATAGTTAACTAATATCTATAGAACATATTACCAAAGATCTTGCACACATAAATGGTATGTTATTGGGATATTTAGGAAAATGAGAAAATTGGTTAAGCGATAATGTGAGATTAAGACATAGTTAATACTTGTTTCCCCCAAGTGGTCCCCTTATTTGGCTTCCCTTCTTGAATAGATTTTAAGATAATTAGAGCTTTTCTCCGAAAGCCTCATGACGCTGTAAATAGAATCCTTTTTACAACCACCACTCCACCTTTCATTTCCTCATCTATTTCCCTCTTCTCCATAGTTCACCCCTGAAGAAGCACATGATAACGATACACTGAAACCAAGCTAATCCAGTAGAGTTTAACTGACCTAGTCAGTCCATCTTGGTATCTATGGAAGAGCAGCAAATAGATTGAAAATTTGTATTGTAAAATACCAGAAAGCTGAGTATAGTAAAAAAAAAATAATAATTATAAAATAAGTCAAACTCACATTATTAGTTTCAGCAGATTGGATCCCCTATGCTCTGTACGTTTAATGCAAAATACAAAGATTAAGAGTTGATCTCATCAGATTGAATTGTTATAGCAATTTACAGTTTTTAGTAGATTCGTAAACCTTGCCTTGTATCAAGATTTTTAGATGAACATTGTCTAGTCTAATGCCCCATATGCAGAAATATCCTTAAAAGATAAATATTGATATATTACATTTATTAGCTTCAATTACTCTCAGACTTCTTGGATTATTGGCCAGATCCTCTAGGAAGATTACTTCCAGCTCACTAATACCAAATTTAGTTACTTGTAGAGAAGCCTTTTAAAAATTCCACGAACACTCCCCACACAGTCACTTTTCTGCAAGTATGAACCCTTGAGAAACTGCAAGAAAAGGCACAACAAGGATGGGTTTTGGTCATAATTGTTATAATCATCTTTGATTACAGGTAAGCAATTTACTGGGCCTATTTGGTCTCTTAGCAAAAGATGTACTATAACTACTTTCAAAGTCATCCAAGCAGAAATACTTGTGATTTGAGGGCAGAATTTTATCTGTGTTTTTCTGCCTTGAAAGCATCAGTTCAGGAACTTCAAACCCATCGCAGGATGCCAATAATCCACTGTTAGCCAACAGTACACTTTGTACATGGGTACTTCTCAGTATGAGGCAGCAGAGTCTATAGTTGTACTTGTTTTTTAGCTACACTCCAGAAAACATTATATAATATGGTTGCAAATGGAAACAACCAAATACACAGTCAAATAAATACACAGTCACATCCCAGACTCACCTCTGGACTGTGGTAAGAAAAAAACGAATAAACTTTTCCCACTCTTTCAAAAAATAAATAGCCTCCCCGAAGAGGAAAATTTCCAGTATTGATAGAGACTAATCCCTTATTATAGAACTGTCTCATACATTTTCTTTTTTCCTTCTGTGACTTTTTGTTGATGATGAAATGGAAATTATGTACCATGTGTTCATTTCCCCCATTTTCTCTGAAATAAGAATGAAGGATTACAAGTGTGGAGCCTGTATGGAAGACAAACATATAATATTCTAGAGGAGTTAGATGCTCACTTTTGGATTATAAAGGTGACTCAAAATCAAGTCAGTTACTGTCTGAAAGAAGGTTAAGTTGTACTTTGGAGATTTTGGTGTATTCATCTTTTACAGGAGTAGTTTGGATTTGAATAAATTGAGCCCAGATAAAGTGATTATAGTTTACACATTCAGGAGAGACAGTGCATGAAATCTTCACCCATCTTTCCAAAATCCCACCCCAGGTACCCATTGTTAACCTTTATTCACGTACACCACTTGGGTATCATGGACTTCTCATGTCCCTGTTACCCTTACTACATGTACCAGTGGTTTTAATGGAGTCAAAAGTCTACTAAAATCACAAACTTTCTAAAAATATCAATAACTGGGATAACAAATGCAATGTTTGTCTTCTAAAAACGTCTTATCTCTTTAGACGTATAACTGAATGTTGGGAAAGGCTTTGCCATTCCACCGTAACTAGTACCATGCCTCCTCAGATTTAAGACCCCCTCCTCTGGAAATGGGTAGAGTCTATTCTCAGTAAGTCCGGAGCGGGTTAATGCACTGGACCAGTATCCGTGCTGCTCTATTCCCATACTTTCTGCTACCGGACTTTTGGTAAATCACCATTACCACAACAAAGTGACGATGACACACATGAAAGTGTTTTATAAACTGTAAATCACCATATGCAGGTAAAGTGATCAGTGTTGCCGTGAGAATATAGATTGGTCTGTGGTTAATAGAAAAGAGAACAAATGAAACTCAGAAACCATTGTTTTAGCATTCCTCTTTCTTTTTTTTAATATGTGGAGGATTTTGATATTATGGCTACTGTTCCATTGTTGAGGTTTTTTTCCTGACCAATGCACTGTGTATTTATGATATACATTCCATGTTTTTCTTTCCTGGCCATGGAACAGCTCTATAGGTCGTATTTAGAAACTTACTCTTAATGATGACTTGTTGATGCCAGAAATTCTGGTCACATATTTAAGGTTTTAATGCTTCAAAAGCTACACAGAATAAATATAAGTCATGTGAAGCTGGAAGGGAGACCAAGGAGTCCATGTTAATTACTGAATTTGCAGATTACTACATTTCAAACAAAAAAAGGTCAAGTGTTGTTTCATCAAAGTGTGGGAAAGGAGTTAGAAACAAAGTTGATATATATGAATTTTATCAACTGTACCCAATTAACAAAGTCTGTAACATGGTATTCCTTAAGCTATATGCATGAATAATTCATGAGAACAGCTGCTGCTGGAGGGAGCTCCGCTTTCTCTGGCTATGAACACAGTGTGGTGTGCACAGGAAATTCATTGTTGCTGTATTCAAAACCTGATTGTCACATCAGCATATTCATTACCACTGCGAAAACACTCCCTATTATCTCATATGTACCTCCCTCATCCATTATGCTCTGTAATACTACTTGCAAAATGTCTGCCATTCCCAAGATTTGTCCCTTACCATTATTTTCCTGTTGACTAATGTCATCGGCTTCCAAAGCCTTGCACTCCCTTTTCTAAACATTAGAAAAATTAAGATTGCTCTCCTTTCATAAATTATAGTCTAGATTCTCAATAGAATTTACCATCTTTTCCCCCCTGGAGATCACTTCTAAGGGTTCAGAAAATGAAGTATGCATCTTTAATTAGCTATGGACTTAAAGTTGGAATGATCCTTGAAGATGGTCTGATCCAAATCATTTTCTGTTGAATTAACATCTGAATATTATCTTCTTCAAAGTCTTTTGGCTCTTGTTCTTCTATGCCAACCATATTTTTTTTTTCTAGCTACCCACAAATGTGAATAATATTTTCTACATTTTTACTTATTGTTGAATATGTTGAATAAGGCATGAAATTGAACCACCTTTTTAAGGGTCATTTTCTAACTATTATGACAATTTTTCTTTACCTTTTCTATGAAGATTATGTGAAATTCCTTCAAAAACATAGCTGAAGTACAGATTTTATTCTATTTTTCTGAGGAAATTTGGAGGCATATGAGAGCATTATGTCAATTAGAAATAAAAACAAATGAAGTAATAAAAGTAAATGAGCATAAAAATCATTGTATTTCACTTCACACCAAACCAAATGTAACAGACATCCTACTTTTTGGATGGGGTAAGAAGAAATGTAGGATTCCTTATTGATTCTCCCAGACAATAGCCCCTCAAAGGTGCTCTGCCTCTATACTCTCCAAACCCAACATTGTGGATTTTGGACCAGTGATGAAACTGAAGACCAGTCACTTGGTTCAATGAACTTTTCTTACTCATTTTGTAGGAAACAGAATGTAATTTAAAACAAGGTCTCAAATCTACTTCCTTTCTACTGTGCCACAAAAATAATCTAAAAGAAGTGTGAGCAATGTAGATAAAACAAGCGGATATGTCACCTATTTTTGGCATGAAGCTCATAATATTCAATGAAATCAAAAATAGCAAAACTGTCTACAATTAGTACTTCCTTGGGTTGTCTACATTAATTTTAGTGACTGTGAACTTTGCATGAACCTAATCTCTGGTAAGAACTTGTCTGGTCAATCACCAGTGGTGACGTATACTAAAATGGAATGAGCCTGATTGCCAATTATTTCCGAAGAAGACTTTTATAATTTCCTCACTCAATGTTCAAAAACTAAACTGTTCTCTAAAAGTCTGTTTCATTCTGAGTTGGATTTATGTAGTGAAATACATATGTTTTGCATTAATTTCATGTATATCTTATGATTATTCATTCCAGAAATCCACTGAAAAATAGGACATCACATTTGAATTTTAGAACAGAGATTTATTCCATCACATCTTTCAAAAAACCCAAAGGAATTATTTGGATTTAGATTTAGATTCTCTGGAAATTTAAGCATAAGTATAAATTTGATTTAGAATATTCTGTTATTCATATCTTTCTCATCTTACAATCGTGGGTTTTACTTCATGGTAAGTTGGTACTAGAACAATTAAATATTCATTTCCTTTTTTGAGTCTTTGTTTTATATACATCTGCATTTGTATCCTTTGGATGAAAGCAGACGGCATATATTTACTTTCATATTTACAAATATTTTATGAACTTGATATTTTATTATGTTTCTGTCTAGAGTCTAAAAGTATTTTTCAATGGAAGATATATTCATTCTCAAAGTAATTATAATTACTAAATCTTTTTTGGTCATCAAAACAGACTCAAAGAATTTAGGTCTTTAACTGAGGTTGCAAAAAGTATTATTTTGTATTTTGCAGTAGGTATTTATGTTTTTTCGTTTTTCATATTGCAAATTTTTGTTAATCAAAATACACATTTAAATTAAATTTGACCTAAATTTATTAAAGATTAGAACTTTTACATTTTTAGTTTTCTGCTAAACGCCTATACTATAAAATGAGGCGAGTGGTTTTACCGATTAAAATTGCTGCTACATTTTTAGTCCCATGATCATTTAATTCCTACTACACGGTTTGAAAAATAGTAAGTAACGTAGTAAAAAGTGAATAAAAACGTCATTATGGAATTTGAATTTTAAAATGACTCTAACAGAATAATTTATTATTATATAATATTAATGTGTTTTAATTTATCTTAACAGCTTCCTCTACCAAGACAACATATATCAGCTATAGCAATCATTCACTCTGAAACAGGGAAATGATACAATATGAAGAAATCTGTATGTGATCTTAAACAATGGACATGACACCGCCAAAACTCACTCCTGAAGATCTCTGTAGACTACACTCAATCAAATCAATAGTCCATCTTGTAAGGAACAAAAAGTAGCCATGACCCAAAAGTATCAATAACAGAGAGTGAAGAAACCCATTTTATACAATACAGCCAATGAGTATCAAGCTAAAGTATTGCTTACTCATGAGCCGTTAAAAATAAAAAAATAAAAATCACAAAAGGAAAACTAATGTTAGCTTGTGAAAAAAAAATGCTGTTGAAATAAACCACGTCTGATGTTATTCTTGTAAGTATTTTTCTGTGATTGTGAGAATTCCCGTTCCTGTTCCACATTGTTCAACTTGTATAAGACAATGAATCTGTTTCTTGTAATGGCTGACCGGATTGAAGCCCTGGGTTGTGCTAAAAATAAATGCAATGGTTGACGCATGCAATTTTTATACAAATAATTTATTTCTAATAATAAAGGAATGTTTTGCAAATGTTGAGAGTTGTTTCGTTCCAGTTTTAAAGCCAGGGAAAACTCTTTCCAGTTGGTACTTGTGCTGTTACGTTAATTCTTGCTCAAAAAGTCCTAGTGTTCCAAGGAAATAGGATTTCCTGGAGGAATGTGTTTTTGTTCATTCATGTGTATATGAAGAAGATTGACTTTTATTCCTATATGAAAAAAATTATTTGTGTAATATTTTGTGACTATTTCAAGATTTACGTGGTAGCTTTTTCATAGCAGTTGCTTCTTTTATGAAGAATCAAGCAATAGCTTGAGGTGAATTGCTTCAGGTATCATAATTAACAAATGATGAGTTAAACTTTACTTGGGAGAATGTCATATGAAAATCATCATCTAAAAGTATATCAGAGTGTCACTAAAATTCTCTATTTTCTAAGTCAGAACTTTTGCATTATGACATGCGGTATTCCAAGATGTGTAATATTAACCTTTTCTCACCTGGTTATTTCACCTGGTTTATCACCTGGTTATATTCCAGTGAAATCAAAGAAGTAATGGGCCTTACCCAGTACATTCCTCAAAGCACAGAATTAGCATATTTATTCCCTTGGCATCACTAAAGAAACCACAGTTCAGATAATATGTCAATGCCTTCTTATTTTCCAAATGAAAACATTCATTGGTTCATAGAACAATATCATTAAAGAGAGAGAGAGAGAGAGCAGAGAGCTTGTGTCATGCTAATAAACCATGATAGGATGGATAAAGGGAGGCTGTAAAGGCTTTCAAATCTGTTACTATTTTCATCATGGGCTCCTTTATTCTGTACAATCCCAGACATCCATCAAGTCAATGGGTCTCTACAATCATTTTGTTAGTAAATGTTCTCTCTGCTGAGTTAGCTTGGATGGCTCATTGCACTCCTTACAGATATAAAGAGCTGTAAAATGCTCTGTAGCTTCAACCCAAATATCGACAGTCACTTTATTTAATAGAGTTGAAGTAGCATAGCTCATGCTCCTTCAAAGTCTAGTATCATTTCCTAGATACCTACACAAACAGAAAGCTGCATACAGAAGGAAACGTGTACTTATTGGCTGTTTGTTGAGTTTCTCCTAATAGTATTCGTTGTTTGTAGGTAATACTTAAATCAAGGAGTGAGGGCATTATTTTCAAATTTTCAGATAACCTTTATTACTGATAAATACAATCCTATCATTAGGAGGATCCAAAACCCACCT
This sequence comes from Rhinolophus ferrumequinum, assembly GCF_004115265.2. NCBI lineage: Eukaryota > Metazoa > Chordata > Mammalia > Chiroptera > Rhinolophidae > Rhinolophus > Rhinolophus ferrumequinum. The sequence continues at coordinate 19,064,123 of NC_046309.1, forward strand.
CTAGGTGTGCCTTTTTAGATAAGACCAAGTTTAAAACAAAACAAACACATAACTGCATACGTAGTATATTTTATTGTGCCATGTAGCACCAATAGCCATACCAAGGAAAGTAATTGTAATTGTATTTCACTTTTTAAGTTGACAGTTTTCTTTGTATTGGAGATTATTAGTGGTTTTTAAGATGTTTGAGTTAATTTTAATGAATAAGCATCCATATGCTTGGTTGAGAAAAATGCTTAAATTTTACAAGCTTTGCATTTCTTTCAGGGAGCAAAATTCAAGTATATTTTCATGTTTTCATTTACTAATTGACTCTAATCAGGGTAAGTGGATGTAACAGGGTGATTACGAGAGGAAAGCTGGCTCTCAGGCCAAACGTGGGTTATTACTATTATTTTTTTTCTTTGAGGTTTTAAGATGAAAAATAAAAAATTGAGCATAATTCATGACATTTCAAAATTGTTCTCCCTATTGCAAACTTACCCATGTGTTGTTTTCCCTAAGTATTTTTCTAAATAATTGATACGTGTTCCCTGCTCTACAATCATATTTAACTTATAATAGAGCTGAATAATAGTTCTCGTGGATTTACATATGCCAATCATCCTTTATAACATTATCTCAATGGGAAACTTTCTCCTTGATGAAACTATGACCCTCCCCAGGCAATGGGAGAATAAATTCTCTCAGTGTCTTACAGTAGGAGCTGGAGAATTCTGACCTCCACTGTGGTTATTTCTCAGGGATTTTGCTGAGGGCTTAGGAGGTGGTCCTATAGGCCGGGACAATGGGAGGGATCCAGTAAGAAGGATTTAGCATGTGCTACCAGTGGTTCGTAAGTCCCATGCTTTAAAATGAACTGCCTGTGTACTATAGATAAGCAAATAAAAGTTGCATGGGAAAATATAGTATTCTATTTTTTAGAATCGACCTTGTGTTTTATTCTGGCCAAGAAATGTCACATCTAATCTCAGCATGCCAGAGGGAATACTGAAAATGTAGCCCAGGGTAATATTCAGCAAATGTCACTAGTAGAAGATGAGTGGATATATTAGTATGACCTTGGGCCAAATCTGACCTCAATTTTTTAAAAAAATTAGCTTATATTAGTTAATATTTTAAGGTGTCTACATCAATGGTGATCTGTCATCAACTAATTTTCTTTTTAAGAAAAACTACTCATAAAATTTAAACTTGAGGGATGACCCATTGGAACATGAATAGGAACTGAATGGCTAAGTTAATTTGGAGTGTTTGTAAGAAATTTTTACCAAAAAAAAATGTGGCTTTTCAGATGAATAGGATTTTACTTTTAAATTTAAATTAAATACCACATTATGGGAACTCTAACTAGGAACAAAAATTTGTGTCATTTATATTCCCCCCTCCCCATTTTAACTATATTCTCTATTATTTACCAGTGACAGTGTAGAAAGAATATTAACAATTTTCTAAATTATATTAGCTAACACTGATAGTTATTCAGTCAGCAAGCAGAAAAAAATGGCATTCTTAAACTCTATTATGCAACCTTACCAAATTTTCTCATTTCATTTAATTTAATGTCAGTATTTTCATCCAGCTTTTAGAATAAAATTGCTAAGAATAACAATGAGGTTGCATGAAAGGATAATTGAGAAATATTAACAAACTGTAGAATATTCTAATCATATATAATAATCTTTAGAAATGTTTCATTTTTGCTTTTATTATGGTTTCCCCTTTAATGAAGATACGGATAATGAAGAAAAATTTGACCATAGCTAAAAGAAAAGATTTCTTTAAGAAGAAATTATGTCTGTGAATGTTCAGAAACTTGCTGACTGTCACTCTTGGAAAATGTCATATTTTAGGCATAGTAGCAAAAAGCAGAACAATAGTTGTTTTCAAAAACTATTTTCTATTACTGTTCTATTTCAGTCTTTTTAAAGATGTTTTTTAGCATAAATTTTAATGATGTTATTGCTTTTGGGTATATTATTTCATCATTTAATTTAACCCTTCATTAAGATATTCAGAATATTTTTCCCTCTGTTGAACTCAGTGTATGATGAGTGGATGAATGTAAAGACTTTACATTGATGAATATAAAGTCATATATTTTGACTTACTTGTCTGCCGTCAGAGTGATAAGGATAGAGAAAAGAAATTTGACCTGTTAAATACAGAGGGTGGTAAAAAAAAATGTATACACATTTTAAGGAAGGAAAAAAAACAACTGTATTAAAATTACCCTGATGGTAATGAGTATCTCTTGTAATTGCAGAGGTCAAATGTGACTTGTACTCATCTTCTGTTATTGGTGTATATTGAGTATTACAATTTTAATACAGTTTTTTCCTTTCTTAAAATATGTATACGTTTTTTTGGCACCCTGTGTATTTTTTTCTAATTGTCTACTGTTTAATTAAGTAGCTTAGGCAAAGCTAACTAGGACAAATAACTTGTTACAAAGTCAAGAATGCCAGCATGGATTGGGACCAATGAAAAAACAAGACATGATCATATAATCACTTGGAAGGGAGAGGTGATGTGGTTATAGAAAACAGGAAAGACAAACAATTGGTGTAATGTTTCAGTTTTTAAAGTCAATGTAAGAGATTTTTTGCCAATGAACTAAGTCCCATTAGGTAAGTTCACTATAACATAGGATGGTGTTTGAGAGCTAATGAAAATTATTAGAGTGTTAAAGTATAATTTTGGAACAGTTAAAAATCTTACTCTCAGACAGAGGTAAAATGAACAAGTCAAGGATTTTATTCAACTCATTAACTACTGAGGGCACAAGTAAAATGTTCAACTAGTCTAAAGACCCTTTGAGATACTAGTAATATATATAATAAATAAATAAATATTGAGATGAATCAGATGGCTAGATACAAAACTAGTTTGATGTCTTATAGTATAGTGAACCACAAACATTGAGACAATCTATTCCATTGGATAGACATTATTTGAATCTACTGGATACAAATTGACAAATTAACCCTTGTACCTACAGAAGTCTAAAGTACCCATATTGAGAGAAATTCAAAATCATCACCATCCTGAAAGAATAACCATTAATATATTTTGCCTATTTCCAAGTTTTGAATAATTTTTCTGGGGAGTGACATTTCATTGTTTCACTTCCCCTAATTTCAAGCATTGCATCACCAGGATTTGAATAGTAAAGATCACAGCCATGTCTAAAATCATGTTACAAGAATCCAAGTTAGTAAGGGAAGGGGTCTGGGATGGGTCTGTGCTGTAACTATTGTTTCTTATCTTTATTCTATATCTGGCGTTCAGAGTCTGCATTGCCTGAGATGATATGGCGGAGAAATGTGAATAACTGGGTGGCTCCCTTCAGCTAACAGTATCCTACCTGGCAGTTCCTCAATCAGCTGTGAAAGTACGACTTCTTCCTTTTGCCCCACCTCCTGTATTGTCATTTCTAGCAGGTATTTTCTCTCCCTTTTGGGGGTGTATTACCCTAAAAGGGGAAATTAGCTTTTTAAGAGCATCCCTGAAGATGAACCATGGATAATTTCCCAAATCTCCATGCATATGTTCTATTTGTCATTGGCTATTCAACCTGTCCCATCCCAACAAAGCCATTTCCCGGATTCTGCCACTGGCATCTTCCAGGCAGGCGAAGCACGAATGAAGTCTTCTCAATCAAAGAGGGGGTGTGGGGAGGGGACAGGTATGATCAATGGAGCTCTGCTTTTCCACAAATATCCTGGAATTTAAGAACCTCCATCTACCCCTCACTTCCTTCTGGCATTCTGGGCTCTGCACAGCAGGTTAATGGTGAGGGTAGGGCCATGGGTCTCTGTTTCCGTATGGAACCCATTTTCTGAATGGAATACTAGAAGCCTTGGATCTCAAAGGTCCCTTGAGAATCTTTGCTAATCTCCTGGAAAGAGGAAGGAGAAACAGCCTGTACTAGGTGAAATTATACAATAGATAAAATACGACTTACTGATTTTTCTATTTATTTTTTCTTGTAATGTTCTCAAACTTCTTTATACCCCTTGACAATGTCGCTCAGGCGACCAATATCTTCAGTATACACTCCAGGTACTCAGAAATCCACTTTTCCCATTTTCTATCTATGCCTCAATCCCAAATTGTTTTTCTGTGTCAAAGTTGTTCCCACCCCCCAACCAACACAGATATCAAAGAGGCATATCAAAGGCTCCTAGGGAAGTTACTACAGCTGGATTTTAAGTACTCGACCATATAGTTATTTTAATCATTTTATTTAGAAACTAGTTATTGAGGACCTGCTACATAGCAGATGCTACAGGTGCTGAGAAGAGGGGACCAAAGCAACAACAACAAAAACCCTGACTCTCATGGAATTTATATTTCTGTAGGGAAGATAAATAGTAAATAAGATAAATAGTTAAATATCAGGTGTGATGGTGATACATGTTGAGAAGAGAAACAAATAAGTCAGAGAAAGTGGATAGGAAATGGTTAAGCAGCAGCATTGATAGACAGCAAGGTTCAAATTTCAGGTGCAATGGTTAGGAAAGCTGACATTTAATTAAAGGCCTGAAGAAAATGAGGGATTGTTCTATGCAGTGTCCTGGGGAAAAGAATTCTAGGCAAAGGGAGAGCAAGGAGACTTGTCCCGAGTCAGAAGCATATCTAGACCAGGATAAGGTGAAAGGAGTGAGGTGGCGTGGGGTACAAGGTCTTAGAGGGCTTTGTAGGTCACTGAAAGGACCATAATTTTACAGTGAGTGATGGGAGACAGGGTTTTGAGCGAAGGAGTGACGCAACGGTTCTTAATTTTAACTGAGTCTTTCTGACTGGTGTAATGACATGAAATTAACCTCCAGGAGGCAATGGCAAAAGCACAGGCACCAGTTAGAAGACTGCTGGATGATCCAGGGTACAGACGATCATGAATTGGGCTAAGCACAATAGTGGAGGCTGTGCAAGTGGTTAACTCGCACTCTCTATGTATGTATACTTTGACAGAAGATCCTACTAATTTGCTGATGGATTACATGTACATTGAGAGAGAAGGGTGATTCCAGGGCTCTTGACCTGAGTAACTAAGAGGATGGTATTGCTATTTAGTGAGATGAGGGAGACGGAGAAGGGTTGAGGGAAATATAATTCATCCTAAAATATGAATGTTTGATATCTCTTACCACTCAAGCTCTTTGAAAGGCACATGGATCATTCATTGGGATAACTCTAGAAATCTCAGGGTGAATTTGGGGACAGGAAATACCATGAGAATGAGCATTTGCTCCCTCTGGGATATTTTCAGATTGTCTCCCAATGTCACCAGACCTCTCTCTCTTCTCCCTATTCTCTCTTCCAGGCTAAATCCTGTGCTGATTTGTTTTTCTTCTTCCTCATGTATCCCTATAGCACTTGCCTATCTCCCGACCCTATCCCAGTTCTTCTGTGGTTCTTTTAAAGTTTGTTTATTGCTATAGTTGATATTGTACTGTTGTTTCTCCCCAAGAAATGGCCTGAGTATTTGGGTCAACTTTAACCCCCAGCTTTCTATTTCCTTGGCTTCTGAGTTATTTGAAAGTGAACGGTCCTCCTCAGAATATACCCTAGGAAAATTATCCTTTACCTCCAATCTTTTGTCCCAACGGAGACTCTCTTTTTGTCCAAGAAGGTCAATTGCCTTCTCAAGAAGCATAACTATCTGCCTGAAATATAAAATAAGTAAATAAAGGGGATAATGCCTGAAATCATAAACATTAAGGGGTTGCAGGAGTAAAATGCTTTAGTTGTCTTCCAGTATATAAGCTCCTTCTCTCTGAAGGACTTGCCTTTTCATTCATTCATTATTTCATTCAATCAATCATTCATTCATTCTTTCAATACAAGCAATGTGAAAAGTCATATGTTAATCCTTGTGCAGAAATACAAAGGCCTTAGTAGCTGGGAGGGATGATAAGACACCAAATAATAATAATTAAAATCATAATATAAATTATAATCATTAAGATTATGAGGCTCTTATTTTATGTCATATAGCTTGCTGAGTATTATACTGGAGTAAATCTTGCCACAGCTTTGTGGGATAGGTATTATTATTCCTGTTTATAGATAAGGAAATAAAGACAAAAACTGATTAACTTGCTGGAGAGCATATAGCACATAGGTGTGGAGCCTGTGCAGAGCTGCAGTATCAGACAGAAAGTGTCAGCTCAGAGGCCAAAACAGTGTAGGGGTCAACTGGGAAAATTAGGCACAAGTCTATGAAAGAAGTTCCTGGAATCCTTTGATTTGGTTTCTGATATCAGTGTGTCATACATTATCTGTCCAAGGAGAGCTATCTAACTTCCTTAGCTTTGGGAAATATATTTATGATGAAGGGATATTCTTTGGATAAAGTTAGTGCCAAGTTTTTTATTTGATTGAGAGTTTTCCTTTTTATTCTGAGTTGCCTCTCGTTTTTAAACTTATCCATGCATATGACAAGACCAAATACAGAATGTAGGCCTTTTTCCTCAGGGTTCATCATTTATCTCATTTACAGTTTTCAAATACTAAATAAATCAGAAGATAAATGACAAGACCACCTGAGAGACTTATTTACAACTTAGTGATAAGTTCACAAGTCAACCTAGTTTTATAATTTGATATATTTAAGGTAACTTTATTCAGAAGTTCAGTCAAATCACCCTTAGGATGGCAAGCCCTGATTGTTTCTTTCATGCATGAGTAGTTTCTTAGATAACTAGTGCATGATCTTCTTCGTTCGATATAGGACTTACTATCTTCCAGACAGAAAGATCAAGGCTAAAAATTATTAAAGTTTGGTGTCAAATCATCCACCAGGCGTTGAGCCAAGCAGGGACCCTTCCAATCCACTGTCCAAGCCAATCTTCCTCTCTTGGATCACACTGCACCACCATCGTCCTTCTGTCCTGAGCACTGTTACGACCCAAGAGCTATCAACTGGGCCCATGGCCTTGGACTTGCTGTTAGCAGTTGTCTCCATTCTTGGTCTATGACAATAGAAACTCTTGGCAGAGCCAAAAAACAGATCCGGCAGAGACCTTGCTGCCTTTTTACTGGCAGGTCCAAATCTTCTAAGTCAGAGGGGAGACGGAAGGTGTTTGGATGCTCAGCTGACAATCACCTTGAGGGTGGCTAGAGTAGATCCAGCAATCAACTTAGGAAAAAGGTTTTCTAGGTGTTTTAGAGTTTTAACTGTCTAAGTCCAATAAGGTCCTCCCCCCCTCTCCCCACCTCTCTTCACCATCTCTCTCTCTCTCTCACATTTGTGATGATTTTTAAGTAGCAAAAACATAGCCCAGTTTGAGTTATGTAAAATGAAAATTTCAAATTCAAAAATCATTATACCTATCCATGCATTGTAGCTGGGGTTTCAGAACACATGTCTTCCTTCAGCAGGGATCTGAGATCTGAAATAGATAATTTAATGGGTCCCTGGGGTTCCTGGATGGGCACAATAGCCCGTAATGACTCTATGGAATAGACGAGTGAGCCAGAACACAGAAGCGTTTATGCGATAGGCCTTAACTGTTATGAAGAAGACATAATAGCCTATTGTAGCAAAAACCTCACTTTTCACTTTTCAGGAAGTACCTAAATACCAATTTACACAGTAGGGGTTTGTAACTAACAGTGACAGCTGTCCCCTGTTGAGGAGTTATTTATTTATTTTTTTTACTAGTAACCAATAAGAGAAGAATTTGGCAGCTTCAATGTATTTAATTTCTAAGTATATTGACTACATAGTATTCAAATATAATTACCATATTTATGAGTCTCATTCTGCTTTCAGAATATAAAAGTGGCATATTTAATGTGAATAATAAAGTGAAAATGTCTTCTTAGTATATTTCTTATTGCTGTCAGCTTTAGAAATTCACAAGTGTGTTGAAATATATTTTAACTTAATTTTCATCATTAATGCATAATAAGGATTCTTTCTTTCAATCATTATATGTTCTGAGGTTAGTATTAAAATCCAGTATGAAATGACTCATGCTGTATTAAGCTAAATAAATATTTAAGATCACTTTGAATATGCAGGAATGACAAAATTTAGCCACAGTATGGAACTGAAATATTTAATGGAGGTATTTTGTTTGGAGGTTGTACACAGATCACTACCATACCTACATGCTAGCATTTTTTTTTTAATCTTTTAATGGCTGAATAAAATCCATTTATTATTGCACAGACTACAGATACTTCTTTTTCATGGAAAATGTAGCAGTAAATATTCAGAGCATGCTCTAAAATTGTATAATTTTATGGCTTAATTTAAATATGAGTGTGGGATGGTCCCTCCACCTCTAAGCAAACTGGCATCATATTTTGTAACCTAAAAGTACCCCCCCAAAAAAAGTACACACTGGCTATCAATAAATGGTGATAGTTTTCTAAATTAAAATACATGAAGCCCACAGAATCTATGTGGTTGTGTTATTTTACAAGATGGGCAAGAAGGAAACAGAGATCTCAGTTCTCATGTTTTCACTAGACCTGTATTATCATTTCACCATGCATAGCATCAGCGAAGGACCATGTCACAACTAGGTCTTTAAAAATAATCTATAAACCTATTAAGCCTCAAGTTAATTCAAAATAAAGTTGTTTAAAAATCCATAAATCTGCTTCACCTACCTTTGATTACTACCCACTAGCCCAAGAAGTTCCCTTTGAGGGTAAAGTAGGACACAGATATTTCAGAAACCAACTAAAATGGAAACACTTTAAGGATAGTTTTAATCCAGTGTTTCTCCAAGACTGGGCTGAACACGACTTGCATGAGGGTCCATAGGGATGTGGTTTAAAATGTAGTGTTTTTCTTAATTAAAGTTTATTGGGGTGACAATGGTTAGTAAAGTTACACAGGTTTCAGGTGTACAATTCTGTAATACATTATCTATATATCACATTGTGTGTTCACCACCCAGAGTCAGTTCTTCCATCACCAAATATTTGACCCCATTTACCCTCATCTATGGCCTCCCTCCCCCCTTACCCTCTGGTAACCACTAAACTATTGTCTGCCCCTATGAGATTTTATTTCTTTATTTGTTTGTCTTGTTCCTTTGTTGTTTTCAGTTTTATATCCCACATATCAGTGAAATGTAGTTTATGAAGCCCTGCTCGAGACCTACCGAATTAGAATTTCAGGGTTTGGGACTTGAGAAGCTGCATTTTTAAATGAGTACTTGGGAGACTCTGGTGCTCAATAAGTTTGAGAATAAACTGGGTTGGAGGGATGAGTAAATGGTTCATGATATATAATACATTTCAAGCACAGTGTGTGTTGTCAATTTTTAGCCATCCTTCTATTGGTTCTTTGTACTGTAATATGTTGACTTACACGTATATTAAGGTTTTAACTATGAAATCGGAGAGTTTTAAATAGCCATGACCATTTATCATTCCTACATGATATGAAGGCTCTATCTTGGCTTTTTCCTGATCCCAATGAAAAGTCCTTACCACACAGTAGTTATTTACCTTTCTTTATTTAATAAATCCTAGGGCCAATAACATCTACTTTTCAGTCTGGCAAACTACAGTAGACTTTCTTCTGATCTTACTCTACACTTCTCCCTCCCCCATCCAATCAGTAGAAATCTATTTGAACATACATATGAATAATAGGGACCATCTTCGCACCAATATTTTGGTCTTGTATCTCAATCAAGGAGTAAAAAGTGAATAGATATAGTTTATCATGTTGTGGATTCCTAGGGAGTAAATATAGCATGCAGAATCTGTTCAATTTTAAATATTGGCTATCACAGTAATACATAGTGATTCCACTTTATGGAAATTACAAATTATTCTTTAAGAATTCTAAAAATGTTGACCTGTGTGCAATCCTAAGTATAATGTCAGCTCTCTTCTTGGTCCACATTACTGCCTCGTGTTACCAAACTTTTTTTTTTTTTTTAATGGTCTATGGAATGCATTTTTGCAAATAAAAAACCAAAACACTTCTGTACTCATGATGTGTTTTTTCACAGCATCTTGCCTCTCTGTGATGCAGGATAATGTGTACACAATAGAAGCTCTCTTTAAGAGGGACCTCTTTTCTAGTTGGTAGTTCGATAATGGTGTGTGGTTTGGCATACCACGGTCTGTCTTTTCTAAACATACTGACAGTTGTCTTTTCATTTAGGTTACAATAATGCAAAAACTCACTCCTTGGAAACTTACTGAGCATTAAAATAAGCATAGTGTTCAGAACATGAGAGAAAGAGTTCATCACATCGTATACTAATCAGACCAAATCTGTAGGTTTATATTTGGGGTCATGGAGAGATAGTGAAAAATGGGAGTATAATCAAATGAACATGAATTGAAATCATTATACTGTAGGACATTTTGAAAAAGAAAAAGAATAACTGTGCATTTGAAGTTAGAAAAGAAGATTTAACTAAAGAGAAAAAAGCAAGGTAATGACTCTAGATACATGGGCTGCCCTTAGAAGACTGAATTTGGTCAAATTATCAAGGCAGATTTAAACTGCTTTGCAATGTAACAAGGTTTCAGATGGAAGCTATGCGACCATCTCTGAGAGATTATGTGCAGAATTTTGTTGCTTTAAATCATAAGGTGTGACTAGATGACCCCCTCAGATTAGTCCAGCAATTATGGGCTGAATACCTACAGTGTGTCAATCACCCTGCCAAGGGCTACAAAGAACACGGAAGAATAAAGACACCATCTGTTTTCTCAACTGTGATAGATGTAGAAGGGAAAGCTAAAAAATCCTATGGGGTTTCAAAATTGGGCAGTATTTCATCTTTAAGAATCTTTGAGTTGTGAGTGCCTTTGAGATTTATCATACAGCTATTAATGTGACATTGACTAAGATAACACAAGGATTCAAAATTTGTCAACTCTAAATAACCTGACACCCAATCATCTTAGCCGAGAAGTCCCTTATGATTCTAACAGGTATACCCTGAGCACAGAGACTGGTACAGGTAATGATGGGAGATTGCAGGGTTCTTTTAAAGAACAATGAAAAAGTTAATCTGCACAGGATGATATCAGCCTGACGCAGGTCTCTTTTGGGGATACACATATAGAGTTCACTGACAAATAAACACTGAAAATGCAAATATGAGCATACTATGACTTTTTTAAATTCTCATTGATCAGTATTTTAACAGCAAACCATGTCAATTAACTTAGTTATCTGGTATGCGTAGTATAAGTTCCAGATTTCTAGAAAGGATGGTATTTAAATGGTTTGCTTTTTCCATTTTGTTGTGTTCTCTTTTCATTTTTTTTTAAGTCCATGGCTGTCATTTCTGTACAAGGTGTCATGAAATGTTTTTCAACACTGTCGTGTGGCTTTTAGTAGGTGAACAGACAGCACTAGCCCATGGCACCCCAGAAAAGAAGACCTACCTCAGACCCACTCTCCTCTGTCCTGAAATCTCTTGGGAATACCTCATAATAGTTGAACCTAAAGGAGTTCCTTGGTGGCTTCCAATGTGTTAGCCTACCAGGCACAGAACGGAGTGTATAAAGAGACAAAGTGCTTCTAGAGAGGCAAATGGAATAGCTCAGCCACACGTGCCTACTATGTATGCACAAGGCTCTCTTCTACGTAGTTGGGGTAAAATGATAAAGGGAACCGTTTCTGCCCTTGAGGAACTCAGAGAAGTAAATAATTAACATCAGAATTGTGTGATGGGCATTATGCTAGTAGCAAGCATGGGGAACTCTGGGAACAAAGTAGAGGGACCGGACTGACCTCCAGTGCTTCTTTCTCTTCTGGACTCTGTGTTTACATACAGCCACACGTGTCACAAAGCTGGGACAGAATAAAGATGAAATCCATGCATTAGCACAGAGTTTCTAGGTCCCATCTATGCTTTCATAAAGCTCCAAATCCAGGGAGATGTTTTTCTGAATCTAGCTGATTATTGATACAAAATAAAAATATAAGTTAAACTTTTTAAAAGTTGCTATTTAATCTCTCATGCCTAAAGCAACTTAAAACAAAAACAAACAAACAAAAAAAACAGCCAAAATGAGAGAAGAAAGAAAAACAATTTGTTATTCCATGAGTCAAGTATAAGTTGACATATTGACCAGAAAGAAAGTTGTACTCTCTTTTAGGTTAGGAGCTGACAAGACAGATATTTCATACCACAGGATTTTGTTTTTGTTTTTATCTCTAGATCTTAAACCCCCTGACCCCAGAAGCACAAGGGCTCTGGATGCTGTGAGGCTATAAAACAATCAGTTAGCCTTTGGGCCTTGACTGCTTTATCTGTAAAATGGAAGTAATAAGACTTTCCATCTCCTTCAGAAGACCTCAATTTTGATAACTAATAGGAAACTAATCATAAAATGTTTTGAGATCCCTGGAGGTTAGCCACTCGCTGGGATAAAGTGGGTTATTATAACAGCACTTCTTGAGCTATTGGTACTTACAGCAACCAAAAACAAAATATATCATATCCTGTTGAAACTACCCTTGGATAGGACGAGCACAATTACCCAAGGTTGAAATTGATTGCAGAGTGTCTGTGAACATCTGGACTTTTACAAAGTGTGTCTTTGGAGCCCTAAGATATGTGGACTATTTACAAAAGCGGACTGCTCTCACAGAAGAGGTAAGCATAAAACACTCTTCCAGTTTCTACAGTTTTTTAACATTGGGGTAGGGTCAGAAAGACAAAATTCTTTTTCCCCTGTAATCTCAGCCAGCAGCAATGGCTGCCATTTTTAAATGAGGGGATGAAGACAGATTTTTCTCTTTTGGGGGAGAATCATTTGTGTCACCTCATTTAAAGAGAGACAGCAGATGTAGGAATAGCACAGGTTATTTCAGGCAAATAAATTTCAAACCCAACTATGTCAGTATGTGTGATATCAAATAAATCTTCTCAGGTCCCTTGTGTATAGAATGAGACCACTAAATCAGACCCTCTAAGAGTGAGGCACAGGCTGCTATATTTTGAGAAGCTCCAAAGGGGACTTCAATAAGGCAGCTTATTCACAGATGAGCTCCACGAGGGACAGGTGATCACCAAGTTCCCAATGTTAATTCTTCCTCTGTTTAGGAAATGGTCTTAGGCAGCCTCATATCCATTCTCCATAACCTCTTAAGACCTCCAGTTCAGCTTTAACTCCTCCATGCCAAAGAACAAAGTTTGGTTGTATAGACCTGTTATGCAGGGTCTCTGGTCCCGCTCTTCACTCAAGAATGCAAGATATGGTGAGGCCAAAAAGGAACACCAACAGAGCCATGGATAGGGGGTTCATACCACTATATTCTCGCTGGCAGCTGGTTTGGAGATACAGGAAGCAGGAGCCAAACGATCTGCAATGCGCAGTCCGCTTCTCTGCTAACCAACCAATCCCTTGCCAGCATAGCCACGGCAGTTATATTAGTGGCTAATGGCTAACTGGTTACAGCTGATGGCCAACTAGTTACAGCTGATGGCCATCCACTACCCGAGCCAGCACCTTTCCATGTGAGGTCAAGAGCCTGGAAACTGCTCTCTGGGGCTCTGTCCCTACACTTCACCCCTCCAGGGTATCACCTCACACCCTACTCAATCAGTGTCTTTCGTGAGGAGCCCTGTGCCAGGAACCCAGCTCACGAGAAAAAGTTTCAGTCCAGTTCAAGTAATATCCCAGGGGGTGTCCCTCGATATCCACCTACTTTCTGGGCACAGCCAGGGTTTCTCAGGGTACTGCCAGTCTTTCTGGGCACAGCCAAACTTCCTGGGCACAGCCAGGGTTCTCAGGGTATCATGCTGGAACAATAGTGGCTCACAACCAAGAATGCTTACATATTCTCGATGGCAGCCAGTTGAGACACAGGAAGCAAACATCCACCAGTTCCGCTACAAGGTAGTATGTTCCAAGCAAACAGTCAAGCAGTCCATCAATCAGGGATGGAAGGCAATTCCCCATGGTCCATAGTCATTCCCCAGCACTGTGCTCTGGCCACACAATATGTGCCGACCCAGCAGAGTGAGGGCTGCAAGTCCTCCCCAACTTGGGGTTAAGGGACAACCTTGACCTCACGTGCCTGCTCCACAGAGGACTCAGCAAGCGTTTTTTCCTGGGACCACAAGTCCAGCATCTGGGCTTCCCCAGCAAGCACTTCCCAGCCCACATGGCCACAATGACCTTACTCTCCCCACCTATACTGGCTGGAGAACCATCCAAGTCTTCCCACCCCTCCATGGGGGTCCAACTCCTGAGAACAGTGGCCACTGGGCACCACACACTGTGTGTGGGCCACATGTCCTCCTGCCCAGAGTCAGACATCATTCCTACCTGGCCGGAATCCTGACTCTCACGCCAGGTGTCCGAGTGGGTGGTGGCCCTGGCACAAGATGTCCACAACTCTAGGAGCCCATGGCAGCAGCGGACCACCAAAAAGCAGGCAACGCCTGCTATAGCCAGTAGGGTGGTGTGCCACCCAGAGGCTCAAGAGGACCACCAATTCACCGAGAGGTCACGTTTCTCCCAGGCATATCGCATTTCCTGTTCCTGGCACCGCTCCTCACGGGCTTCTTGAGACTGAGTGTTCATACACACAAACTGCTCCACTGCCCATCGGAGTTTTGGCCGGCACCATACTCTGCTTGCTGCGCCATGTGTAATGCAGGGTCTCTGGCTGCGCTCCCCGCACAAGAACGCAGGATATGGTGAAGCCAAAAAGGAACACCAACGGAGCCATAGATAGGGGAGTCATATCACTATATTCTCGCTGGCGGCTGGGTTGGAGATACAGAAAGTAGGATCAACACGATCTGCAATCTGCTGTCTGCTTCTCTGCCAACCAACCAACTCCCTTGCCAGTGTGGCCATGGCAGTTATATTAGTAGCTAATGGCTAACGGGTTACAGTTGATGGCCAACTAGTTACAGTTGATGGCCATCTGATAACAGCTGATGGCCATCTAATAACTGAGCCAGCATCGGTCGGTTGGCAGAAAAGCGGACAGCAGGTCACACGTCATGTGAATCCAGCCTCCAGTGAGACTGTGGTGGTGTGACTCCCCTACCTATGGCTCCGTGGCTGTTCCTTTTTGGCCTAGCCACATCCTGCATTCTTATGTGGGGAGCAGGAGCAGAAACCCCGCAGGCCGCCCCACGTGACAGTCTGCCTCTACCAAAGGCACAGAAAAAAATGGTGATGTCATGGGGACAGTTCTGTTTTCTTACTTCTTACAGGCACATTAAAACAAAAGCAGTTAGTTAGCTTGTTTCTATTTTAGCCAATATCCTTGACTCTGAAATTCATCTCAGAAAAGGAAAAGTCATAGGATTGCTGAGGTAAAGTTAAGAGAAGGTGGCGGCATAGAAAGAAGAGAGAATAGAAAGTAGAAGCAATATTTGGGTACCATTAAAAGATTATTTTAAAGGCTGCATTTTGGCCAAGGGGCCCAGGAATGCTGGATATTACCCTCAGCTACAATTGTTCCTTTAAACGTGCCCTGGGAATACGAACACACGTCACATGCAACCATGACAGAGCTGGCAAAGGAGCAGAGACAACATAGTGTTACCAACTGCAGGTTGGACACTAAATTCCAAAGGAAGACCTAAAGCAGTGTTCTCAAAGTATGGTTCTCAGGCCAGCATCATACACATCACCTAGAAAATTGTTAGAAACACAAATTCTCAGGCCCCACCCCAGACCTACCAAGTCTGACATTCTGGAATGGGGACCAGCAGTCTATAGTTTAACCAGCCTTTCAGGTGATGCTCCTATCTTATTCAAGTACACTGACTTAAAGAAACAACATACATATGGCCACCTGGTCTTCCCTCCCTACTTTTTCCAAAGACTATCCCAGGTCTTTGGTTTTTAATTCCGGAAGTGGGGAGAGGCAGAGAGAAAAGGGAGTGAGAGATAGAATAAGAGAGAAGGTATTTCCTTCACTGCCCCTGGAGAGTTGTTGGTTTGGGCTGACTGCCCAAAAGACCAAGAGAGCTTTCCAAGACAGGGCCATAGCTGCGGGATTGGCAAGACTGCTTGGGATGGAGGCAGGGCGGTCCCTGATGACCTAAAAGGCGCACTCACCATTGTGTGTAATGCAACAGCATTGTGGAAAAAGAACAAAAAGCAAAACAAACAAACCAACAAAAACTTTGCTGACCCTCTTTACATTTATTTTACTCTCTAATGTTATTTTCATTTATAATGATAAATGAATGAAACACTGTCATGCAGGGAGTCACGCGGGGTCTCTGATCCCACTCCCCACATAAGAACACAGGACATGGTGAGGCCAAAAAGGAACACCCACGGAGCCACAGGTAGGGGAGTCATACCACTATAGTCTCGCTGGCGGCTGGGTTGGAGACACAGGAAACAGGAGCCACAGAATCCGCAATCCACAGTCCGCCACACTCCGCGCTTGCTAGCTCAGCCACGGCAGTTATATCAACGGCTAATGGCTAACCAGTAACAGCCAATGGCCAACTAGTCACAGCTGATGACCATCTACTACCCAAGCCAGCACTGTTCCATGTGAGGCTGAGAGCCTGGAAAATGCTCTCCAGGGCTCTGTCCCCACAATCACCACAAGTCTTTAAGTGTGTAGTGCTTTTAAATATCTGAATCCTGTCCTAGGAGAGCAGTGAGAGGGAAGAAAAGAGAGAGAGTGCATTGGGGGGTTCGTGGGAGCTAGCCAGTTGGTCTCCCTCTGGGCATCAGCCATCCACATGCAGCTTCTGTGGATATGAATAAAGACAATCGCTGTCACCATTATCTTCTGGCTGCACATTCACTGGCCAGTGCTTTAGTTTGTATTCTCAACCCTGAGTAAAACTTGATCTCATTGGGTAGGAAGGGTCGGACTAGAAATTAGTTTTATCCTTGGGTGGCTGGGGGGTGGTGAGAAGTGATAGGCAGGAGAGAAGGTCTCCAGCTCCCCCTAGAGGTGGGCACATTTTAAGCACTTCAGGGTGTCATTTTTCCCAAGCTGAACCTCTTGTTACTCCAGCACAGGAAAGGGAGGTTCAACACTCCCTACCTAGCAAATTGTTTCAAGTAATGTAGCTTGTGATGTTGCCAAACCAATGCTATTTCCAACCCATAGCCACAGGTAGCCATTCAATTTTAAATTAATTAAAAATTCAGTTCCTCAGTCGCATTAGCCACATTTAAAGCGTTCAGTAGCCACAATGTGACTAGTGGACAGTGCAGATGGAAAGCACCATCACATAGCTAGAGGCGGTACAGGGAGCGGGAGAGGTGGGAGTGTGGCTGTAATCCAGTAGTAATAAGTCCGATACTAGGGAAGTGACACCATGGCATATGGATGCCAACTACTGTATTCAGACACAGAACAAATGCCTCTGAGTCAAAGGTCAGTTAGAGGGGGGAAGGCATCCTGAAGCCTGGGCCTCAGGTGTTTCAGAGACACGGCTTTATCAGCCCAGAGAGCTCTGTGATCAACCGCTTCTCTGCGCTGCAGGGTTCTGCCTTCTCACCACCCACCAGAGCCACGGACTCTCTTTCCCCACCAATCCTACGCCCTATGCTGCTCTATGCATTTCCTTCCTCTAATTTGTAATCCAAGACCCTACCACAGGCAAACTCAATTAATACACATAACTAGGTAACATCCTTAAATTTCTATTTACCTTGAGCTTATTGTACTTATTACACTCTCTTTTCCCGGTCATTGTACCAATTCACTTTGTAGAGCAGGGGCCATTTGCCTAAAGTAACATGGAAGGTCAGCATATCTTCCAAATAAGTTTCTTTCCCACCCTTCTCTCAGACGAGCATGGGAGAAGGAGAGTCTATGGAGTTAGGAGGCCGATTTTGTATGTAGAAGAGTAAGTGAAAATCATTTAGCAGATACCAGTAGCTGTCCTGGCAGCTTGTTTTCGTCCTTTGCTTATTTGGCTTGAAGGCCTTTTATGAGCTCCACCAGTCCACTCCAATTTACGTGATATGCTCCTGGAATAGGATGATTGCAAAGCATTATGCAGTGGTATATTTCTGAATTTACTTATCAGCAACTCTGTTTCTGAAAAGATTGAAGGACAGTTTTCCCTGTAAATATTCACTGTTCCCCCTCTCCCAGGGGGTGGAGGAATAAATCTATACTCACACAAGGGGTGTTGTAAAATTTTATAACTGAATTCCCAAGTCACACACCCAATCAATCTCATTAACTTACAGCTGTATCCTGTAAATACAAAACATATTGTCCATGTCAGATTTATGTTGTCATTCATATAGAGTACGGTATAATTGAACAGCATGGTCCAGAAATGTACTAAATAAAAATGAAAGTGTCTTGATCATTTTATAAAACAAAGATCGACTAGTTTTTAAATGTAATAGATAAAATACAGCAATAGTGATTTATACAAGTTAGGGTCTAATTCTGTACACAAAAATTGAGTAAAAGCAGACACATTCATAGTAAGACTTCTCCAAACTGTATGCACTGGGAGACAGGATAATCAAACCTGGGAGAAAATCTGTATTATAGAATGCTTTGAGAACACAGTCTTGTTACACTCAGAGAAACAACAGTACAACAAAACTAATTGTTCACAGGGTATTTCCAGGTACTGGCTGGCCTCTTTTAATCAGCAGATTATACTGCAAAATGAATGGTAGAGTGTTTCATTCGTTAGGAGGTAGAGGGCGAAATCAGATGACCTTTCCAGATCTTTCCAGATCATGACCTATGATTCCATGATCTGTAAGTAGCAGCATGTAATTGCATAAAACTAATGAATGTGATAACATAGTTACAATAGTTTTTTTCAAGTAGGTTAAACATGGTTTCTGATAGTCTTCATATTTCGCTTTTTGAGAGAGCGTAAAACTGAACTACATAAAGACCAAGTCAAAATATAACCTGTCATGTTAATGGGATCTGAATTAATGCTATTCTTCTCTAATAGCTTAGGTAACTTAGATAACTTGAGAGAGAAAACATATGGTGAGTCCCAGTTCTGTCTCAAGTGATGGTTTCACAACATCTGTGACCTCAGGGAAGAAGTTTCAAACCTATCATCTCTGAGGGGCCTTCCTTCTCTAACCTCTGCTATTACATGCACAGTTTTAGTTTCCTTGCAATCTATAGACAACATATGACATTAATCCAAAAGAATTCCTAAATTCTTTTGGATTAATAGAGTCCATTTCTTATTGAATTGAGTTATTATTTCTTCAAACCTAAAGAGAACAAATGTTTTGTGTTTTGTTTTCTATCAAGATGTGACTGAAAATTTCTCTGATAATAATTATTTTTATACCTAATCTGAAAAAGTACATTGATATGGTCTTTTGATTTTATACTTCAAGAAAGTAACACACAAAAACATTCTGCAATACTCTCACTTTCAATTGCCTTGCTGTTGACTCAGCTATATCTTATGGCAAGAATCAGATGAGAAGCCAGGGACCCTTCAGCAGACTGTTGGCCGGCCAAGTTGAATGCTACGACACATGCATTTCCTGTGAAAATCTTAATGACAGGTGATCTGGTCATTAGGAACTTGTCACCTGGCCATACTTTCAAGTTCCTCCCACATTATTGGGAAGTAGAGTTAGTTCTTGTGTTGCCCAATTTCATGGGGTACCTCCAAACAGAATTCAGAGAGCAGAAAAGCAGCATCCTGATTAATTTCCAGATTCAACTGACTCCTCTGGAGTGTAGACCTTAAGACAATTTTTCTTTTGCTCCATATTATAAATCACGCAAGGAATAGAAAAAAGCATTCTGAGAATGATACTATAAACATTAGGATTGAAAAAGTTATACACTCACTGCCTATCCTGAAAGTCAGGTGACTATTTTCATTTTGAGGAAAATGAAACAGAAGGTAGAGAAAATAAATTCATGTTAGGTAAAAATTGAAAGTGTTCACACTGTCTATTAAATATTCTGCTTTCATGTGTCACTCAATTGCCAGATTTCGGAGAAGACTGGATCCAACTCACAGAGGCTGACTCCTCCATTTTGATTGTTGGTCTGACTACCAACCGGTCAGCTCAATCAAAAATGCAGTTAGTTTATATGTTTACAGTCCTTACGATGCAAAACAGTATTTTCAGTGACTCTTATGACCTTTTATCTGACATTCATCATTCCAGGATATTTCAGTGCATCTTGTGAAGATGGCTGCAAAACTGGTCCTTTTGATTTAATAACAATGTCAGCTGACCAAGAGTAAAACTTTAATTTGGAAGGTTTGGAAATGCTTTAACCTCAGTATGGGTGGTTTGTCTGTGATAGATACTTTGTTTCACCAATTTTCTCCTCTCCAATATACGTGTCACTTTTTTAGTAGCTCTGACCCACACCTTGCCAAGGTGTATGTTTCACTAGATCAGTAAAGGAAGTATGCTGTATTGAAACATGGGGAAGAAAAAAGTATTAACAACATGACTTTGGGGATGAACAAACACCCTATTGATATTCAGCTATGGCTTCTGAAAATGCTCACAGGATGTTTGGAAATTGCATTTCTAAATGTTATGAGCTTCGGGTCTTTCAACCATGTAATGAATATATATTTTTTCTCCATTTATTTATTATTGGTAGAAATTGAGTGATGGACTTTTCCACCGATGGCCCTGTCCATGTTTATTTTTTCATTGCTCCAGTCGGCATTTGTTATCTGACAATGCAAAACAAGTTATGTTCGGATTGATATACAGAAACAATCCTTCTTTCAAAGAATTTTCATCTGTCACCATCATCTCCACTCAGATGCAGAATGGAGAGTAACAGAATGATTGGCTTTATCTACCTTTTGGTATATTTTTCTTTGAATGGCAGCCCCAGCGAACACAATTTTCAAGATAAAATACAAAACTGTGATTATTTCAAATGGCAGGGTCTAATGGAGGATTATAAATTATTGCCTAACGTGCCAAATACTTTGGATCAGCCGCTTGAAATTGTGTTCTGGAGACTGTCTGGAATTACTGCTGCTGAGAGTCTCTTTCTTCATTTAAGAAAATGAACTGTTTCTGGAAAATGGCAGAAGACCAAAACAGAGAGAGAAAAAGAGAAAAAAAGAAAAGAAAAAAAAAACAACACTGCACAAAATAGCAAGGCCAAAATAAATTCAAGTAAAATAGAGTGTATATTTCACTTCACATTAGAAGCTCTTGCTAATAGTACTTACCGAAGAAATGTTCCTTTTTTTTTCTTAAAAAGAAAACACTTTTTAAAACCTATTTTTGCTTTACTTTTTCAAATGATACAATTGAAACACGGTTGCATAAATCTAATAAACAATATATATTCATCATCTACTCCTAACTGAAGGCTTATTACAAATACTTGATGTTCACGAAGAAGAGCTGTATGACAGATGCTAACAAATTTGAGATCCAGCTACTTAAATATGATGAACTCACCAAAGAAGACCATTTCTTGGACTTGGGTTGAACTGGGCAGTGACAGGAGGAGACTGATTGGCCAAAGGTGGTCAGAATGACTCAAATATTTTGGCCAAAAGTCTTCTTTGGCTATCACAGCAGAACAATAACAATATTTTCAAACCTAAGGGTAAATATTGCTATGCAGAATCATCTCAATGTTAAAATGTAGCAGTGGGTTACCTGACCATTTTTCCTTCTAAGTGGGTTTCTAGATTAAGGAAGGAGTTTAAAATGCTGGTGGTAGTTCTGTTTCCATAACCTACAAAATCTGACCTAATGAGATAGACTACATGTGTCAATTTATTCCCTGTTGAGCAATGACAGAGGAAAATATCTAGAGAGATTGGTGTGATTGGTTTAAGACTAAATTATCTGATTTCAGTGAAAATACTTTACTAATCTGAATGAGCATCAAATTACAGGCTCCACTGATCCCCTAACCTCCTGACAAAATAACATATCTTGGAAACACGGATGATGCTTACACTGTCAACACGTACTCTGTTAAAACACAGGGATGCCCAACTTTCTAGCTACCTCTGAGCTACGGATACAGCCAATCTAATGGTCCAGGCAGGAAAAACGAAAAGTCTTGGATCAAAAGTATCTGAATTAGTAAACCGCATTATTGTGAATTCAGTAGATTCTGACTTACTTTGCTAGTGAAAGGCAAAACATTACATTGCTTTTAGGAACAGTAATGTGATTTTTCAAGCTACCAGTAGAGAAATGGCTGTGCAAATTAATTATCAATGCATGATTATAGGAGGCAATTTTTGTGTTGGGTAACATATCATTAAGATAATAAAATAAATAGTTGAGTAGTTTACAAAGCAATTTTAACATTGATTGACAGTCACATACATGTCTGTTTTGTGGGCCTGAGATAAGAGGAAAATGAAGCTTTCTCCTCTGATTACTGCCTCAATTAAGTATGCCTGTCTCTTTCCCTTGCCTCCCCACTGCTCATTCTCCAAATAGAATATGAAATGAAGGTTTCATATTCTATTTGGAGAATGAGCAGTGGGGAGACAAGGGAAATATAATATGAACCTTCGTTTCATATTATATTTGGAGAATGAGCAGTGGGGAGGCAAGGGAAAGAGGAAGAAGGGAAATTTAGTGAGAAGAATGGATGTAGCAAGAGGACAAGCAAAAGTGAGGAGTGTTTTGAATGATTTTATTCTACCTAGAAAAATCGAACCATTACAATAAGACTCTAGAAATAATTTCTGCATTTTTCACCCCATTTCAAAGTACATGTGTAGTTCAAGAACAATAGATAGAGAAGGATCTCCTGGCAAGTATTTTGATCAGTGTTCCTTTACTTTCTTGAAAAAGAACAGTGAGTAAATGTGTGCTGAATCTTATATTAATACAATAAAACCATGGTGATGCAATGAATTTTTTATTCTTTATAAAAGAAGTGATGATTTGTATATGTTAAAAGGGAAACTAAGACGGTACCGTAGAAATCAAAGTCCTATTGAGTTGCCAAATTTTGCCAGTGCAGTTAAATAGCTCTAGAAAAGACTCATTTCTATCAAAACTAAAACAACATATGGTTTTCTCTAAAAATAGGTCTCCTGATGAAAAACAGTTCTATGTAAGTAACCTTGTACATTTGAAGGCTTTTAATCTTATTTTTCCTGAAATAACTTTTGTTCTTAAATTCTTTTAAAAAAGTTGCGAGTTTATTTACTCTCATCCAGCAAGAAATAAGTGACAATACAGAATGTGGCTACTGACTCATTGTTCTATTCTCTTAAAAAAACTTGCTGAATGGAGAAAACTTGCTGTGGAGCCCAGGGCTGAGGAATGAAAGTAGGTGTTACCACCCATGTCTGTCAAAATCCAAAGACAAGCACTTCTAGAAACCTCCTTTGTCAGAGGGGTGTTCTCCTATTAAATCAAGTCAATGTAGGAATGGAGTCTTCCTTCTGCAAATCATCTCTGAAGACACAAGACTGTGGCTGGAATTAGTATTCATGTGGGAGTTGAAGTTTAAAAATGAGTAAAAATGAGTCATTTAAAAATCAATCAATTAAGCAAAATCTTGAATGCTTAGTGGAACTCCAAGCATTACAAAACGAAACAAACAAAAACTTCCCAAGAGCAAAGATTGTCTTCGGTTTTATTCACTGGTAAAATTCTAGACTTCTAGAACAATAAGTATATGGCAGGTACTTAGGTACGTAAATATTTGTTGGAGGAGTAAATGAATGAATAAATAAATACTTACAAAGTATTGGAGTATGTGATAAGAATAAAATATTCTACAATTGTTCAAACGATTTATATGGATTATCTCCTGTACTATCACTACTGTATTTGATATTTAATAATATTACTCTCATTTACATACAGAAAAACTGAAGCACAGACAATTAAATATTTCACTTGGCTATCATTAAATATTGGTGCCAAGATTAGAACTCGTTCCATCTGACTTCAAAGCCCACACTCTTAGCCATTTACCACCTACACGTGCAGTGCTTATGTTGCTTGCTTTGACCTAACACTCACCTTTTTAGTTCAGTAGTTGCCCCTTATTCACTGGGGATACATTCCAAGACCCCAGTGGTTGCCTGAAACCATGGAGAGTAACAAACCCTAGATATGCTATGATTTTTCCTATACATACATACTTAGGATAAAGTTTAATTTATAAATTAGGCACAGTTAAGAAATTAACAACAATAATAATAAACTAGAACAATCATTAACATGCACTGTAATAAAAAGTATGTGAATGTGGTCACTCATTTCAGGGGACCCCTTGCTAAAGTCTTCTCTACGCTCAATGCTTTGGGTTACAACATGTTACCATCAATTGGGACATGTTTTCTGTTCATGTTCAAGTCTTCCATCCAGAAATTTAATGCTATATACATCTTCATTAAGCACTTATCATGCACCATGGCCGTAACTTTTGAGTTTGAAGGGCAACAACACACTAGCAGGAATTTTTGTCCTTCTTCACAATTTTATGAAGAGAAGATTCTTTCTTACCATAGATCTTATCAACCTCAGCATACATTTCTTTTCTCTAATTAAGTTGAGAACTTTCACTTTTTCACGTAAAGGAAGGACTTTACAGCTTCTCTTTGGTACATCAAACTGCCAGCACCACCACGCTTGTGCTTTGGGGCCATTCTTAAGTAAAATAAGGATTACCTGAAGGTAAGCACTGCTGCTATACCACAATGATGATCTGATAACCAACGTGGCTACTAAATGAGTAACAGGAAAGGAGGTCTACAGCCCCAGTGGAGAGGCTGGACTAAGGGATGGGTCGTGTCCCAGGTGGGAGGGCACCTGGAGATTTCATCATGCTACTCAGAACACTGCACCATTTAAAACATGAATTATTTATTTCTGGAATTTTTCATTTAATATTTTTGAACCACGGTTGACTATGGGTAACTGAAACTATGGAAAGCGAAACGAAGGGTAAGGGGGGACTATTATACAGTGAAATGTAAGTCAGAGTTGATTGTTAAACACCTTCTCTGAACATATGTCAAAACTCAACGATGAATTTGTCAAAATGCATCTGCCACTAATGATAAGATTTAATACTTAATGCTGGTAGGTAAGGGAGTTTTTCTGACATATTCATATAAACCAGAATTAAAGCTGATATAGTTATTGTTGGTTCATCAAACTCAGTTTTCTGCAACTTAAAAAGGATTTGAAACCATAAATGTTTATATTTGCAATACTGAAAAAAAAAAGAGCTACAATCATCTTTCCAGGGCACCCTTGAGAAAGATTCTAAGTCTTTCATCTACCTTTCTATTTATCACTCACGTGACCACTTAGAGCACATTTATAAAATTTAACACTTGTAGAAAGAAATACATAACAAAGTACCGGGAATGCTGATTTTTTTGCACAATGGGCCTGGGCAATCAGATTCATCTTTTGACAAAATTCACTCCTTGTTCTAGCCAACCTCCCATTCCAGCTGCACCTTGGTGCCAATCAACTGGCTGCTGACCAGCCTAATGCTTTCCTGGAACCAAAAAGGAAGCAGCATATAATTAAGCAGGGCAGATTTTTTAATACTGTTTAGCTGTTCCTTACCTGAGTGAAAAAATGCCCGGGATCCCTCAGGCACCATTTAAACATCAAACGGTACAAAACCAGTCCCAGTAAAAATGAGAAAGGGCAAATTCCTGCTCTCTAAACCTCCTCCATAGCTGTGGCCTGAGGTTTCTTGTTGCAAATGTATACGTGCCCCGAGCGTCCATCCAGCTCCACTTTCCAACTTTATCACTCATTTCTCCCTTGTAACTTTCAGTGTTCGGAGATAGAGACAGTCACTCTTACATTTGAGTGGTTTTATCTGAATCAAGATAATCTCAAAAGCCAAAAATATTAAACTTTAGGGACAAGTTATTAGCTAATATATCACCTAAAACTGAACAGAACTGAATCAGAAATAGATCATGAGCCACGAGTGCAACAGTCATCCAAAGGAAATCAGGGATGGCCTCCCAGGCTCAAGAAAACTGCAGTCAGCATATAATTAAGGAGAGAGGAAGGCAACGCATTGGTATTGCTCAAGAAAACTGCAGTCAGCATATAATTAAAGAGAGAGGAAGGCAACGCATTGGTATTAAATATTAAGGGTTGCGTAGTGAGGCAGGCAGAAAGGACTTGGGGACCTTCAGCATTGAAAGATGTCAGCCATGTCACTTGTCTGCCAGCCCTTGATGGGATGGAAAACCTGCCAAACTGCTGAATCATGTTTTTGTTTTTGTTTTTAAATGATCGTTCCTCTGGTAGAGACTTCTAAGTGTCCCTGAAAATTCATTAAATCCTTTTTATATAGTAATAGACACCTCAGTTTTCACCTGGACACATGCCCACTTGCAATGAAGACCATATTTCCTATCTCCCTTATAGCTGGTATGAGTATTAATCTTCTCTTCTCTTTTTTACTTTCCTGCTGGTAAAGCACCGATGTGACAAAATATGTCCGGTTGATTTTTGACAGGGGAGAAAAACCAATTCAATAAAAAAAAAAAAGAGTCTTTTTAACAAATGGTGCTGAAACAATTGGCATCAGTTTCAAAAAGAAAAATGAACCTTGGCCTAAAGCCCACATATTACATAAAATTTCACTCAAAATGGGTCATAGACATCAATGTGAAATGTAAAACTATAAAACTGTTTTTTTAAATATAGGAGAAAATCTTCATGACCTAGCGTTAGGCGACAAATGCTTTGACGACACCAAAAGCATAATTCATAAAAGAAAAACTCAATTATAGGACTCCATCAAAATTATATCATTTGCTCCGTGAAAAACTACGATAAGAAAATAAAAGGACAAACCACTGATTTAGAGGAAACATTTGCAAATCACATATCAGACTCATATACAGAATTTATAAAGAGCCCTCTAAACTCAACAGTAAGAAACCAAACAATCCAATTAGAAAAAGAGCAAGAGGTTCCAATAGACATGTCACCAAAGAATAGATACGGATGGCAAACAGACAGGAAAAGATGTTCGACAACATTGATCGTTAGGAAATACAAATTAAAACTATCGTGAGATACCACTACAAATCGATTAAAATGGCTAAAATAAAAATATACATATGTATATATATTGATAATGCCAAATGTTGGTGAGGTTGCGAAATAACTGGATCTCTTGTACATTGCTGATGGAAACGTCAATGACATAATCACTCCAGGAAATTAGTCTGGAAGTTTTTCCAAAGTTAAATATATACCTGCCATGTGACCCAACAGTTGCACTTCTAGGCATTTATCCTAGAAAATGAAAAGTTATGTTTATACAAAAATCTGTACATGAATATTTATAACAGCTTTATTTGCAATAGCCCCAAACTGGAAATAACCCAAACATCCATCAGTGTGAATGATTAAACAAACTGTACGGCATCCAGCCAATGGAATAGTACTTGGCAATAAAAAAGGAAGGAACTATTGTCATAGACAGACTGGTTCCATCTTAAGGGCATTATACTGCAAGAAAAAAAAAAAAAGCTAGTCTCAACAATATACCTTCTGTATGATTCCATTCGTGTAGCATTCTTGAAAAGGCACATTACAGACATGGGGAGCAGATGAGTGTTGCCAGGGGGTGGGGAAGAGGAGTTGGGGTGTGAATATAGAGGATAGCACTTGGAGGCACTCGGTAGTGGTAGAAGAACACTTCTGTGTCTTCATTATAGTGACGGTTATACAAAGCCACACAGATATGTAATACAGTGTCATAGAATTAATCACAATGACAGAAAAAAAATGAATGCATAACATGGAGAAACCTGAATAAGGTTTGTGGTCTAGTTCATTGTGCTCATCTAATTAAATTCCCGCATTGGTAAATGTGCTATGGTTATGTAACATACCACCGTTGGGGAGAGCTGACTGATGGATACACAAGACCTCTCTGCACTGGTTCTGCAAATTCTATCATTATTTCAAAATTTTAGAAGTTCCAATAAAACATTGCTGGTGATGGAATTACTAAAACAAATCATGAAACATTAAGTACACAATTCATTTCCATGATCACGCAAACACTTGTAATACTAACACATAGAGTCTGTTTTCTTCTCTCTCTTTAACGTGAGAGTGTAATGTGAGATGAGCAGATCCAATTTCAAGAGCTCATGTTTTCTTACCCAGACTGTGGAAACCCAACTCCCCACAAGACTGAGTAACTACCTGGCTCTGGATAAAGACCATGGTTTTGATAACTAAGTGACTTACATTTGATATTGCAGCCTGATCCCAGACCATCCTCTTTTTCATACGTGTAAACTTACCCATTGAATATTTTATTACTTTATAATAGGCACTCTTTTTTATTCCCTCTATTGGAGTGTAATTTAGAAACCTGACCTCATTCAAAAGCCTATCATATCAATATGGCGGCACTTAGCGTAAAGTTCTTGGTGTCTACCTTTCAATACAAAGTGGCTGATGGCAGTGGGTGCTGCGGGTCCCTGGGGAGCTGGCCCATAGCTGCCTCTTCTCACTGACACACACAGCATTCTCTTCACGGAAAGCGTCCCTGGTTTGTGATTTGGATCATTTCATACCAAGAAGATTTCATCCCTTTGACTATTTCACATTTCACCCTTTTAATTAGAATTAGATAGGGCTCCCACATTAAGGTTTTTACATTATTATCTTAAATATATGTCACATAGTCCGTAGTACAAGATATCAGACTTCATCCAATTTAATTCTGCCTGTGTTGTTGATGTAATAGGAAAGTTTCATTAGAAAACCTAAAGATCACAGAAGATGTCAGCCATTCCAATTAATGGGTTAATACGACGTCTTCACAGCACTGGACAGTTTAATTATCACAATTAGGTACTGAGTTCTTTACCTGCCACACCTGAATACAGTTACCTAGTAGTCATACCTGTCTATTTTTTAAACCTATTTTAATAACGATGAAATACCAGAGAATCATAATAATGTGTAGAAAAAGAAAAGAGAAATGATTTAATTTGTTCCATTAACTAGTTTTATTATTGTACCTTTAATGACAGGACATCAATATTCTCTAATACATAAAATTTTCAATATTTAGACCATTAAGAATCCCTTGATAAATGAGGTCCCCCCATCTATCAGATATGGTCTGGTTCTTTCCATGTTTATTTTCTGTACTCAGTGCCAGAAAATACCATCATTCTCATTCATTACACTTTTCTGAATGAATAAATGAATATGTAGATGAAGAAAATTAACGCCAGTGGCAGAAGCTTGCTCCCTGTCACCAAGCTAGCTATAATCCTAGCATGTCTCATATAAAATAACCAACTATTAACAATGATACAGGATTTGAGCAAGGTTGGACAATTATTTTTAGGAAAAGTTGGATATGAGGAAATGAAAGAACTAGCCATGGAGAGAAAAATAAATACATCATAAACCTGTAACAGATTGCTGGAGAAGAAAAGCTTGAGTTGGGCTATGGCTAAACATAAACTAGATTGAGGGAATCTATTAAAACAAATAACTGGATATTTGGAATGTATACTTAGATTTAATAAATAAATGTTTTTAAATCTTCACTGTTAAAATAAATTGTTCTTTGTACAATTTTCTGTCTCTTTATTAATACTTTAGTGTCTTCATTTTCCCAGTCTGGTTCATAAGAAATTTCTAATAATCATGTACAGAAAACAAGTGCTGTATAAATACTGTCCTATTATCTTTGCACTTGATCTAGTTAGGGCTGTCCCAAGTCAGAGACATTTCATTCAGGAGTTTTTGAAGGTGCAGACATCATATTTTGTATTAATTATATAAATAATAATAATAATAATAGTTATTATTATTATAATAAAATAAATAAAATTCCAACCAAAAACTATTTCCAAATTTTGGATTAGGACCCAATTAGATTTTGCCTTTTGCCCACTGAATAATTCATACTTCATTTTCATGTAAATTGGAAAAATAATATTGTGTGGGATAGGTGGTATTTCCAGGAAACAAAACAACATATTAGGCTCTTTTCCAAAAGTATTTAAGATTTTAAAATAATTGCAATTCTCTGTCTTACATGAAAGTTATAGATGATTTTCTTTTATGTTTTTTGGGGAAAGAAGATTAAATAAACAATTTATTGTCTTATGTGTATAGGGATGTTTTCCTATTCTTTAAAATAACTAAGGTGCTTTGCACAATCTCCATGATACTTTAAATGTGAGATTCAGATAATAAATGATCTAATAGTTCCATATATTCCAGCAATATTCAAATAACGTCAATTCTTCCACGCTGTGTTTATCAAGTTTCTAACATATGGGGCTAAGAAAGGACACTGTCAAAACAGCTATAAACTCAGACATATTACCAAACTCCACATGAAAATTGGTTCAGAACTTCTCTGCTGATGTCATTCACAAAACTATTAATTTTAGGAACAACTAGATACTAACTAGCTAGTAAATAATTTCTAATGTAGTAAGAGTACTCTAGCTGAGACAGTATCCAAGTATTTATTGAAGGCTAAATAGTTAGTTGTAGAGGAAAAACAGCAGCTTCAAAACTGTTATTTTTTTTTCCATGTTCTCTAGATTATGACACTTTGAATTTAATTTTGAGAACAGATTGCATCTTAACTTTGGGGAGGAAGGGAACGGCCTCTGGAGGGATTTTTTTTTTTTTTCCTAATGCAAAAGCCACTATTCTTGTCTGGAAGGAAACAGTTAGAAGTAAGAAACAGTTAATTAATGAAAATAGGCATAGTCATTATAAGTTAGTTTTCTGTTAGATGAAGTTACTTCTGTGAGATGGTTTACATTCAGGGAAATAAATACAACAAAATAACATAAAACAATGAAGGAAAGTTCTTATTTCCCGGCTAGAATCTTCAGAAGAACGAGGATCTAGACTTTAGGAAGGGTTCCTGAGAGAGAGGGCCGGCCACTCCGATGTAGCTAGCTGGTGACCTGCCCTCTTGCAATGATACTAGTAGACTTCCATTTGAGAGCCGCATCCATCCAGTAGGAGGAGCTATGGGGGTACAAGACCAGATGTATCCATTTTTTTCTTCTTAATGTACTTTTTGAATTTTTTTACCTTTCTCTTATCCCTAAGATTTTGGTAATTTTTTGCTAAAAGTAAAAGCCAAGTGTGACAGTTCTTTAGAGAACTAAGAGAAAGGTTTGTGTTGTCCTTTAGGATAATACAGTGTGAAAGAGGGACAGTATTTGAATTTGACTTAACTGCAGAATTAGAAGACTACCAGGGTGGAGAGGGAATAAGTGATCATCAATCAGGCTGAGTAAAAGACAGATGCATTTGTTGGGCTTTTTCAAAAATAGGAAGGGGACAAGATTTGGCTTTCTTTGACCAATTATGATGAAGGCAATTTGGGTATGAAAGAAGGATGATCTCTAAAGGCTGAAAAAGTTGAAAATGGGTTATGCAGGAATAGCTGGTTAAACAGATAAATTATTTAAACTGAACTGAACTGTTTGTTTCAAGAAAAAAAAAGGTCATTGCTTAAGTGAATAACGAGCTAGTACATAGTTTGTTGATATTTAATAAATATGTCATTGTTTATTGAAATAGCTAATTTTTTTTGAAAAATAAATAATCATGTTGAGTTTTGGTATACTGATTTATGTGCAAAGTACATTTTAATCACAAAGGATATTAACTGTGAGACAGAGTTACATGGAGCACAATAAGTAAGCATTCTATGATTAATGGATTCAAGGATTCAGCTTGAAGAGAATGAGACTAAACTATACCCCACAGGGCTTAAGGCATTAGGACACCAAAGCTTTGCTGATAAAAACAAAGCTATGTGATTAATCAATCCATTAATTCAATTAATGCAGCCAGTCAACCTGGATAATATGGGGAGAATCTTTTTATTTTCTTCAACAGCAACTCTTTTTTTTCTGTAATTGTCCTTAATCATTCAAATAATTGAATTAGCTATTTTATTTTGCTTGAGTGAGTTTTCTTGACTTATTTAGTTTATTCTGTATAACTTAAGTATTGAATTTCTGGAGGTGTTTTACCATATGCCCTGCCTTTGTCAGTGGTCATCCAAAAATAGTTCTCGTGAGATGATTTTTACCATAAACTATGTATAATTATCTGATTTTCCCCCCTTCCTTCATCTTATTAGTATAAGTAAGTTCTATGATAATCAACTATAGATTGTGACCTTGATTTTCCTGTCTCAAATACCACTTTATCTCCTCCATAAAATTTTCATTTAATTTGTCTATACATTTATCTTAATTAGTCTTCAGTTCTTTCAATTAAGTATATCTCTATCAATGTTTGCTGTGACTAGCACAAGTGGTGGATAACGGTGCTATTTTAGGGAGGTGTGAGTCAGATAACTGCAGCTCCAGGAAAGCTGTGTCTTTTTCTGCTCCTGGAAGTCCAAGGAGCAAGAGAAGGACAAATTAAGTTATTAGAATGAGAGTCCTACCTTCATGGGAGACACAGGATCCAGAGTTGCTCCTCAAGTTCAGTTAAGTGGTCATTAAGACTAAGTTACAGGCTTAAATAACAGTAAATGAAAGCGAGATCTTTATGTAGAAACCCTTTAGATTTTGGTGAAATATTTCATTTATTTTAAGTAGATTATGAGGTAGATTCATGACATTTCAATCACACAGAAATTTAAGAAAAAGGAGAGTTGCTGCGCTAGCTGAGAAAATGTAGGAGAGAGGGAGAAAAATAACCCCACGCTTACTAGCATTTGATTGTTGTATTTCTGCTGTTTGCTTGGAAATGGAAAGAATAATATGAAGAAAAAGTGGGAGCACATTTCCCCCCCATGGTCATAAAGCTCTTGGAAACTTCTCCCCAAATGGAAATTACATATATATATATGTGTGTGTGTGTGTATATATATATATATATATATATATATATATATATATATGCTTTATATATATATATGCTTTATATATATATATATATATATATATATATATATATATATATATATATATGCTTTATAGAGGAAAACCATTTCTGATGGTGAGACATAAATATACTTAGACATTCACATACATAACTTTTCTTAATATATATGATTTTTGCCCAGATCCTACTTTATTTTCTCTGCAATCTATGTGGTTTTCTGACCCATCTCTACTTTTGTACTTTATAAGATTCTTGAAGAAATGCTGTTTGCTTTATTACTATAAATTATGATTCTATAACTTTCATCATTATTTTTCTTTCTTACAAAATGGAACGAGTTTGATACATCCAGCTAACTCCCATTATTTATTTTTTTTAAAAGGTGCAATTAGTAGGGAGCTACAAGAGAAACAAAATATATAGGCTTAGCAGAAACATTGTTTTGAATCGTAAATGAAAGCCACAGAAACATTTTTTTTAGGTAAACCCCTCATCAGACTTTAGACTTGCAAGGGGTGTTCAAACAGATTTTTTTACCAATCTCAGCGATCTTACAGAGCTGCTTAAGCTGTTGCATCAGAGCTGTAGGGTGTTTGCCTGACCTAAGGCTTAGCTGTAGAAGGTTGAGAAAGACAGACATTGAATTTACTGTAAGTTAAACTTCAACCTGAACCTCTGGTTGATGAGGACAGACTCTTCTTAAGGTTCCAAATGGGGAGCAGAGCAAAAATTTCTTTTCCTTCAGTTACTTGAGTGGTAGTTTCTTTGTCCAAACCAAAGCCCCTACATCTTCCAACCTGCCTGGTGAACCACTCCCCGCCTGATGCCTTAGGCCCTGGAATAAATTGGCTGCTTTGTCCTTTCCTTCGCTGCCTTCCACCTGTGCCTTTCTTCCCTTCCATCAGCAATCCTGGTGATCTCGTGGTGCCAGCCCATCACTTCATTATTGGGGGACCCTATGAATGGAGTCCTCCAGCTTAAACCTTAAGGTATTGAATATAATTAAATACACTGAACTCTTCTCTCAAGGAAAGGTCCTTCTTTGTGGGCCATTGTTTCACTACAAAATCCTATTTTGAATGCCTCAAGCAAAATATTACTTCATTTCTGACTCTAAGTGTTCGCAGGGAAACGTAATGACGCCCCAGAAAGATGGATGCTTTAGGTGGGGGTCAAAGAGAAATGCAGTAAAGAAAGCATGAATGACCTTCAAAGTAGAATTCCGATCACATTTATTTTATAAGTAAACAAATAATCCAGGTGAAATCACTAGGGAGAGGTCTGTGCCTCATGCTTTATTGCTAGTAGTTACTAAATTGTGACAGAGACCAAGGAGAGCTTCTAAATGCTCAATCAGAAGTTACAGTGCCTCACTGACGATGCATTTGAACACAGATTCCATTGCTACTGGAGTTATGCCTATGAGACGTCAGAAAGATTGAGATTCGAACAAATTGGAAACGCAGATTGGGTATCTGGGGAGAATGAGAGGTGTCTTTCTCCTCAGATGCGGCACAATCTTGTACAGACAGCCAAAACCTACTACATGGATAAGTCATCCAGGGAGACTCGAATGATTTTTCCCAGTCTGTCATTCTGTGAGTTCATCATTTTTATGACACAGGGTGGAGACAAATTGCAAGAGAAAATTCACTTAGAATGAAAATCAAAGGCTAGCAACTACTCAAAGTCAGCATCTTGGCTTCATCTCTTCCTGGCCTTTTAGTAACTACAAGTAATCAAAGTCATTTGGAGGCTTTCGTGTGTGCTGGAACTATTTCCCCATGCTGTATACTTTTCACTGTAAAAAGCAAATTTATTTACCTAGTCTGCAGACTGACACACAGTAACTGATATCTAAATACAAGTGAACCTTTGGGAGAACAAAGAAAGGCTTAATACATGAGGATCATTCAACCTATAGATAGAGGTTTATCCTTCGGTGTTTAAGTTCCCTCGTACTAGGATACCATCTAGTATAACTGTTTTTGTTTTTTTTTTTTTCTTTTTTCTTTTCTTTAATAGCTCTAGTGATTTTTAACACTAGAGCTTGTAGGATTTTCTTTTTTCTGTTTATTTTAAAGTGTTCCTAAATCTTTTATGAAAAGATGCTTTTGACATTTGCTTTGATATTTTTCATTTAATTTCCATTTAAGTACTTGTTCCATTTATGTACTTGTGCCATTGTTTCATTGTTCCTAGGAGCTGGGAAATTAAAACTTTGGATATGATCAAAGTTATTAAAAGTGTATGTACTTCCATTGAAGCCTCTTACCATTTTGTTCTGGGTATAGGTTTCAGTGTGGGAACATACAGGGGAAAAGTTGATACGTACCAGTGTATATTGCCCTTTGTTTTTGTTTCCTTTTAATAGATTGGGAATAGTGGCTATCATCTGAATGCCGTCTGGGTAAGAAAACTCATATCTATATGTAAATTTTATATATGACATAATATTGGAAGTTGATAACAAAAAAATCATTATTTTTTGACATCATAAAATTGAAAATAAATAAGACCTTTTCAATTTTTAAAATTAGATAATCATTCATTATTGATTGTTAGCGTAAATGTTGCCTTCTGACCCTATGATACGTGTATTTGCTAGGATTTCAGCTGTAATTTGTTTAGCTTAGAATCAGGGACATCTTGAAGCATGATTCATATGATGTACCTAAATTTTACAAAAGCAACAATCTAGTCTTTTTTTTTTTCTTTTTTATAACTTATGTTAGCAAAAGGTAATATAATAAAGATGATCTGGAAACCTATCAGGAAAATAGGAACTGTACAGTCCTGAAAGCATCTTAATGGATATCTTGTGATGGATGATGATGAGTTCACATTACAAGGCCACCTCCTCTTAATTCTTGAAAAGAACAGTTTTTCCTCAGCTAGCATTAAAAAACATCCCTTTATAGATTTAAAATGTTTAAGAGGTGTTCAAAACTTTTAACCTCTGTACTAATTCATTCAACACATATTTGTTGAGCACTAAGTATGTGCTGGTTTCTAGACTGGAGATATGTACGGCAGAAAAACTAAAACAGGTCATCAGTCTGAAACCAAGAGAGCTCAATTCTGGGCACATGCATGGGGACAGTGCCTCAGGACAGAAAAGGTCAAGGACATAAAAAAGGCACTTTTCTGCTTTATTTCTGAATCTGACCTTAGAGCTACTTTTCCTAACCGATAGAGTCTCTCTCATTTTTATTTTTTAACTTCTGAAATGCATATAAGACACATATACAGAAGAATAAACAAGACAAACATATGGCTTAATGAATTATCATCAGACTAACACCCCAGTACCCAGCATTCATGGCAAGAAAGAGAACTGTGGCCTGACCCCAGGAGGCCCTCTCATGTCCCTCCCCACAAATGCAGCCACAGTTCTTTACTTGAATCACATCTTTGCTTTTTTTTTTTATAGCTCTGTCATCTAAATATTCTAACGACTAAAACAGAGCTTTGCAAATTGCACATATTCAAAAAGTGCCTAAATAAATTAAGGCTGAGGTATTCTCAAGCATGCATCCCTAGATGCTGCATTTTATCGTGCCCATTTTCAGTTTGGTGTGTGTGTGTGTGTGTGTGTGTGTGTGTGTGTGTGTGTGTGTGTGTGCAATTTTTGGATGTGTCACCTAAATCACTATTACTCTGCAGTTTTTCCTTCCACTCCCGACTTTTCTTTACAATTTATTTTGTGAAGGACTAGGTCTATTTGACCTGTAGTTGTGGATATTCCTCTGTCCTCTGTATTTGTCACAATCTGGCAGATAACACGCAGGTTTCATTAGACTCAGGCTCAGTCCCTTTGGCAACACCACAAGTTGTATTGCGTTCTTGTGTGAGGGGTCACGTGCTGTTTGGCTGTCCTTTTCGTGATATTAGTAGCTGTGGACCCCATGACTAGATTCATTAATTTGATGGGAGTTGTAAAATTCTACTGCTTGTCATTTAATTTTTAATATGCTGGCTGGAATAATTCTATACATAAAGGCTCTTCCTCCACTATTATTTTGGTATCATATAAGATTAGTAAAGCAAGACCAATGTTTTAGTCTTTCCTTTTATTTCCCATTTATCACCATAACAAATTTGTCCTCAGTCACCTTCTGAAAGTAAATGATCATTTTTTTTTTCTTTTTTACACCATTATCAACTCATCGATTTAAACATATTTGATGGGTGTCTTAGTCCAATCAGGCTTCTGTAACAAAATACCACAGTCTGGGTGGCTTATAAACTACAGAAACTTATTTCTCACAGTTCTGGGGGCTGGAAGGCCAAGATCAGGGGGTCAGTGTTGGGGAGAGTTCTCCTCCAGCCTGTGGACTGAGGATTTCTCCTCGTATCCTCACGTGGTAGAAGGGGCAAGATAACTCCCTGGGGTCTCTGTTATAAGGGCACTAATTCCATTCGTGAGGGCTCCACCCTCATGACCTCCTAACCTCCCCCAGGCCCCACCTCTTAACAACATGACATTGGGGTTAGGATTTCAACACAGGAACTTTAGGAGGACTCAAACATTCACTCCGTAACAATGGATTTCAATTCATTGCAATCATTATCCTTGTTGGAGTTCCAATTGTCCCACATTTGGCTAGCAGGAACCTGCTCACTTGTCTGGCTTTGGTGCTGCCAGCTGGTGATGAGGATGACAGGGCCATGTGTCTCATCATCCAGTAGGCCAGCCCAGACTCCATCACGGGGGTCAGGTATATATATCAAGTTCACAAAGTTAATTATCCAACCTTTGTGTGTGTGATATATATATATATATATATATATATATATATATATATATATATATATATATATATGTGTGTGTGTTTATATATATGTGTGTATATATATGTATATACACACATATATTTACTTATAGTTGACATACAATATTATTCTACTTCAGCTTCAGGTATATATCACATCAGTCAGGCATCTACACGGTCTATGACGTGATCCCCCTGATAAGTCCAGTGCCCATCTGGCACCTTACACGATCTTTACAACATTGTTGATTCTATTCCTTATGCTATATTTCATATCTCCGTGACTATATTGGAAATATGACTACTTTTAAAAAGAATAATCAGCATGTTATATCTAATGCAAGAGCCAAGTTATTCAAGTCGTGTTTATTCATTTAAAAGTGACACATGTCTGTATGCACCTAGGGACAGTGGTCCATGCTGAATTCAAATTAAGTATTGCAAGTCTCATGTGTATAGATCCTGTTTTCATTACAGAAATTGCCAGGAAACAGTCTTTGATCTAAACCTGTCAGCCTGCATTGAATTATAATGTCATTTGCTTCCTCCATCCCAAAATGACCAATTTTTGCAGCAGTATGATCTTTTAATAAAGTGACCTGAAGTAACTGATCACACAAAATTTGATTTGTTTGATGAGCAGATAAAAAATAGCACAGTAATATTTTTGTCTTGCCTTTCAGCTGACCAATTTGTCTTAGCTATACCTGCATCTCCAATGTCCCAGAATCCCAGCAGCTGATGGTACTGAGAACCAAAGGTCCAAAGAAAAAGTACTTAATCATAATAATTTTAACTTCTATAAGGAGCGAAACCAAGGCAACGTCTATAACATCAGGTGGCTTGGAATTCCATTTGAAGCAGGCATTGATAAAGCTACTTTTAAAGTCAGTATACCAGCTCCACACCTAGAATCATCTCGCTCCTTTCCTCTTCCATCTTCTTGACTATAATTATGTAAGGAATTTAACTTCTTAGGGTAACTTTCAAGATATTCAGTCATTTGGTTTCATCCTGATTTTGAAGGTAAATAATTTTCTGGAAGGTTGGACAGCTGAGAGGTGGAGAAAGAAAACAAGGGATGCCAAGTCCCGAAATGGCTTTTGCCCCAAAATAGAATACCATGTTGTCAATGTTGAGGTGAGCGTAAGGTGAGAAAGCCCAGCTGTCTGTAATTTTTTTCTACTGAAAACATAAAATGATTGAATATGTTTTTCCTGAACACTGAGGAGATTTTACATTATAAGAGTATTGGGATATAGCAAAAAATTTAGATTTTTAGATCTAAAAAAATTCCTAGTTTTCTTGTACAGAATCATCGGCAGGTGACTGCCACCCCTCACCACCCCAGAGACTAGTGACATTCTACATGGGAAATGAAGTTATTGTAAAAGTATTTTGTATTCTTTGCTTAAAATCATCACAATGACAGTAATAACCATGAAAATAATAATACTAACAATAATAGTAATAAGGAACTTAATCTAAATATATGGTTTTAATTTTTCACATTCCTGTAAGTTCGTAGTTCATTCTGAGAAGCTGTCCTATCCTGCATCATCTCTGTCGGTCTCCTCTGTAGCGTATCCTTCCATCACAGTTTCATTCTTCCATGTTTGCTCATGCTGTTTCCTCCACTTGCAATGTCCTTCTCTCCTTACTTCACAATTACATTCCACTTCAGTTTCAAGATTCCTTTAAAATGCTGCTTCTATTAAAAAGCCTTCCGTCTGTAGCACTTTGACTTTGTCTCTATTCCTGCATTTATTTTGTTTTCCTGGTGCAGAGGTTAACAGATTATGTGTCTGGGAGCTGACCGCATCGTCATTTGTCTGTCCTCACAGCTGCTGTTGTAGAGTTGCCTTCCTCTGGGAGGTTGATTAATTATATTCGCAGTGGTGGGACTTAATGGGCCTGCATACATCAGAGCATCTTTCATTGCAACAGGATCCTTCTGGAGAGAGATATATCCCAAAGGTAAGACTGTGAAATGCATTTCAGAGGATGTGGGGTGATAATCACAAAGATAGTTTATTTAAACCATTTCAAAGTATATATAATTCAGTCATTTTTTATTATAGTCACAATGTTGTGAAATCCTCACAACAAGTATCTAATTTCAGATACTTTCCAACATCCCCAAGGAAACCCTAAACCTCCCAATTCACCCCTCACCTCTGGCAACCACTAAGCTACTTTCTGTCTCTATGGGTTTGTCTATTCTGCACATTTCATATAAATGGAATCATGCAATATATGACCTTCGTGTCTGGCTTCTTGTACTTAGCATAATGTTGTCAAGGTCCATCCATGCTGTAATATGTATCAGTACTTCATTCCTTTTTATGGCTGAATAATATTCCATTGTGTAGATATTCCACATTTTTTAAATATCCATTCATCAGTTGATGGACATTTAAATTTAGACTCTTTGGATATTATGAATAATGCCACCATGAACATTTACGTACAAGTTTTTGTGTGGACATATGATTCCAATTTTCTTGGGTACAATCATACGAATGATATTGCTGCGTCACATGGTAATTCTGTGTTTAATTTACTATGGACGTGCCAAAATGTTTTCCACAGTAGCTCTCCATTTCACATTCCCACCAACAATGTATGAGGGTTCCACTTTCTCTACTCATCAATACTATGAAAAATATGATCTTAAACTAAAATTTGTTTTTTTAATCAGAAAATATTATTGTGAGATACATGAAAATATTGCTGAAGATTTGAAATAGCAACTAATAGATCAAATTATTTAGTGTGGAAGTTTCCTATACATTTGGATGGGAGTACATATTTCTAATACATCTTACCATAGAAAATTTGATAGATGATGAAATATTGAAATTATTTTTTCTGTGAGTCTCTCAAAAGTATATGCATTGGTTAACACTTCAATAATAAATGATTCTTTTAATTAAAAAACAAAAGCTTTAAGGAAAAGATACATAAATGTAACCACAGTAGACTAGTTGCCTTGACTGTGTTTTTTTTTAATGAGTGAAAGATAAGGTTGGGAAAATAGCATCCTGCATGAAATGCATTTATTGAATTATTTTTGTGCAATGTATTATAGGTTAAGAAAATAAAGGCAGCAGTGCACAAAATATTTTACTATGTCATTATTATTAATTTAAAAAATCAAAATCTTTTACAAAGGAAAATCTTTAAAATACTTTATAATGAGAAGAGATGTGACCTTGAAGTTCATTTACATTACTTAGAAATGTACTAGCTGCTTTGTAAAAAATATTGAAGAGTTGAACTTAGATATTAGCCACACATATTTCATTTTAGAAAAAAGAATGTTTTCCAAATATGTGAAAATTTTCTCATATGGTTTCAGGCAAATATTAAAAATAAAACTTTACCTTTCAAAGTACAGCAGCATTTTAACTTGGCATTAGGGAAAATGAAATTTTACCAGACAAATTTCAGTAAAAACATTCACAGAATTTGTGGATGTGGTTGAAATATTAGTATCATGATACAGTAAGTACAACTGAGAATTTTTTTTCAGTTTGGATATAACCTTCTCAGTATGATGTCTTTTTCACTTGCAACAGCCATTAAAATCAATTATTTATATAAATTGAACTGATAATCAGAACTTTAATTTGTGGATACCAAATGTTTTACTAGATTTTCAAAATTAGCAAAGTATTTCCTATTAGAGTATCTATGAGA
The DNA here is from genome assembly GCF_004115265.2 of Rhinolophus ferrumequinum. Lineage (NCBI taxonomy): Eukaryota > Metazoa > Chordata > Mammalia > Chiroptera > Rhinolophidae > Rhinolophus > Rhinolophus ferrumequinum. The sequence continues at coordinate 19,105,399 of NC_046309.1, forward strand.
GAAACATTTTTAAAATCATTAATAAAAAAATGAAATACTTTATCTTTCTATTTTTAATTTATATTTTTACATATTTTATAATATAGTAAATCATTAATACAATAGTGTATAATTTATAAATAAATACGCTCAGGTATATTTTCGACAACTATGTAAAACTATATATAACCATTGATTTAACCTTTGTTTTAGGTGTGAATACTATACGTCAGCAACTAAAAATACTGGGTTCTTTGCCCTTCATTTAAACTACATTAAAACCGTTATGAGGAATATTTTTGTCTCATCTTTATTTTAAATTATCCATTTCTGGGAAAACGTTGGAACATTATTTTGAATTAGACCACGTTTATTTTTGACACATTCCTAACCTTTATTTGGGTTATGATATAGAAAGTTTTCTCATATTGTTCCAAATTAATTCACATCTGGTCCCTTTTTCCATTTTAAGCTATCCAGAATTTGTTTTTCTGAAAATGGAGTTGAGTTGTAAATTATGCTGGAAATACAGATAAGATAACCTAGAATGAGTTGCATGCATGTGCAACAGAGACTTTTATGCACCACAGTTAAGAGGACAGAAGCCAAGGCACATATTTTGCTAGGGTAATTGAGTTTGAATGGTAATTTCTTTTTAAAATATAACTTTACTTGAATTTAAAAAGTCAGGGGCAAAATATTTTGTCACTACAACTTGGAGTCAGAGTGCAACAGACAGAGCACATGTGTCAGCTTCAGTAAAGGCTACTGTGAACACTTCTCAGATCTATAATTAGGTAATGATCACAGTAGTTTGGTGGTAATAGTAGTGGAAGTGTTGGCGATGGTGGCTGTAATAAATAGGTGTAATAGCTGTTTGAGCACAATTTGAAACACTATATATATATACTATAAGTATATATATAGTATATATATAACACTATATAGTGTTTCTATATAAATATTCTATATATATTCTCTATATATAATTCTATATATATAGAGTGTTTCTATATATATAGTGTTTCTATATATATAGTGTTTCTATATAAACACTATTTAATTCTCCCAACAATCCCATGAGGCTGGTACTATAATTACATTCCTTATATCGATGAGGAAACCGAGGCTCAGAAATGTAAAAAACTGGCCTCCAAACTCACAACCAGTAAGTGGAATAATAAGGATTCACAACAGAAACTGCAGGCTGAGGCCATGATCTTAATCACAGTACTACAAGGTGTGATCAAAAAATACAGTGAATGCTGCTGCCAAGTGCCATCCAACGGAAAGGCAGGGATCTTCGATATGGGAAGCGACATGTCAAACCTTAGTAACAGTGTGTGACAAGTTTCAACTTGTTCAGTGCAGGCAGTCGGGTGTGAGCTATGGTTGAGAGAAGGTGTGTTTTAAAGTGTGCCATAAAACATCCTCCATCATGACAATGCTCCATGTCACACATCGTTTCTGGTATATGGCAATTCCTGTCAAATAAAAACGTTACAGTGTGTCCTCATCCACCTTATTCACTGGATCTGGCACAGTGTGACTTCTGGCTCTTCCCCAAAGTCAAAACAATTCAGGACATCGAGGCAGCCACAATAGCGCAACTAAAGACACAAAAGAGGACTTCCAGAACTGCTTCAGAAAGTGGCAAGAACAATGGGATAAGTGTGTTTGAAGTGACGAGGAGTATTTTGAGGGGGATTAATGGTAGTGTGCCTTTTGCTGTAATAAATGTATTTTTTATTTAAACATCCACCGTATTGTTTGGTTGCACCTCGTATATTCAGTGGTACAACAAGGGCAGAGTACTTGCTACTCAGGACGAGACAAAGAGAAGGACTCACAAGACTAGGTATACTTATGTAAGGCTTCAGTAAAACTGAAGGACTGCGAAGGAATGCATTTTCAACAAAAGGCACTGTAACAACTGATTAACTATGGTACTGGATAAACAACTGGTTAAAAATGACTTTTGAAGACTATCTCATACCATCCAATAAAGCATAACAGGAGAAAGAAAGCATAAACTATAGAGAGATCCAAAAACTGCCAGATGCAGCCCCCCAGGTCCTTTTCTTCTTTGGATTATGAACCACCACGATATATATGATGTACCTTAGTTTAATGGAAAAACGGGCATGAGCTTATTACAGAATCTTTTATATTATAATGTTCTGAAAACTTGCTAAATAATATAATCCTTAGGATTTTCTACGTACACAATCTTATTGTCTGTTAATAAAGGTATTCTATTTCTTGTCCATCCATACACACATATAGTGCACACTAATAGTAAATAATGTATATAACTGTATATAATATATAACATTATATAATAGTAGATGTCAGCATAATAAATGTGCAAACCTGTAGAGAATTTTTATAAGAGTTTATTTGAGCCAAACTGATGACAAATGCTGAGGAGAAAGATCTCAAAAGCTCTGGAGAATGACAATTTTTCAGCTTCTTTTATGCATTTGAAATTAAGGATGGGACTAAGGAATATTGGAGAAAGCAAGGTGGGGATTGGATCACAGGATAGTTAACAAGATTATGTACTCTCCTGAGGGTGGTTATTTCAAGGGTGTGTTAACCTAAATGCACAGAAACAATGCGCAGGACTTGCTTAAAGAAAGGTAAATCTTTTACTAGAACGTTCCATGCTTGGGTGTGACTCCCCACCATGGCCTGCCCAGTTAGGAATTTATGATCAGATCACCCTGTGAGGTTACTTTCCATAGAACCCTTTTTTCTTTTTTGTCCACAGTATAATGTATATAATATACTATATCTAACATATAATATATATATATATAATACATTATATTTAATGTATGGTATAATACATGCATAAGAATATAATATGTAGTACATAATCAATGTTGTATACAATGTATATAATACTAGGTCAGACAATTAAGTTCGTGAACTTGTTGCAACGATGTTGCTAACCTTTTTTTGATATCAGAGGGATTACTCATTATGAATTTATACCAACTGGACAAACAGTTAACCAAGTTTACTATTTGGAAGTGCTGAAAAGGTTGAAAACGACCCGAACTTTTCACCAACAATTCATGGCTCTTGTACCACGACAATGCACCAGCTCACAGAGCACTGTCTGTGAGGGAGTTTTTGGCCAGTAAACAAATAACTGTATTGGAACATCCTCCCTACTCACCTGATCTGGCCCCCAATGATTTCTTTTTTAACTCAAAGATAAAGGAAATATAGAAAGGAAGACATTTTTATGACATTTAGGACATCAAGGGTAATACGACGACAGCTCTGACGGCCATTCCAGAAAAAGAGTTCCAAAATTGCATTGAGGAGTGGACTAGGCACTGGCATCGGTGCAGAGCTTCCCAAGGGGAGTACTTCGAAGGTGACCATAGTGATATTCAGCAGTGAGGGATGCAGCACTTTTTCTAGGATGAGTTTGTGAACTTGTCAGACCTCGTATAATACTATTAATATATATGCTATAAGTGATATAATGTATATAATAGTATATGTATATATGTGTGTATTCTGTAGCTGGATAAAGGCTTTGATTATGTGGGAATAGGGAAGCTATGAAGAAAGGACTGGTCAGCAAAATGGAGGGGGGTCAGAAAAAACATAATGAAGGTAAATTCTCAGTTTTGATCATCAATATACTTCCAGTGGTAATGACTTTTATCCATTTTTTTTTCTTTGTACAATTTAAACTTACTATTCAGTGCCGTACAAAAGTTTAACATGTGAAGGATCATAGTTCTTTCACCCTTCAAGTTTTTCTTGAACATCTATAGATACTACATAGTGAGATACAAAAATGAATAACATGTAGTGCCTATGCTTGTATCCCCTTGGATGGGACTCCTGTTCCCATCCTGAGCCAGATGTTAGGGTGGATGTGACCTTACCCACCCCCACTCCCTGTTCCTCAAAGTGACATTAATTGGGTAGAGCCAAACCCTCATATTCCAATCACACGGAAGGGTTTGCATATAAACATGGGACTTGGTCTGGGTAAAACAGAGTCCAGATGTTTTCTGGACATTGGGCATCCATGTGCTTGATTTCTTGTCTCTAGGAGCTACCGGAAGGAATGGTTCTCTCCTGGGTGGTTTGTTGCGGGGCTCCCACAAGTAGAGAGCTTGATTAGAATGGCTCGAGGAAGATGCTGAAAGGATGACAGGGAACCAGAGCTGGAGCTCTGTAACACTCTGAACTTGTTTGTGTAAACCTAGATAAACTGAAATCAAGAGGGTATGTCCCCTGGTGTGTGCCTGTTCATGTAAGGGTTTGGGAGAAAACAAGGCTAGAAAGTAAGGTTTGAGCTGAAAAATGAAGAATTTTGAATTTACTAAACGTTTTCCTTTAAGCATTGTGGAGACATGTTATGATTTTTTATGTGAGGAGCAAATATTTTTTTATGACAAAGGCCAAATTATACGCCTCTGCAGTTAGAGATAAAGGAGACCTTAATTTTGGATAGCTAACATCTGAAAGTTTTAATATGTAATATAGTCTCCGTATAATCACAATGAAAGGTGCAATCAACTGAACACTGTCAAAATTAATTGCAATCTGAATGGTCCAGGGTGCCATACTTCATGTCAGATTTAATTTGAATCTTTTTAAAAGGTAAGTCTGGTTTTTACTGGGTTTGAAGTCTTCCCCAAAGCGTGTCTTTTCAACTGAAATCATTTCATTGTGAATAGGAATAAAATGTGCTTTACACAGTGAGATGAAATACATCACCATTTTACCTGACATCCAAGAAATTTAAACTGATGAGAACCTTTTAAAAGAATCAGAGAAAAAGTATACTTTGAACAAGGAACGCCGCCAATAAACACTGGTGTGGCCTTGGGCACGATGGGGGACTCTTTTGTTTTTTAAACATCTCTTTTCTCAGATGTCTAGTTAAGGAATTAGGATTCTTCCTCTTATTTATAGTTTCTTAGAGAGCTTTGGGTGCCCAAATTACTAACACAGATGCAAGGAGCTAAAAACACGTATAGGGCAATACAACCCATTATTTATTTACTTTGCATACTACAATATAGTATTATACAGAGCATGAAAAATAGAGAAAACATTGCTTTCCTCAGTTGTGAGCTGGCTTAACCTAGAGCTTTAATAATAAGCAGAGATGATAAATGAAAGGCAAAGGATATACACATCAACTTATTTGTAAACTCCTTAGCAAAATATGAAAACAACAAATCTAGGAACTTACTGAAAACAAAATCAAGTATAATGACTGAGCCAGGTATATTACAAGAATACAAAGATGGTCATTTAAAAAAACAATCTATAAATGGCATTTATCCTACCAAGAGATGAAAAGAAAACCATCTGTTACTTCAAAAGATATAGAAAAAGTATTTGATAAATTTCAGCATCCATTTATGAAAAAAATGTTTAATAATTTAGGAAGAAAAAGAGCCTACTTAATCTGTTAAATTATCTACCAATATTCTACAGCAAAAACCTGTTTACTGTTGAAAGCGTTCTCATTTGATCAAGGACAAGCAAAGATACCAAGTATGAACCACACCTACTTCATAGTTTACTGGAGATATTAGCAAACCCAGTAATACCTATAAGTTAAACACGCAAACAAACAATAAATGATATATGGTTGGTCAAGTTAAAGATAAGACTGTCAAAACTGTCATCATCACATATGATGGAATTCTTTTCATAGAAGACAAAATGTCAGTGACAGAGCATGATTAGAATTAACATGTCTGGCAAAGTGGATGAATAAAAGATCAAAATACAAAAATAAATTCATTGATATCTATTAGCAGCAATGACCAACTTTGCACTCTCAGCCAAATCTTGGACTTGCTACTCCATAATCTATTGATGAAGCCGGCCCATTTTGCAATCTTCTATTAAATTATCTATTGTTTTGCCAATTATGACATGGTATAAATAGAAATTAATAATATTTGTTTATCAACCTAAGGTAAATGGTCGAGAAGTCTCTTAGTTCTAGAGGGAACTGCTCAGAATCATTCATGGCATATGCTCTATCATATTGAGAGACGAACTTGAAAATTACAAAGTTCTTTCATAAACATTTCATAGACATTTGATCTAGTGCCTAGAACTATGCTGTCATCTCCAATGAAGTGTTGTTTTTTTTAATAGATATGATTAAAATCGTTATTCTGCCCATATATACCTTTGATCTGATACACTCCCCTGGCAACACAGGCTACTTAGAGCGCACTGAAAAAGCTGATAGTTAATGCCTATTGTAATACTGAATCCACTGAAAAAAACATTCATTTGCTCCTCCCAACCCCCGCAAATAGCTTTCATTTTGCCATTTATATGAAAGACAATGTTCAGACCAAGTATAGTAGTATTCAGGCTTGCAATGCTCTTTTCGTCTCAAGATCTGTAAGATTTCTAACTTCAGTATTTGTCAACATTAGTCAGTTTCAGGATGGAGTGGGAAATATTAAAGTTGGCCCTTTATTTTGGAACCTTTGCTATAAAACTTGTTTTAAAAAATATGACAATTTCCATTCAAACTAGTTTTTGTCTACAAGCATAAAGTTGAACACTTCTTTACCTAAAAAAACATATACATGATTTTTATTTAATATCACTTTAGCCACCTTGAGGCAGAGCAGGTGGATAAAATATTAATGTGGAAAGGATATACAAACTCAGGATTTAAGCTCATGACATTTGTAAATCAGTTTCCTCTATCCTCCCTCCTGCATTTCTTACCATTCAAAGGATTTCAACCTATGTCAGTTTTTTGCCATCTAATAGGAGCTCAGCGATTCTGGTTTGCTTGCTTCGTTTACCTGCGTATTTTCGGTCTCCATTTATCATTATTTTTAACAGTTGTCAGCATTAAATGTGATTTGCCACCTCAGCCAACTTACACAGCAAATGCAAATCCTTTTGAATTTTACTTGCAGTTTCTAGACTTTTTTGGTCATTTCAGTGTTGCTTTATCAGCATCATTTGATTTTTTTTTTTCCCATCAGGGAGAGTTCTCACTGATTTTTTTTTTTTTTTGTATTGTTCTAAAGGAAATAGAAACTAAAACGGGCATGTACAATGAGACATGGTTCTTCAATGTTACATAAACTAGAGCATTTATTTAACAGCAGCATTCTAGGTCACTTATAAAACATCACTATCCCATGACAGACAATGGGATTTTTTGATCCGATTATTTTTTTATCTAAGTTTTGGGAAGCCAACATGAGAAGGGAGTGTGTACGTGCATATCCTCTAGGTTCTCTGCGTACTGTTCCGTTACAGCATAACTTTGTTCCTTTTAGCTTACGACTGTTTGATTTCTTTTCTGAACATGACATTTCAGACCACATTTCTTTCTGAATATCCAAACACTGTTTCATTATCTAGAAATTTAGCTTTCTGTTTGGTATTTCGATTATTAGCACCACCTTTAGATTTTTAATAAGATTTACTATTTAAAAAACTCTTTGAGCATCCAAACCAAATTGTTTTATCTCCTTTATCATTGATGACACTTATGTGTATTCATATAGATGTATTTCCAAAGCTGGGTGAGGTGGAAAAATCACATAGATATACTTTTTTCCTCTCGATATAAGCAACAGCAAACATATCCATTTAATAATCAAGGCAGAATATCCTAGCTAAATGTCAAGGAGTAAAGCTAAGATCATATAATCTCTTAATTCAAATACCTAAGAAAACTAATATCAATTAGAAACACAAACGAAAGAAATTCATAGGCAGTAACTTGATTATATAGCCGTAAATCATAAACTCCAAAAGTATTATTCAGTGAAAAGCAGTAATTTGAGTCAAAATGGTTTGACTTCAGATCCTTCCCCTTTTGCCCCACTCTGGCCTCCCCCAACACAGACATTCAAAGCTTGGAGTTGTTTTTGGGAAAGCACAGTTCTTCCCTGGAGGAGCTGTCCCAGACTTCCTTGATCTCGCTGGTCCAATGCAGCTGCGAGCAGTCTGGGGGCGGGGAGGACAGCAGCCCTGCGGTTGGTGGGAGTCCGCAGATCAGATCAGGGGTCTCTGTCTGGACCGGCTGCATCCTCTCCAGAATGAAACTGAGATTCTCTTAGCGAAGAAGTGTGTGTGTGTGGGGGGGGGGAGGGGGGCGGTTGTCTAGCAGGTACCGAACTGTGTGTTTATCACACTTATTTTCTCCTAATTAGAGAAAAAGATCAACAGCTTTATCCCTTCCCTCTTCGTAATAGAGGAAATAAGAATGATGGCTGAGGAGAGATGGGGGAAAATTAGAGAAATAAACAGCTAAGATTCTGTTACAGAATCATAGGGCTTAGGGTTCCACATGGAATTGGGGAAAGAATCTAAACTCTACGGAGGTGCCAAAAAAATGTATACACATGATTGAATTCATCTTTTGTTATTGGTGTACATTGAGTAGTACAGTTTGAATGCACTTTTTTCCTTTCTTAAAATGTGTATACATTTTTGGGGCACCCTCTGTAGAGGGTTTATGGTGAGCTAAAAAGTAGAGGTTTATGGTGAGGTTTATGGTGAGCTAAAAAGTGAACTCCTTTCCCTCCGCTCCCCCTTCCCCGCACCCCAAATAAAGATATCCACATCCTCATCCCTGGAACCTATTTGTCAAAAAAGAAAAGGGTCTTTGCAGAAGCAGTTAAGAACCTTGAGATGCTAATAAATATTATCCAGGTGGGCTCTAAATACCCTAATCCTAAATCCTTATAAGAGTGAAGCAGAGGGAGATTACACACCCACATACACACACACACACACACACACACACACACACACACACACACACACACACACACCACAGAGAAGGCATTGGGACTACCAAACAGAGATGTGCCCATAAAACCAAAGAACATTGGAAGCCACTAGATGCTGTTAGAGCATCTGGACTTTTCCTCCACACTCATGAAAGCACTCTGAAATGAGTTGACAAGATTTCCCCAGACACATGTAAAATGTAATGTGCTATATCAGTGAAGAAGCATACATTCATTCATTTATCTTTTCAGTTCATTATTTCTCATATTCTTGCATAGGAATTTGTTTTCATTTTACTGAGAACATTCTTCTCTTTATGAGATTATGCTTATAATAAGGAAGGGAACTTTTGAAAAGACTAATGCTTTCTTAATTAAGCAAATAAACTTTAGATTAATATGATGGGTAACACAGGTGAATAATGCCTTGTTACCATTTATGCAGCATGGCACTTTAAACTCACTTATTAAAGGTTCATAGCCCAATAATAAATACTTTAGGTATGTATATTGATCCTCATTTCATAAATTAAAATATATATTAATTTAAATATAAATATTAGTTTAAATATTAAATATAAATTAAAATACATACTATGAAATTGAGTGATTTAAAATCTCTGGTATAATGATCCATATCTTTTCATGAGATGTAAAAATGTGCTTGGAGTGAATCAATTGCCCTAAGGTTTTATCACAAACAGTCTTGTATGCCACAGGTTGGCTTATTCCAAGGATGTAGGGGAATTCCTTAGTTTCCTACCCCATCCCCAAATCCCTTTACTAAAACCTGAGATTTCTCTCTTAGAGCTACATTATTTTAGTTGAAGTCACTGTTTGTTTGTTAATATCAATAGCCTATAACAGAAGGTAACATAATGATTGGTATCAGTAAGTCAAAGAATATTTAAAACCTTCCAAATTATTGTTTCTGAATAAATAAATATATATAAATCCAAGGGTCCTGAATGGATTGAGAGTATTTGTAGAAAGAAGGACTAAGGGAAGGAGCAGATAAAGGTTGGTGAGCATGAAGGGGAAAAAACACAGATTGTGAGGAAAGCTAGTGCTAAAAGTAAGCTCCAGCTCTTCTGAAATTATAATGGGGGTTGAATTATAACTACCTATGTGTGGTTCTATCCTGAGTCAACAAACATCTTTAAGTATCATATAAAGATACAAACTAATTGAATTCTATTTAATGGCTAATTGTGTACCATGAGTCTCAGAACTTTGTAACAAACAAAATAAAAATTAAGTTTACACATTTTGTTCTTTTCCATAGTAAAGAAATCTGTAATTTGCAGATTTTCTCTGCCTTTTCAACACATGTCTTTGCCAACACACTTATCTTGGGAAGAAGCTTGGGCTCAATAAATTGTGTATATTTGGAAATGGGTGAGAATACTAGAAAATGCTTGACAATGAGCTTTTAAAAAATGCTTACTCAGAGAGATGCCTGAATAATCAATCATATTTACTCAAGTGTATGTACGTGATGCATATATTGATTTATTTTAAAACAAGCAAACATATTGTCTGCCTTGAATGTAATATTGTTGGTTTAGCAGACTGCCTTTAGATATATTTGACATTTTTAGTCTTACGTACTCCCAATTTATGTCAAAAAGTAAAAGTTATGAAAGGGATTTTATACTTAAGGATACATTTCTAGAATGGGATCTAGATATATAGAAAGAAGAAAGTATTTGGAATTTGATATTTCAAAGTGAGCAAATAATTTCCTTGAAATTTGGAGGTTATATTACATTGTCAATTATCTTTAAACCAGTGAAACAGTCTGTGTGTTTTTAATTATTATTCCTTGGGAATCTATAGCTAAAACTTTGTTCAGAGAAACTGTTCCCTGACTGAAAGTCAGGAGACTTCCAGCATAAATCTGCTGAAATCATCAAGAAATCATTGGAATATTCTAAATGAGTTTATGTGCTGCTCCAAACAAGAAGACTGCAGACATGGAAGCAGATGATGACTTATTGCAGAACGGAACCCACTGGAACAATTGAGGGCAGGATAAAAATTGTGCTCAGGATCAAAACGTTTAAGAGGTAAATGAGAAACATTATGAAATCTAGTGTTAGTGGAATCTAACGAGGGAAAGCTAAGAAATGAGAGTGAAGCATTTAGTTTAAAGAGATTATTGATGACAGTGGCAGACTTACAGCCATTGAGTTAGAGGAAAATAATGGAGATAATAGATATGGAAGTGATTCTTTTTTTCTTCCAGCTCTATTGAGATAAAATTGACATATAGTCATGTACCACATAATGAGTTTTCGGTCAACGATGGACGGACTGCATGCACGAAGATGGTTCCATAAGATTAGAAGCTGAAAAATTCCTATCGCCTAGTGATGTCTTAGCCATGATAAGGTCATACGTAGCACATGGCATTATTCATGTGTTTCTCATGATCTTGGTATAAGCAAACCTATGCACTGCAAGTCGTATAAACGTATAATACGTGCAATTACAGCAGTAGGCTATTCCATCTAGGTTTGTGCAAGTACGCTCTAGGATGTTTGCACAATGACAAAATCACCTAAGACTGCATTTCTCAGTGCATGGCTGTGTACCATTGTATACATTTAAGGTGTACACTGTACACTTACATACTGCAGTATGATTATCTCCATTACATAACATAATTACAATTTCCGTTTTGCTGTGAGAACACGTAAGACCTACTCTCTTAAGAATTTTCAAGTATACACGACAGTATAGTTAGCCATAAACACAATGCTGTGCATTAGAGCCCCAGAATTTATTCATCTTCTAACTGAAAGTTTATATCCTTTGGCCAACATCTCCTTAATTCCCCTACCCCAAGTCCCAGGTAACCACCATTCTACTCTCTATTTCTAAGAGTTCACCTTGTTTTAGATTCCACATATAATTGATTCTTATATAGGAAGCACGGTCCTCTAATAGACTAATCAGAGTTTCTCTCAGGGGGTGGTGAGAGGAATACAATGATCTATATGCATTGATAAAGAATATTCAATATAATTTCATGTGAGAAAAAGTTGACACTGAGAATATACTGGGAATGCTTGGAAATTAAAGCACTAAATAACATGTGTAATAGCTAGAGAGGATATATATATATCAAATAATTGTGTTGAGCAATGCTATGGTGATGGTATTGGCTACTTCTGAGCAAACATTTTGCTGATATGTTTTTCAATGAATATGAAACGCACTGTGCTTCTACACAGGAAGGATCTATACAAAATCCCTGATATTGCTGTGGATTTATTGTTATTAATGGTCCAAATAGGAATAGAGTTCATTTCAACTCCGATTTGCTATTGAGTGAGACAGCCAATCTATTCAAAACTATATTATGATTGAGTGGTCATAGCTGAGAGAACTAATTAGGAACTACTTCAACATGGAAAATGAACTCATTACCTTAATATTCTGCTAACAGGCCTTTTGAGCCCTTTTAACCACCCCTAAGTTGTCATGGTGATGGCAAAAGTTAATGGTGGATTGGGTGAGAATTCTGATCTGAGTTTCTCAAGCAGCTAATGAGGTTATTCTGCCATAGAATTGGATCCACAGCTTTTTGGAGCTTGCAAGGATAGAGATAATTTTTTAATGTTCGAGACTTAAAACAGAACCAGCTCCTTGGCTCCTCAGAAGACTGACTGGTCTTGCAGTGATCTTTGGTGCTTGAGTCTTTTGATTGAGTAATTTACTCTGTTTTCTTTTGTGAGTATCGTGCTTTAGATCATTCACTCTGAGCAAAATCATTTATTTTGACCCCTCATTCTGTCATATAACAAAACCTACAGCAAATACTGTTTCTTTTACTTTTTAAACTTACTTTTTATTCTGCATTTGACATGCAAACGACATAAACATGTTCAAGATTAAAAGGCCCAATTCCTTCTTTTACGTTTTTCTTCTCTCTCTCTTCTCTGCCTCAAAGAGAATGTAGAAATATTTCATGGAACAAGACTGACATTTAAACTATGTGCTCTTTTTGATTAAACCTTCTTGCTGGTTTAACTGGAATCTATGCTATCACATTGATTAACCTTCCAAATAATTTAGTAAATTGAGAGATTAACCATGTGTTCTTAGTGTCATTCACACATTCTGTATTTGGTCCTACACTGTAAATGTGGTTTATATAATTCACTGGGGATGGTTTCAAGAGAGTGATTTTTCTTAAAAGATCACTGAAGTAAAGGAGATCAAGAAGGCTAAAGTAAAACCAGAAAGGATATTAGTTGGATATTAGTGTTTATCTAACGAAAACCATAAAGATACATCCTATATAAGCAATCTTGCTGTCCTATTGTTTGGGTTAAGCTGAAGGTCAACTGCTTTGTGTACACAAAATATATATGTATTTTATGAGAGGCTTATCACTGCATGTATAGTCCTTGACCGATATCACCAGCACAAAAGAAGGACTTAACTGTAAATTAAAAGAAAAACAGCACTTTATGTAACCTCTGGCTTATTGTATAATGTTATAAAATTGTTGGGTTAGTGAATGGGTAGGGCATGAGCATGTACCCATATGCTGATACATAAAGAAATGTAGACCCCAGATCTAAAGAGGCCTTCAGTTCTCATTGATTTCGATGGCTCCGGCAGTGGTCGTTTTCATCTCCAAAGGTTGTCAAAGAGACTGTCAATAGTCTTTCCGTGATCGGAGCCTTCACGGCTTTTTATAATGGTTTTATCCCAGTCGTCACATGCTGGACCCTCAGTACTGGTCCTCAAAGGTCTCCATCAACTGTTTTCAATTGTTTTCTTCACATGCTTTCTATCACTTGAATTGTCAGGCCGGCCTCATTAATACTCTGCTTATACTCTGCTCATTTCTGCCTCATGCAATTTTTAATAATATTCTCCACACCTTGAACGAATTTTCCCTTTTCTTTTCCACTAAAAAAAGTCATAATGATATTTTACTCATCTCAAAATTGCAGTCAGCCCAACCAGCAACAGCTAACAAAATGGGCCATAAATAAAGCAGAGTCTATTTATTTTAGCCTAGCAGGACTTAAATTCAGTGAAGGTCTAGCCCATGACACAGGGGAATTCTTCTGAATTAAAAACTGATTTTGTTTTCTGTTATTTTGATTTTTAAAAATATCTGTTATGTCATAGCTCACATATTAATGTGTTAGAAGTGTTTCCTTAGTACCTCATTGACATATATGCAAAAGTTATTTAACAAAATGTGTTGAAAACTCATTCAACTATAAAAAATGGGATCATTACCAGTGATGACACCTATTAAAATTTCATCTCCGTGACTGAAAGGAGGCCATTAAATTTCAACAATGATCTAGTATGTTGAAACAAGTACGCCTTTTGTCGAATTGTACCCTTAAAGTCACCGAGCGAAAAAATAAGAATCAACACTTAGCTTTTCACATTATTAGTTATCACTGCAAAGTTAACATCTTTATATTACGAAACTGTATGGGTATAAAAACTGTAGAAAGTAAAAAATACCTGTATATCTATAATACAAAAAAACACACAAAACAATAAAACTTTAAAATTTTGCTGTATACCCTTCAGAAAAATGGAAAGAAATTAAGTTAAACATATTCCTATGAAATTATGTAACCTTATTGTTTATATTTTATGAATTTTAAAATACGATGTTATATGTGCCTACTGGTAATCAGCTTCTCCAGTTTAAGAATGTATGACCGTCTCTTCATATTGATATACATACATTTATAATTTAAATGACTTCCTAGTATTTCATCTTATGCATACATAGTGATTAATTTAATGTGTCCTATTCTATTTGGAGATATTTAGATTGGCTCTATTTTAAATAAATTGCAAGAAGTATGTTGAAATCTTTATTTTTTATGATATTTACTTCTGCATGATATATTTCTACATGTAAAATTGCTTGATAAATAAGTAAGCTTATGTTTTAGATTTTTTGCTATATATTCTCCAAAATATCTCCCAGAAAGTGCTCTAATATAAACTCCCAATAGAAATATACCAGCATTCATTTCACACACAATTAATGATACTCCTCTGCCTATTAGGATCATCTATAATCAGATTCGATATATTGTCATTTCAACATGCAATCCACATAAAAGTTGAGATTCTAAAGTCTTTTACTTTTGTACTAAATCTTTGAATCAGTGTGTATTTTATACATCCACCATGTCTCGATTCAGACACTGAATTTTAATTGGAAAGATTTGATTACATTTGCAATTAAAAATATATTCACATACCCAAATTGTTCGAAACATATTTAAAAGTTTGCAATAGTTGGATCAAGTATCAATTTTTAAATTTTAATTTCATTCCAGTTCAATTAAATTGAAATTCAGTCACACTAGCCGCATTTCAAGTACTCAATAGCAACAGCTGGTCAGTGACTACAGTGTGAGCTGGCACAGATCTCAGGTCCTTAGTCCAATCAACCAGACCCTACACAATCTAGTCTTCCGTAAACCCTGTGACCTCATATCCTACCATTCTCCTCCTCACTTACTCCACTCACTTCAGCCCTCGAGCTTTCCCACTCCTTATGGAACACTACTGGTCATCACAGGAACTTTGTAGTAGCTATTCTTTCAGCCTAATGCTCTTTTCTCAAATATCCTCACGGGTTGCTATTAGTATTTCATGTCTTTGCTGGTATGTCCCCTTATCAGTGAGAACTTCCCTGGTTGTTGCTATTCCCTTCTCACTTCTCTATGATCCTTATCTGGCATTATTATTTTCCTAATATTAATGTCCTGCTGCTATTGTCTGTCTCCCACACTGGAATATAAGCACCGTGAATGCAGGGCATATTCTCACTGCTGTATCCTCAGTTCCTGGCACATAGATGCTCAGATATTTGTTTAATATGAAAGGTCATTTATAATTTCTAATTTTTAATAGGTCGTGTGTGTGTGTGTGTGTGTGTGTGTGCACACTATTGTTCTTTGTTCTCCCTCTCTTCCTGTTTTTCTTCATTTTCCTTTACTTTTCATAATGATAATTTTAAGAACCTTATTTTATTTCTTGCCATGTACCCTATTAACTCTTTTACCAAATCCTAATTTTCATTGATGGGTCAGTCGGTGAGAAACACTTTCACTTCAAACGTGGGCTATGTCAGCCTCAGACCTTCACAAAAATATGCTTAAGAATTAAAAATTCTTGGCAAGAGCTGCTTAGAACAAAGTATACACAAACGATATGGCCCACAGGTAAGTCTTTCCATATAAATGATAATAAGTAATTTAAGACAATTAATGATCCCTCATTTCTTCTGTTAGACAAAAATCAGTTATTCTCTAAATAGAGCTTTTCTATGATTCTGGAATTGATAATAATTGCAATCTCATGCATATATGTATTTTAGCACTGTTTGCATAATGAATATTTGGCTTTGAAGAGATCGTCTCAACTTAGAAAATTATATCAACAGTATTAAAATAAGGATCAAATCATCATTAGTTGTACCAGTCATTTATCAATAAAAACTTAGGTCATATTTATAAATATTTATTATAAACACGAGAAACTTAATATAATTCAATTTTTTAAATTATAGTAAAGTAGTCATAATTATAGAAAGAGCAATCATCATTTTCAGAGGGCTCTTTCGTTTTACTGTATCTCCTACAATCTTCTTTCTGATGTGTTTCATAGATAATGCAGAAATTAATAGGCCAAGTTTTAATGAATGAAACACATTTAAAAATATTTTTCATCCTAAGATAAGTCCACAGATTCTAATGCCTCTTGCGATACTGCAAAATTATTGTCCTCAGAGATAATCTTTTATTTGTCCATTTTCTTAATAGTATCTGCAGTCAGTATACCAAGTTCTCACCAGGGTGATGTCTTCTTATGGTTACCACTGCCTTTGTTATTTCAGGATGAGTTTTTCGAATGCTTTCTAATTAAATCTCTATTTGAAAACTCTCGAGGGAGTCAGGTCATAAAGCTGCTCATTTGTAGTGAAATGGAGCATATGGAATGTGTAATGTTGGTCTTGGTCCCTGGAATAACTCACTATTTCCTTTGTGTTTGAATTCAAGATCCAGCTAAACTCCATTTTAACATTGCTTACAAATAACCAGATTAAGCAGAAAATTAAAATTGCACAGGGAATTGGTACGTTGCATTATATTCCTTGGCATTACCCAGTTGGTTTCTAAGGCACTCTTCCCACGTTTCTCTACCTGGTAAGCTTCTGGCCACCCTTCAAGACTCAGGACAATTTCTATTTCCTCTAGGAAAATTGCTCCAAATTTCACAGGCAGTTGGTTGTTTCTACTCTGAGATATCACTCAGCGTGATATCATAGCTCTATGTGTTGCATTTTAGACACTTGTCATAACCTACTTATCTATTTCCACCAGGTACAAACCTAGGAATCATCCTTACTGCCCTTTACTCCCTCTGTTCTCACCTAGTCAGTCACCAAGTACTTTGCATTTTATCTTCAATAGATGTGGTAGGCAGACAAGACGCCCACATCCTAACCTTGCTATTTGGGCAGCAGACACACTCTGTAACCCTTTGTGCTTCAAGTTTTTCAGGTGTAAACTAGGGATTACAGAAGCAGTACTTGAAAGGACTGTTGTGAGATTAAATGAATGATCTATCTATCTATCTATCTATCTATCTATCATCTATCTATCTATCATCTATCTATCATCTATCGTATCTGGCAGGAAGCACTCAAAAATGCAATTACTATGAGCTATAGTTCTCTTTCACTTGAGTCTTGCAAAACTCTATGAGGTAGGTATTAGCGTTATTCCCAAATACAGATGAAGAAATTGAGCTTTAAAGAGAATAAAGAACTGTGTGAAGTCAGAGTTTGGGAACCCAGCAATCTGGTTCCAGGACATACTGGTTTAAATATTTATTTGGATGATATATATGAATCTGATTGAATTAATTTAGAAATGATTTTTTTTCAAAGTTTGAGAATAATTTTTCATATCAAACTGATAAACTTTTATATATGTAACAAACTGAGATCTCTTAAAGAACTGATGAGAATTGGAGGAAGGGAAAGGACAGTTGTAAATTTCACAGCATAATAATGACTCTGATCCATTCACACTAAGGAGACTTGGATTCAGATCAAAACATTCTCTTAAATATGGACTCAAAGTGAAATATTGTAAGAGTAAGTATATATTTATCCTCAAGTCTTTCTTGGATTTATAACATAAAAGAATCGTGCACATGAAGAAATCAGTAGCTTATACATGGTAAGTAAATTTTGCAAGAAGTAAGTATACATTTCTTTTACCTAAGGATTAGTTGAGCAGACTATTAATTAAGAAACTAAAATCAAAGTAAAATTACTCCCAGAGAAAAAGAGGAGTTGACCTAAGTAACTCAAGTCTACTATTTCTCAGAATTTGAATTTGTTTTTAATGAGCACATTTTAGTCTATGTTTACGAATTTTCATTTGGACACATTTACATAAAATGTTCTAAACTTGTATTGCATAAATTAAGGATAATGTGAGACTCAGCAGATCAAGGACTGTAAACTATTTATGTTTGTTTTATTACTAGTGCCAGTCTGGCTCATTCACTTTATTTATTCAAGTTCCTCAGTGCCTGCTAAGGGATAGGAACTATCCTTACGTCATAAGACACAGAGAGACCAAGACAGCAAAAAATGTCTTTATAGAGTTTAGATTTTAGTTAAGAGGGATAAACATTAAACAAATAAATAAATAAATTGGCACATAATGTCACTTAGAGATATCCAAAATAAATGATTATTAACTCAATTCTTCTAGCATTCAGTTATTAACCGCTTTTTACTAACTCTGTATTTTATGTGATCGCAATTCTGGAAAATAATTTTGGAAGGTATTTTTACTTTTCATAGGAAATAAATAGATAAATCTGTAGATTAAACAATATTCTTAATTTACATAGCTAGTTGCCAACAAAACCAGAATAAAAACATGTATCTTCAGATTACTTGATAGAAATCTCATGCAATTTTTATGAAAATTGTTTAAATTATTTTTACATGTAAAACCTATGGCTACATAGCAGCAACTTTAGTGGGCTATGTCTATACCACACCATGGTACCCTAAAAATCACTAGCTCTTCCAATATAATAAGATATCCTAGGCCATATGCAAACTCTACTCTTATAAACCAAATGCAATTTAAATGAAAGTGGTTGGGAGCAAGGAGAATATCTACACCTATATCTACTTATCTTTGTATCTAGCTATCTATCCAGCACAAATATATTGTTTTTATGTAAGAATTTCAGTTCAGTTACTTTTAAAATTGTGTCTACTTAACAGACCTTGACTTTCATTTAAAAACCCTCAAATGTTCATTTCATTTCATTTGAAACTCAAGATGAGAAAAACAAATATCAAATACCAACTAACTGGAAACCAATCAAATGCCTAAAATCCCACAGGAATTTGACTAATTATAAATGATGAAAGTTGTTGGAGGAAAACAATTTGTGTCCTGCATATGCTTCCCCTCATGAAAAGAGCAAACCGCCCCTCTATAAGGAATATAAAGGACACAATTTAGCCTTCTCCTAACTTTCTGCCCACTAATTCATAGGAACAAATTTGTACCAATGACATAGCTGGGTAGTCCTCTCTCTGTTCCATTGGAATTATTTCTAGGTTGCTCTACTTCTTTCCACTCTTAAGTCACCCCCCTCTCAATGTTTATGTCCTAAGACTGCCAAACCAATTGCCTGCCTCATGGTGGAGACTGAAGCTCCCAGACAGACTCCATTATGGTCCAGCAGATCTGCAGGAGATGAAAGCTGGCTAGATGTTAGACCTGGGCTCAGGGAATAACAGCTCTGCTCCAACTCTAAGAACAGGATTCAATCAGCACCCACGTGGAAAAGAAGTATAGACACAGGCAATTCAAATTTCCTCCCAGTTGGCAAATTCTGAGTACAGACGACTTCTTTTGAACAAAAATAAACAGAAAACGATAACAAAAACAACAACAAAATGTGTGAAGTTTTGGAAGAAAATTACACAGTAAAAGAGAATAACATAATTCTAAAAATTAGTAAATCAGTAATTAGAAGAAAGTCCAATTCAGGAGTTTTAGATTAATACAAGAGATGAAAAGAGTAATTTAAACTGTTATATTAGAAAAGTGAGGACATTATATGACACTTACGTGCACTATTCTTTTCATCTGCAGTATTTCCACTATACTTTTTGGCTATTTCTGGGAGGTTCCTTATTAAAACTTTCACTCTATCATATGACTCCACTCATCTGTCTTTATGAGATGGGATCAGTGATCACTGCCTGGCTCTCCCATAATCCATCTGTAGGCTGGAGGGGGATAAGAAGTTGCTCCCTGGTGGATATGTACTGAAAGTTCTAGTATGGACAGAAGGAAGCAGACAGAGGGAAGGGCACAAGCTAAAAGACAAACAGAAAAAAATGCAATAAGCAGGAAGCATGTACAAAGTAGCAGAAATTATGAAATAGAAGAAGCAAGAGAATTTGATTGGTAACACTCTGTTAGGCCTGGAGGGAGTGGCTATCAGATCCCAAAGAGTAGCTGTCTGGAGAAGGGTCCCTGTCCAGAGCTGTGGTCTGTAGTGGTGGACGCAGCCAACCTACAGGAGAGGGCAAGCGAGCCAGTCATATAATATCTATAAGTTAGGTTAGCCTCTGAGGGCTGAAGGCAGGAGGAATTAAAATAAACAAATCAAATTATAACCACGACTCATATATAAACAATGAAAAAATATAAATCTTTATGATAAAGAGAAAATTCTTGCAAATAAATATTTAGGTAGATAAAACATGTATCTACAAAGGACTGGAAGATTCGTTTCCAAGGTCTCTTAGAAACAACTTTTCAGGAAATTACTGAAGATTAATGCATGAGCTTCAGGCAGCTCTTGAATTATAAAAGCCTATGTAAAATTCTGTTAATTTTTGAATAGATAACGCTTGTTTTCTATAGAGAGGCCCACACTGTTCATTAAATTCTTAAAGATGTTTGAAACCAAAAAAGGTTCAGAACCACAGATCAGTACAAATTCCAGATGAAAAGATTACAAGCAAAGAATTTTATATTCTTGAGGATTATTTTAATGTAAGATAGAAGACAGTTCTAGACATAAAATATTTCAAAAATATATGCCTTTGGTGACCTTGGAAAAACCTACTTCAGCTAACCAAAACATGAACCAAGTTTAAAACATAAGAATAAAAACACAGTGAGATAGAAGGCAGATAGAGGATATCGAAACTGATTTAGAATAAGGTTAAAGCAATTGTTGTAATTATGATTACAAAACTGGGATAATTAAAAATAAATATATATAAATTAACGTAATTTAATAGCAATTATTTGTGTACAAATGATTAGTCTATTACAAGAAAGACCAAATTTGTCTTGGCAGAAAAAGTGGGGAGATGAAAAGTGCATAGATTTAGATTTACAGTCTTTTGTAAAGAATAGGCAAAAGATGATGTATTATTGATTGAATAATGTTTTTGAGAAACTTAAAGGAAATCATTTGAAGAATGACAAATGTATGAATTCCAAATCACTGTGGAACCACAGCATAGTTCATAGAACCAAGAGAGAAAACAAAGAAAATAGCAAAAAATAAAATTAAGGGAGAGAAATAAAACGAACCACATACATTATGAAAATATTTATATAAATGTACAGTTGACTCTTGAACAACATGGGTTTAAACTACATGGGTCCACTTACACATGAAGTTTTTTTCCACAAATACTGTAAATGTAGGTTTGGGACCAACATGGTGGATTAGATAAATGCTACGCCTACTGCATTCCAGGATCACACCAAAGTTACAACTAAATTATAGAACCATCAACCTACAGAATCATCTGAATTAGTATATAAATACTATATATAAAATGTATATATTATATAATAAATAATATGTATATTATATATAACATATATAGTCACAAGATGTAAAAGTACAGCGCAGGGAATAGTCAGTGGTATAGTAATAGATATGTACGATGTCAGACGGGGTTATCACTTTGTGCGGGGTGTATTATAAATGTGCAATCATTATGTTGTTTTGTACACTTGAAACTAATGATAAAAATAAATGTGTTTTCTCTTCCTTATGATTTTCTTAAAAGCATTTTCTTTTTTCTTGCTTACTTTATTGTAAGAATACAGTATATAATTCATGTAACATATAAAATATGCCTTAATCAACTGTTTCATAGCATTTCAGTAACAGGTAGACAATTAGTAATTAAGTTTTGGAGGAGTCAAAAGTTACATGTGAATTTTCAACTGTGTAGGGGTTAGGTGTCATTAACCCCTGCGTTAAGGATCAACTGTAGTCTAAAAATATATCTAACTATAGATTGCTCATAAAAAATACATCTAGAAAAATTAGAGATTGGAAATGAAGGATGTACGAAGTTAATCAGGAGCCTATAAATAAAATGCATAAACAACTGTAATTTATGAAAATGTTGAATTCAAGGCAAGATGCGTAAAAAGAGAGACTTGTTTTACATTGATACAAGTAAAAATCCATTTAATGATCTTAGCCTTTGACAGATGTTAAACAAAAATTAATAAGGTTATAGAAAATGTTAATGGTTTTTAAAATTGAAAGAGATATCAAACATTTTAATAAGAAAAATACATTTTTGCTGATATATACTAATATATTTTAATAGGTACAGAGTGATATCATCCACAATAAATGATACAAAGACTTAACCCAAAAATAAATGCAATCCCCCAAATTATAGGGGAATTTGAGGAGAGTTTGGAGGTAAAACTTGTAATTTGATTGAAAATTTTATCTAGAAGACCAATAAATATTTGGCATGATGATAAAAATGTGTTATATATTATGAACTTGAAATGTATCATGCATTTCGATGTATTACAGTGTTACAATAATTAAAAAATCATATGGGTCTGGTTCTGAAATCAATAAAAATATATCAGGAATAACCTAAAATATTCTTTTCTGTAATAATAATAATAAATATGTTTTTATAAAATTTATATTTTAACAACAGCAATTAACATCTGATAACAATGAATATGACTATCTTGAATAAACTATTTCCCAGCCTCCCTTGCAGTTAGGTGTAATCATGTGACAATTCTGGCCAACAGCATGCAAGAAGTAGTAATGTGTTCATATTTCTTAAGTGTACATAAACGCTATGGCAAGACATTCTCTCCATTTCCTTTCTCTTCCTAGCTGGCTGAAATACAGGTTAGTGATTGGAGCTAGATCAGTCAATTTGGCTCAAGAGGTGAAAGCCAAACGTGTTGAAGATGGCCGAGCAAAAAAACCAGAAGGAGTCTGTCACAGAATGATTGGCCACCGTTTCTTTTTCTTTTTTCTTTTTATTAAGAACTTTTTAAGGTATTCTACACAAATTAGGGACAAGTTCATATGCCAGTAAGAGAAAAAGTCCTTATTTTATAACACCAGTGAAAAACACCAAAGAGAATCTGACATCAGAACTTTGATGAACTCCATAGTTCCGGGTTTCTGGTTCTTTTTAAACTACACTCTGGGTAGCACTCAGAGCTTTCAGAAAGAATAACAAACCCATTCACCCCTGAAATGACGCATACTAGCACTGAGACTACTTCTTTAATTTCTCCTATATTCACACATACACACTCATATAGCTCACCACACAAATATCTTCCCTTTCATATCCAACATGAGATTAATGGTAAATATGATACCATTTTTAAAAACAACATTACTAGTACCAAAGCAGAGTAGAACACAAATGTTATTAATTAAAGAGCCAATCATTTCTTTTTTACTTCAACAAGGCTCAACAATATTTTAAAGACTTTATACATAAGCTAATATATAACCTATTTTTCTTGTATGGGAAAAATGTATGAACAGTACCCTGTTCGAGTATTAAAAATTTGATAGAGGGACCAATTTTTCTAATTCTGCTCCTATAGTTTGTCTTTCATAATGAGAGCATCCACCAGTGCAATGTCTGAAAGGAATAATGTTAATAAAATTAGCAGAACCTCCCTCCCCCTTTTTTTAAATTTCTCCCCTGTGGCCTGCTGCAATGCAAGTTTCTCTTCAGGCTCTTGTGGAACTGCTGATGTAAAAATACAGGGAGACCGAAAAAAAAAAAAATTACTTACGCGCGCGCGCACACACACGCTCACACACGCATACAGGAGGCCTTAGCAGCAGGAACAGATCAGTGAGGTAACCCCCACTATTCCTACTTCGTCGTACTGTTGACTGCATTCCTGCTACTTCCTCAGCTCATACACCACTGGGTTGTCTTCAGTGGAGCGTTTCTAAGCCACATTTTTTATTCCTCAAATACTAGGGCTCATGGTCCCTGAATGGAATGAA
This sequence comes from Rhinolophus ferrumequinum, assembly GCF_004115265.2. Classification (NCBI taxonomy): domain Eukaryota; kingdom Metazoa; phylum Chordata; class Mammalia; order Chiroptera; family Rhinolophidae; genus Rhinolophus; species Rhinolophus ferrumequinum. The sequence goes on from NC_046309.1 coordinate 19,129,560, forward strand.
ATCAATCTACACATATCTTCGTTTTATATTTTGCAGAGACTTGATTTTATCCTTCAAAACTACATAGGATTTGTATGATGATAATTTACATGACTCAACACTCCAAAGGAACAAAAGAGAACACAAGGAAAATTCCCCCCTCACTTTTTATGTCATGCCTCTTCCTTTCAGGCAACTGATATTAATGATTTTACATGTAATTCTGGCATTATTTTTAATTTTTATCATATATGCATACATTTTTTTTTCCTTAAAGAAACATTAGCATTCTATTCACTTGGATATGTATTATGGTTGGCAGAATAATAATGGTCCCAAGCGTCCATCCCTAATCCCTGGAACCTGTGACTATGTAAATTTACATGGAAAAAAGGACTTCACAGATGTGATTATAGTTAAGTATCTTGAGATTAGGAGACTATTTTGCATTATCCAATCAGATAGCAGAAAAGCAGAGAACCTTTCCCAGCTGCAATCAGACGGAAGTGTGACTATGGAGGACAATTCAGAGAGCCAGGTGACCTTGCTGGCTTTGAAAATGAAGGAAGGGAACCATGAGCCAAGGAAGGTGGGTGACCGCTAGAAGCTGGAAAAGGCAAGGAAACAGATTCTGTCTTTCTTAGGTCTCCAGAAAGTACCACTACTCTGACAACACCTTGAGTTACCCTGGCAAGACCCATGCCCCCAAGACCTCCAGAACCGTAAGGTAATACATTCATTTTGTTTTAAGCTTCTGAGTTTGTATTTTTCATTTGTTACAGCAGCAGCAATAGAAAGCTAGCCTACTACAGGTAGCTTGTTGTTGTTTTTTTCATAAAAAATATATAAAGTCATTCCATATCAGTACATAAAAAGCTTACTTGGTTTTTTAAAAATGTCTTCACAGCTGCGTAATACACCACCATGTCCTTAAACCATCATCATGCATATGCATATGAAGGCCAGTGAAGTCTTTTCTTCTGCTCTTTAACATAGGACTACAGTGCAAACCTTGCATAGGTGCCGGTTCTTATAAATATCAGTTAATATACAGGACAAATCCTAAGAAATGAAATTAAAGATTCAGTGGAAATGTGCATTTTACATTTGGAGTAACATTTCCAAATTAGGCCCCCTAATGGTTGTTTCAAGATATATTCAATATCTGAAAGTCTTGTTTCTGTATACCTTTGCTAATACATATGTTATCTTTACCTACTTGATAGCAGACAAATGAAATCCTAGTTTGAGTTCACACATTTTTTAGGGTGAGTGAAGTTGAGAATCTTTTCATGTGTTTAAAAATTATTTGTATTTCTTAGTCAGTGAATTTGCTTCCCTGTTTTCCCTCCCTCCGTCCCTCCTTCCTTCCAAACTCTTTGTCCCTGTTTTTATCTGCTGGGTTGATGGGCTTTTTCTTATTGTTACATTGATGCTTTATATGTCCTAAAGAAACAAATTACTTTTCTTTTGTCTTTGCTTTCAGAAGCTTTGTCAAGCAGATTTTTTTTTTAATTATCAATATTTTATTTTTTGAATTTTGGGTTTTAGTTCATATTTAGAAAAAATCTTCACCAATGTAATTTTTATACTTTAATGAATTATTTAGTATTTTTATGATTTCAAGATTTATATCTTTTACCCATTTTCTTAGGCTGCAAGTTATGAAAAAAAAATTTACTTTCATTTTTTTTCCAGAAAGCTGCTTAGTTCTTCTAACACCATTTATTGTCTATTCCACATATGCCTTTAATATGCTTTTTTAAAAAAGCATGTAATTTCCTTTACAGCCAAAGTTTTTAAGTTTAAGAATGGGCATTATTGCACACACCTAAAAGTTTTTAGCTTCAAATTACAATTCATACAATTAATTGTATTAATATGTATTAAGCTCTTATAAAAAATCTAATGTATTTTCCGTGTTTTTATGAATAGACAGATAAGTTAATATATCTTGGCAAGAGATGTAACAGACCACAGTTGGATGAACTGTCCAGCTAATACCAATGTACTCAGTGCCCGTATCTGTCCTACAGGCCTTTCTTGAGGAACCATTATTTTTCTGTCTGATTATACAGACAATCATGGTATTTTTACCATACCAGCCACAGAGCTGAAAATATAATTTACCTTGGCCAGTCACTGAGAGTAACTCATCTTCTTGGAAATCACTTCCTAGTTCCCCTCCCAGACTGAGCTAATACAGGAATGGAACCCAAGCATTTAAACTCTAGGACCCAAGTTTCTTTTCCCTGTCACGTCTTTCAGGTGTATTATTAGAGCAAGGGGGAAAAAAAGCACCTTTTGTTCCCATAATTCTGTTCCTTCCCTTCCCTTCATTGGGCGTGATGATTCATCCCTAAAAGTTTGATCAACCATTGTAAAGAAACCTTAGCGCTTAGAGCACAAAACCTTTAGCATCTAGTTTTGAGAAGCAGAATGATTTACCTTTCATCCTGGATAGCAGTAGGCGTTAGTTTATTACTTCCTGACACATTTTTCACTTCCAGGAATGGGTGCCAGAGCTTCTCTCTAATGTAACAACAAAATACAAGATAAATTACCAGCAATTTAAAAGCTGGCCACACCCATTTGTTTGAAGGCTTTTTTTCCCTCCCTGATAACTAGGCCAATTAATCAGCTTTGCATCCTAGGGACCTAGTATAAATACAGAGAAGATACTTAGCACATGTTTATTTAACAAATCAGTAAACACATAAATGGCCCCTAGTTGGAACTGTTTCCTCTGGGAGAAGATACCAGAAATGACTTGCTGCCTTTTGCTTAAGTAAATTTTCATGCCATTCTTTTCTATTAGCAGTACACCCCTGAGAGATTTCAGCTATATGGCTCTCCCCTGTGGTGATTTCAGTACCTTCTTCTAACTGGGTCCTCTCTCCACTGCTCAGGGTACCAGTGACGCCTGGACTGTGCTATTCAAGCTATCATCAGCCACTTTAATTAGGAGCCACGATTGATTCTAGGATGAAAGACCAATCTAGCCTTTTCTGATTTCCCAGAGCTTTATTCAAGAAAATGACCCAATGTCGCCTCAAAAAACGACTTTTCCAATCTCTTTTGGGACTTTCCTCCTGCCCAGACTGTTACTATATAGAGTAAATAAAACTTGGTCCCAACCCTTTGGCCATGGCCACTCCTTAGTGGTAAGGAAAACAGTTCTGCAGTTTACACTTATAAAACTCTAGGCAGAGGTCTAGTCGCGTGTCCCATGTAACTGTACATGGCCGAGAGTGCTCCCTTCAGCAGTTCTTCTGAGCAGGAATGTCAAAGGGATGAGGCTTGGATTCCTCCCAGACATTGGGGGTTTGTAGCGCCACACACAGCTGCTTCAGAGTCGTGATCCTAAGTCTGTGATGGAGCCTGAACTCTGCGCTTTGGAAAACCTCTCATGCGATTCTGATATATATATATGCCTGGTTAAGTCTTACTCCTGAGGACTAATTACCACTAATCAAACAGTCCTAACTTCAAGCATTAGCTTTGCCTCCAACAATTTTCCTATCCAAATGCAAGTCCCTTAACACTTCTGACCTTCAATAAACTGCAGAAAATATTGTCTGTTTCCCAAATGCTTATGAGGATTACATGATGTGACGTATCAGCAGTGCAGAGCACACGGGTATTCCATAAATACAATTATTATTATTATACAACTCCGCGGCATGACTCTGTTCCCAGTCAGCAGATGAAAAATATATCTATTCATTATGATAGTGAGCAAGAATACACATCTTTTGGAGAAAGGTAGGGCTCATGCAACTTTGAAATATTTTATACTGGAAAAGCTCATTTGGTCAAAAGAGGGTCTTAGAATGAAATCTAATAAAACATAGGCTTAGTCCATGGAAAGAGCTATCACAGAACCCAATGAAATTCAATTTAATTCTTTACCTAACCTTATAAATAGTGCTGAAGTTGCCTTTCTCCATTTAAAGTGCTTTCAGCTAAGACAAACAACTCAAATCCTTTTATTTTCCTTTAGTCGCCCTTAAATGAACATCTCAGTTATTTCTGACATCTCTAATCCAACCTGGAGTCCTCAATGCATTCTACAGTGTGATTTATTTTCTCTGGAGTCTAATAGTTCCTGCCCTTCTCAAAGATAAATTCAGAAGCCCCCTTCTAGATTTTTACCTATGGCTGCTTCAGGTTGGATTATTTACTTCAAAACCCATCGTGTTACCGAGCAGTGGACCCAACCCCTTCATTCATAAAAGGGATACGGGACTGAAAGGAAAACTTGCCTCACTGTTTTCTAACTTTGCGATGAAGCAACAATTATGGGATTCATAGCTGGTGATTAATTGCAAAACCTTGGGCTGCATCATGGTGACACAGGAAATGCAGGAGCCTTGACTTCAGGGGGAGTCAGACTTAGAAATCGCTTAATGTCACAAGTCAGGGAAGTGTATATTCCCCATCCCATTCATTGCTGTGGCTCAGAGCAGAAGCGGGTTGGTCAGAGATGGCTCCACAGACCGGAGCTACAGCCTAAAAGAGACATCCTTCTTCCTTTAACAGGTGCCTGCACCAAATCTTTTTCTGCTTTCTGAAGAATCATGGTATTTTTTTTTTGGTATTTTAAAAATTAAAAAATTGAATATGTATTTTCATTTTAAAATAACTCAAATTATTACCTTGAACACACAAATTGTATGTTGTCTATAGCAACACCATTTTTGAACCTTTTAATTTTTATGCTTTCTTATTTTAAAAAAATTAAATCAAACTAATTCCCATGAATATTGCTTAAAAGGTTAAATTTATTCAATATTTTAATGAGTATTTGAGTTCCTTCTGTGAGGCAGGTGATTTTTCTCAGCACTGAGAAATTCAATAATAAGCAAAACAAAAACATAAAAAACTCCTATCCTAATGGTGCTTATATTTAGTTGGGGCTCAGATGCTATAGTTAGAAGATTTAAAGAGCGAAATACAATGAAAGAGGAAGATAAGGGATGCAGAGCACGGAAGGAGGGGATTGAAATACAGTAACAGTTACTATTCAGTAATTTAACTGCATCTTTATTTAAAAGATCAAGACCACATGTATATTTGGTTTTGAGCTCAGTTTGCGTACGGGTTTTCCTCTTAATAAACCAATTCTGTACATTTTGTTGTAATTTGATTTCATATAGCCTTTCTAAAAAAAAGTTGTCTGTAATATATGATGATGGCCTAGTAATTGGTTTTTAATGAAATTAACTTTCACTTGCTCCTGGATCTTACCTGTCTTCTCATCTTTTCATGAAGTTACCTAAACCAAAGGAGAAAATACTTCTTCAGGTGAATGGATTTCTTTAATTTCTTTAATTCACAATATAACTGTCTAACATTAGGCTCAGCGATGATGAGTAAGGCCATGAAAAACCTGGAAAGACATGCTGGGTTACAGAGCAGTATCAGAACCGTAATAGAGAGAAGCATAAAGCTCCATCTAAGTAGAGAGGCCGGAGTGACTGAATGGAGATAACCATGGAAGCATAATAGAGAAAAGGGAGCTAGAATGATGTCTAGTTGTCCAGGCTGGAATCATAGGGTTACCTTCTAGTACATGCCACGTGTAAAGGCGTGAAGCAGTGAATTTGCTGGAGGCATCAGGGAAATTCCAGTCGTTCTTTTGGAATTTGAAACAAACAGTTCATAAAAGTCATGGATTTGTTGGGAGGGGAACTGACTGAAGAGGGACAAATATCTTCAAAACTTCAAATTTTTCAAGACTTGACTCAGACGCGGTTGGTGCTCTGCCCCTATCCACTGTCCTATTCACTGAAAGGCTGCCAGCAGCCCCACCTGCCTTCCTTTGTTGGAGGCTTTCTTTTATCCCTGAAATCTGCTTTGCCAACTGGTCAAAAAGGCAGGGAAATTACTGCTTCCTGGGTTCATTGTTTAGCCAATGCTCTCAGGAGCTGGTATTAAAATTCTCCTGCTCCCTCACCCATATATTGGCTCAACCTGGAGGGGCATGCAGTGCCTTGGCTCCTAGAGTTCCTGCAGCTACGTAAGCTCCAGTTTCCCACAGTCCAATCCTCAAGATGGGATGCCAGCATTGATGATGGTTAAGTGGGCCGCTGTAGTACCGTGTTTCCCCGAAAATAAGACCTAGCAGGACCATCAGCTCTAATGCGTCTTTTGGAGCAAAAATTAATATAAGACCCCATCTTATTTTACTATAATATAAAACCGGGTCTTATGTAATATAAGACCTGGTATAATATAATATAATATAATATAATATAATACTGGGTCTCACATTAATTTTTGCTCCAAAAGATGCATTAGAGCTGATGGTCCTGCTAGGTCTTATTTTCGGGGAAACAGGGTACCACAGTTAGCAAGATGCTCACCAGTGCTGAACTGTGTTGGGATATACAGGTAAAGGGAACTGCATCGCTCATATAATAGCTCTAGTATTTGAGAAATATTAGGACTCTTGGGCTTCTTCTGTGCTGTCCAGCCTTATCACTCATCTCCTGCAGCTAGTCACTCATTAAGCACTAAAAGACTCAGAAATATCCCAGGTCCCCCAAAGAAATAAGAAATTCGGCTTTATAAAGCAGAACATGAAAAAATGGTAAAGACAAATTTTTGTTGAGGTACCAAGATACAATAGAGAGAACCATCCAAAAAAGGTGGCAATGTCATACATTTTATAAGGCTTTTGCTAAGAAAAATTTCATGGCTTTTGAATACATCTCCCATGTCTTAGGTATAAAAGCTCCAGAGACAGTTGCGAAAGCATTTTTGAGAATAGATTTTGAAATGTGTTATGGCCCCCACCCCACCCTCCCCCCCATCACTACCACTAAGGAGGGGAAGATGTATGTGGAGCGTTCCAGCTTCTCACCTGAAGACTGTTGAGAGGAGCTTCACTAGGACCCCTTGGAGGATTTGATAGGTGATTCCTTAAGACGGAGGTGGTAGATCCGATAGACTATTGTCATTCCACTCCCAGGATTTGTCAAGACAGAGGGTTGAGTGTTTCCTGTGGGCAGGATATGGACCACATGAAAGAGAGCAAATGTGAGGCTTCCTTGAGAAAGGGTCTTGTATTTCAGGGGTTCGGTAGGCTTTTGTGTTTACATTAATAGAGACAGCTGAATTAAGTGTATGAATTAAGTGTATGAATTCGTCATAGCAATCATAATGTGTAAAATCATTCATGAAGAGTCTGAAATAAAATATTGGAGAGTACCGACAATGAAATGTTGATAAAAGAAGGCTTAGATAGGGTTAGGAGGACAACAAAAATCCCACTGTAAGGGGGTACACTGACAATGACAGCTTCCTGTGGTTACTGCCTTACTTTATCTTCTCTTCACAGACAAAAACATCTTAAAAGAGGTTTCTGTAGTTGCTACTCTCACTTATTTATCTATTAATCTCTCTTCAACCCACTCCAATTAGGCTTTCCTCTGTACCACTTCACTGAGAGTATACTAATGAAAGCCATTCGTATGTGTACCAACGACGGCTACCGATAATCTGGAAGTTGTCACATCCAGTGGTTACTCTTCTGCCCTCTCTTATCTGAACTTTCATTGGCCTTCAACACAGCTGACTGCTACTTTCTCCTCTTGGCTTCTTTGATTCGGCACTCGTCTGCTTATTTCTCCTATCTCACTGGCTGCTCTTTCTCAGTTTCTTTATGGGACCTACCTTCTCTATGTGAAATATAAATATAGGAATGTACCAGAATTTGGTCTTGGCCACTTTCCCATTTCTTTTTACAGACATACTTCAGAGAGATTGCGGATTTGTTTCCAGACCACCACCATAAATCACGTATCGCAATAAAGCAAGTTGTAATCATTTTGCTGGTGGAGGGTCTTGGCTTCAATTTGTAAAAAACTAACAAACAAACAAACAAACAAAAAACAAAAAAAAAATCCCGCAATATCTGTGAACCACAATAAAGCAATAAAGTATGCTTTATAAAGTACGTCTGCCCTCTATATCCTTGGATACTATTGTCCAGTATCTTGGGTTTAGGATGTCATTTATGTGTTAATGTCTTGTAAACTGCATCAATAAAATAAAGTTACCAGATTACTAATGTGATAGAACTAGTTGGATGGCGAATAGGCATCTCAAACTTACCATATCCCAAACAGAATTTTGATATGTTTGTGCTCTATCTGCCACCCACAACCTTTTTCTCCCTGAGTCTCCCGTCTTAGTTAACATCCAGACAATATCCACCCAATTCCTGAAGCTAAAAGTCCAGGAGTAATTTTGATTAGACTTCTTCTCACTTAATATCATCACATAGATCATACATGAAGTCCTGAGGCTTCTGAAATAGAACCTAAATTCCTCTACCATTCACCATCCCCAGTACTATTCTCCTTGTCCAAAATATCCCCCATATCTTGCACGGATGACTTCAATAGCTTTATATATGTTTTCATGGCTTCCATAGGGCCCTCCCCTGTCACTCACTGGACACCACACACAGCTTGTGAGGAGTCAAGGCATTTTTTAACTACTCAGTCAGCACTGGCAACCCAGTTTTATTTCTCTGTATATTTTCCTGTTTATTATTAGCATTTTCCCTTTTGCTTATTTATTCTCTCCTCCCAGGGTAACCTATAAAAAAGCAGTGATATGTGTCCCCAGTGTTTAAAACAATGTCTGAAGCACAGTAAATACCCAATAAATATATGTTGAGTAAATGAAAGAATGGATGAATAGTAAAGATAAAACACAGTTGGTAGAGGATTAATGGTTATGTCTGAAATATTGATTAATATTTCAAGACTTTGTACTTGAAAAGGAGAAAAAAAACAATAAACTGGAAAATTAAGAAGAAGACAAGCTAAGGAAAGCTTTGTTTGTTGGTTTTTAAGACTGGAAAAGAACTGAATGCATGTGAAGTTTAGAGGGGAGAAACCAATGAAGCATGAGATTAAAGATAATAAAAAAGACAAAGGATGAGACAGGATCATAAAATAATCAGGAACTACTGGATCAGAGCTGATGATTCTTATTGAAGGATTAGCCTCAGAAATGAGAAAATGGAAGACCCTGCCTTCCTTCCTTGCATTTCCTTCTCTCACCCTTTCTTTTCTCCCTCCCTTTTGATGCCTTCCATTTCTCTTGCAACAATTGCTTTTTCAGTACTTCTATAGTACCAGGTGCTGTGAAATAGCTGGGAGATTTAATTTGAATAAAAACAAAAAGCAAGATCTGACAATAGACAAGAGGGAAGGGAAACTGTCATTGTGCCAAGGAAATTAGCAGCAGCGTCTCCAATGGGTTTATTATAGCTATGCTATTAGTCACAGATAAAATGGTCTCTGGTGGACTTTATGGACAATGAGCGTGTTGGAATTGTGAAGAATACCTCAAAGAACCTACAGGAAGGCCATGTATAGGCTACGGCAAGAGCCAAGCAAGGCAGAGCTGAGACAACCCGGACATCACCAATGGCTGCTGCCACTTCTGCTACTAGCATCACCTCTAGTTGCAGGACACTAGTACTCTGAACTCTTGTCACCCCCCACTGTGGACTGCCCACTCCATTGCAGGGGCCGTAAAAAATCCTTCATTGACCCTTCCTTTTGCTTCACTGCCTCCATCAAGCAGGGTCACCTGACTGATCATGCTTAGGTCACGGGACCTGAGGGGAAAGGAATGTCTAACCTCTTTTCAGCTTCTGTGTGGGGCAGGGGAGCTGCCTCTTTCTGGACTCTGTTTGAAATCCCACCCACAAGCGTATGAATCCTAGTCTTCCCAAAAGTCAAATAGTCACTAGAGACAATTCCAGAAGGCAGAGGAGTTGACTCGGGATACCTGGGCTCTCTATAACATGTGACTACTGTTCCCACGTGTTTGCTAGCCCTTTCCAGCACTAAGTTTTTCTAGGTAGTATCTTATAGCTCAAGAAATATATCAGTAAACCAAGTCATACCCACGTTTGCAGCATTTAGCATTTATGACCTTTCTTTAAAGCCCTTGGGGGTAACATAGATCAGAATATCTTCACTATGTATCACGAAGGTAGAAGAATACAAATGAGAAATGGTAAAGGTCAGATATATATACACTGGACAAATGAACTGAAGTGAGACTTGGAGAGACATGGTGCCAACACTATGATTACGTTTATGCTCCTGAGAAAAAGAAAGAGAAAACAGTATGCTAGGGGAACCAGATTTCCCTCTTAACAAACAGTTCAACAGAAACAGGGCAAATAACACAATATAAGAGGCACTGTATGTCAAGCCAACACAAACACCAGCTGGAGGTAACAGCCTAAATACAATTCAGGCTTCTGCTTCACAGAGATGTCTCCAGAGGTGGGAAGTTCAATAAAGACTAGCATGGACTACAAATGATGCAGAACTCATCTTTGTGCCATTATCATTCATCAAAAGCCATAGAGTAAAAGCATCAGGAATAAATGCTGAAAGGTCAAATGCCCAGAGTGTTTATCATAGTAAGTGTTAGGAGAGCGGAGGGCCTGGGATGGCCTGGGGCTGGCTCCTGTGCATGGGTGAGGATGGTTCTCTCAGGTGACTTCCAAGATGTACGATTCCATCCCCGCACTCCCCTGAGCATGGTCACCTCCTTTTTTCTAGTAACTTATCCCTTTCCTGGGCTGGCTTTCCCTCAGGGTCTCTGGCCCTGTTCTTGCCCCAGCATGACTCTTCCAGGGCTGTTGCAGGAGGCTCACGCAGGAGCTCCGTTCCCACGAAGACTCCAACCCCACCACCATGAACGGGGCCTGATCCCCCACACACCCACCGCTGTGGGCATTTGGAGCCTGGGCTCCGCCCCTCTACTGCTCCCCAGTCACTGCTTTCCTCCTACATTGACAGCTACAGGTATCTAAGCAGTGGATCCAAGCTCTGGAGGTTGGTGAGAGCCACGTCCTGCCTCTAGATGAAATTGGGCGAAGAGACCATGATGGTAACCCTGCTGGGTGTCAATCACTGCCCTGGCTCTGTCATGTTTTCCTTTGAAGGACACTTTGGAACCATCCTGTACCCAGGTGATTTTCAGTATACACCGTCCATGCTAAAGGAGCCAGCCCTCACAGGGGGGAAACAGATCCATAGTTTAACGTAAAGATTGGACCCGGTAGCCTGGGAAAGAGTCCCACTATTGGAGCAGCTGGCCCTGGAGTTTCAGTCCTGGGTGGTATTGAGTCTTTGGCACCTAGAGCTGGTGCAGCTGTTGGGCAGATGTGTTCACAGGGGTGGCGAAGGCGGCCGCATCCTCGCGTGGACCATGTGGAGATCTGCCCTTCTGCCACACAGCACCGGAACCGGACCCACCCTACCACGGCTCGCCTTCCCACAGCCAGAAAATCCGCACTCCCAGCCCTCCCCACCTCCACATCGTCCCTTACTCTCACCATTCCTCCGGTGTCCAGCGTCCTGCCTTTGTCACAGCTCTGAAGCCTTGCCAGGTGGTGCCCACTGTCAGGGGCAGACGGACAGGGGCTTGCAGGACAGCCTGAGCCCCAGCTTCTGTGTCCCCGATTCCAGACTCTGTGTGGCAATACATGTGTTCCTTCTCTAGAAAGCCAAGCGTTGTCTGCCTGTTGTTAGAAAGGAGGCTAAAGAAGCCAAGAACCCAGGGTGTCCTGTTTGAACGCCTGCAGGAAAATGCAGATCAATCTCAAGCTGACAGTGACTCGAAGAAGGCCGGGAATGAGAACCTTTCTGGGAACCTTGAGAAGCAGCCCCTCCCACCATCCTTTGCGGATCAAGAAGCAGTTGTCCAGACCCCTGTAGCAAAGAATGGGATGGGACAGTCCCTTTCGCTGAGTCCCAGAAGACGGTGACCGTCCTGACGGCCCCCTTGGGTTTTTCAGTGCATGTAAGGTCTGCAGATGAGGAATTTATCTCTGGGAACTGGGGAGGAAATTGGCGTAGGGCCCCACTTGGTCCCCAGGGGAGACCTTAGCGGCCTCGGGGCTTAGCGGCCTCGGGGAACCAGAGTGCCTAGAGGGGCCGGGATTCGCCCCTGCCTCAGAGCAGCAAGGCAGCCCCTCTTTTGGCTCCTGAGTTCAGGGGCCTTGCGTTAAAATACCTCTTGACTCCAGTGAAACTTTTCCAGGCAGGCTTCTCTTCCAGGGGCTTTGACCAGCAAGTGGAAAAATACCATAAATGCTTCCTGAGTCTAGACAGGAGTGTACAACCTTGTTGAGCCGACACTGCAGTTTTGAAGCTAGTGGTTGAAGGCTGGTAGGCGAGTGTGTTTGGGGCCTTACTTTTCTGTCTTCACAGGATCCTGACAGGCGCATCCTGGAGCAACGCTTCTCAAAGTGTGTTCACTGGACGCCTAATGCCTATGGAAGCCTTAGTTTATAGTTGACCATGTTGGAGAAACACGTTTCATTATAACCCCTTCACGGTATGAGCACATGTAAGGTTCTAAGAAGGCCTGCAGTAACATAATGTGTTTACATTTGTTTAACACAGGACTTCTCCAACTTTTTGAACATGCAGTCCTCTTACGTGGCTGCAGAAAGAGACAGTCTGAATCAGAAAGGCTTAGGTTATCCCCATTGTTATTTTGTGTGCCCTGTGCCATTTTCCATGTCTCCTCCTCCCTTTTCCTAGATAAAAGCCCCCACGTAGTTCTGGTTTTTAAGTTGGGAACTGTGGTACTGGAGGATCAAGTGGTGATCCAGGCAGCACGTTCCAATCCTGAATGTGGATTTGCCACGACCCTCTCTAAGTGACTTCCTGTCTCTTCCTCTGGGAGGGAACAGGAAGTGATGAAGAGCCTTGGAATCATGGAGACAAATTCCACCTCTGCCTCCATTAGAGCTTGCAGTTAGTGTCACTGGGGACCGACTTGGGACAGAGGCAGCTGGGGGATTGGGCACCCCTCACCAAGGCAGTACCTAGAACCAGGCTTAGGGGAGGGTGGGCCTGCCAGCTGTCTGGAGGCCCTGACTTTGAAGAAAGTTACAGAAGATCAAATATGCTACTAAATATTCCTGATTGTTCACATACCTGGGAGAGTTGCTGGGCCCCCCTCCCCCCTGCCCTTGGGTTGAGGAGGGAGCCAGAGCACACAGCCTGTGTGTTTTAGTATCCAGGGCAGAGACCAAGGAGCCAGTTGGCGGAAGGGGCGGGGCCGTGCAGATCTGCCCTGTCCTGCTCACAGCCTGACAATGGGCCAAACCAATGAGCAGGACAGCAGACCCCACAGGATCAGAGACAGCACAGGCACGAGGAGCTGGGCACGTGGATAAAAACCGCTTCAGCATGGAGCCCCGAGGCTTCCTAAGGAAGAAGCCTCATTTCTGGTCCGGGAAAAACTGTTTGCTACTGTTGGAGGAAGATAGGAAGAGTATAGAAAGCAAAATAAGGGCTTCCTCTTGGGCAAGCTGTACACAGCTGTGTTTTGTCAATGACCTTCACTGTAAGCCTCCTTGGGCCCACGAGGAGCCGCAGCAGATGTGGCATGTGGGGCTGCAGGAAACCTGGGCCTTGTCCTGGGCTTCCATCCAGGGCACCCTGGGCCAGGAGAGTGCAGAGTGGCTACACAGCACTCTGTTCCTCTGCTGTTACACAGCAGAGTGGCTGTTCCTCATCTGTGAAACAGACTGAGACACCTACCATTCCTGATTATCACAGAGGTCAGATAATTGGGAAAATTCCTCGCTGTGCCTACCACATGAAGAGTATTTCAAATATTGGTTCTCTTAGCCTCTGTTTCTTCAAAGAAATATATATACATATATATATGTGTATATATATATATATATACACATATATATATATGTATATATATATGTTCTGTATATAAAATGCGAAACTTTGCAAATTATATAAAAATATAAAGAAGAAAAAATAAATTATAATTCTTCCACGTAAAAAATAATAATAAATGTTCAGAAAGTAGATCACAATGTGCCAGAATTATATGTGCCATAATTATTTTTAGGTCTTTGATGGTTTAATAAATAATATACTGGAGAACAAATAATTAACTTAAACCTGAAATGGTATTTGTTCATAGGGCCTGAGAAGGTAATCACGCATTCTGGCCAGTACACAAGGTAAGCGAATTAAAATTGCAACCCTGCATTTTCGTGTATTTGACATCTGACTGATATTTCCCAGCGTAAGAGATGCTGATATCTAAGTAGTAAGGGAGAAAACTGGTTAATGATGTACCAGGAGATAAACTTTAAGAGAAGCACCTACAACGTCAGTTTTCTTGCAAAATACTTATTTGATTTATAACTTGACAAGACTGCTCCCCTTTACGTACGCAGAGTAAAAAATCTTATTAAATTCTGAGAGATAGGTATTTCAGGCAGTGTACATTTTCTTATCCTTACTATCTTTCTTTTTATGATTAAGGAATAGCTACTAGATTGCATATTTTTACTCATTAATATTCTCTGTGACACTAAATTCTAAAGCAAGAAAGGAAGAGATTTAGTTTTGATAAAAACAGTCTTTTATGAATGGACTAAGGCAACCGAAGCTTCGGGAAATAGCCTGTTCTCAAGAGAATAGAGAAAGTACAAATGAAGAGCTAAATGCTTTCACGCTGGAGATCCAAAGATGAACATGAGCACATGTGTCCCGGAAGCATGACAGTCTCGTGGAAGAGAGTCATCAGTTTCCAAAACCCAGAAGAAGCACTAGGAAGGGGTTTTCTTAAGGGAAGGTGCCTGCAGACTAACACGGGAGTGTATCCAGGACAACATTATTTTCCTAGAGGAAGTTACTCTTCTAGGGGAATTTGAGTTTAACATAACAATGCGAAAAGAGAGCAATGCTTACCATTTCACCATCTGTGGTGAATGGCTAATTTCAGACATCAGCAGGCACTTACACTTCTGCTTCCTGCCTATCTTTCCAGTCATCTGATTGTCACTCCTCCCTTCAGACTCTACACTCCACTCTCTCCTAACCCGCCATGCAGTCTCACACCCCTGTGCCTTTGCAAGTGCTGGTTTTTTAACCTTGAATACCTTCCCACCGCTATTGACCTGTGTCCCTCGTAAATCTGTGAGCTAACCAGCACCAGGACCAGGTTCACCATTAGCATGTACATCGGTATCAAATCCACCACAGGTTCTCAGTGAGTATTGGTGGAATACATGAAAAGATGAAAAAGGCAGTGCAGACTGTGGGTAAAAACAGGAGCTCTGGACACACACTGCTGGGTTTGGGAATTTATATCTTCCCCTTATTTTCTGGATGATATTGAGCAAGTTGTGTAACCTCTCTGTGACTCAATTTTCAAACTTATAATAGGATTTCCATGTGGATTAAATGAGATGATACTTGTAAGTCTCTTAGAACAGCATCTGACACATGCTAAGCGTAACAGATATTCATAACTAAAAAAAAAAAAAAACAAAAAAAAATCCTGGGTGGCTGTTTATGGCCGAGGTAGTAAGTAATTATTCTCAAGTATTTGCTTCTTGAATGTCCCAGTACCTTTACAGTCAGGCAGGGGCATATGATGAATTCTAACCTACAGGCTACCACTCAGGAGCTAACGTCTGAGGCTCTACGCTCTCTATGCTCACCGAGATCGTAAGTCATGCGTTAAGATGGAAGAATCATAAAACTCAAGCTGTCTCAATGGATTTTGTGTTTTCGAATGATTGAAACTTCAGGATTATTGTTACTGCAGCATGAGCTTACTTATCTTGACTAATTCTGGATTCCCCTAAAGCCATTCCACAGAGATGATGTCCACTTTATACGCTTACATGACCTTTGATGAAAACAAGTGAGTAAGTGCAAACAGCAAAAGCAGCATCACCTGCAAAGCCCGCAGGGATAAAATGGGTGGTTGCGAAGAGATGCTGTGGTGGAGAGAGAGGAAAAGAGGGAAGAGTATTGTTGTAATTTGTAAGGCTGTTCTAAGATTTAAGAATGCCTTAAGTAATGATCAAAGTGATGTTACATTCTTCTACTTAGAGTTTGCTTTTTTCCCTATCAGGAAGACTAAATAATCAAAAATCTAGAAAAACAATTACTTTCATAATTAGATTAAATTAGCAAAAACAAATCAAATGATTGTATTGCTTAAACTTTTTCTGCAAATAGGTAGACTTCTGTGAGTGTAGGTGGGAGTGGGTCATGAACTTTGAAAATCTGATAAAAACCATGGACTTTTTCCCTAGGGAAAAATGAAGGTGCCCACACAAAGATACAGTTTTCAGGGATCCTGGACCTAGAGTTACAAAACCTTATGTTGTGGGTTTCTCTATCAAATCCTGATTTGAACTATCTAGAAATATCTTGAAGAAATAAATTTCCTAACAATTTTAATTTATTAGTTGGGCTACAGTTAATAACAGTATAAGCACGGTATTGGAGAGTTATATGCTCCATGAACACTTACTATAGTGGTGTATATTATACTGTTAGTATAACTGTGTGGACACCAAATAGTCAATTTTCATCAAACTGAAAAATGGTCACACTCTCTGAGCCAGCAATTCTATGGCTAGGAATTGTCTCTATAGATACGCTTGCAATACTATGCCATGATATATGTTCAAAGATCTTCATTATAACTTTGTAATAGCAAAAATACCTGGAAATCACGACCATTGACAGGAAGCTGTTTAAATACATTACAGTACATTTATATAATATAATGCTCTGCAGCTATTAAATAAAATGAAGTTGATATGTATTACCGACATGGAAGGACGATCTGTCTATTTAAAACAAGAAACTAAACTATGTATATTAAATGGTCTTGTTAGATAATTTTTTACAAGCATGTGAGTGTGTGTGTGTGAGTGTGTGAGTGTGTGTGTGAGTGTGTGTGAGTGTGTGTGTGAGTGTGAGTGTGTGTGAGTGTGTGTGAGTGAGTGTGTGTGTGAGTGTGTGTGTGTGAGTGTGTGTGTGAGTGAGTGTGAGTGTGTGTGTGTGTGTGTGAGCACATTCAGGAAGAATATGCAGGACACTATTATCAGTAACTATCTTTGGTGAAGCATATGCCCATACATGACATATGAGAGCATTCAACAAATACACTTGTTTTTATTTATTCAACACAATTTTCAATGCTTTAGGAATACAAAAGAATGTGGAAGGCAGTCATTATGACTGACTTTTAATCTTGTAAATAAGAAAAGCAGATATTTAAAATAATTAAAGAAAGTATAAAAGACAATGTATGAGTCAGAGCATGTTGAAATGGTAAAAACTATGTAATCAATGGTGAACAGTGTGTTGTCAGAAAATGTGATAAAATAAATAAACTGAAGACCAGCAGAAACAAAATATTCTCATCTAAAGCAAATGTGTGTGTGTGTGTGTGTGTGTGGACTTTGAAGAAAATGTAAATCATACAATTCACATTGGAAGATCTCAGGAAAGCACAACTTTAACTCTAAAGTGCTGAACACACACACACGCACACACACACACACGTACACACACCCCTTATGGGAATATTACAAACCTCTTTCTCTTAATTTTGGTTCATTGAGGGTAGAACAAGAACTGAAAATACAATTTATTCATCAAGTATCAAATGAGAAAACAGTAAATTCAATTGATATGCCAAGTGGTATTTCTCTAATTGCTTCTAGTTGTGTAACATACGTCCTTATATGAGTTTAACTTCTCAGACACCAGAAAGTTATTTTTGGCAATATTGGCAGCTCTATTAAGATAACTGTTAGTGATGCTAAGAAAGCTCATTTTCACCTGAGCCTGACAACACTTGATACATAGACCATGTTGACAATTGCACCAGCTGGATGATTTTGAATCCTTCCAGTAATCAAATCCATCAAAAGAAAAAAAAAATCAACTAGTCTGTGTGTATCTCCACAGTTCCAGTTGTGACTGACTGACACTTGCAGTGATGCTAGGGTCCTATTTCTCTGGGAGAGAATACTGATATTCACACTAGACTTAAAAAGAAATGCTGGTCAAAAAATATTCTAAAACCCAGTAACATTCCTCTGGAAAACAAATGTGCAGTCAGTTCAATTATTGGAAAAGCTACAATGAATGGCTATTTCTGTTAAGGCAATTTTGTTTCAAAAATACACTCCCTTTTACATGTTGAGTATATGATGGTCATAAATGTGGTACTTATTGTTGCACATGGTTCTCAACTGGTTCCAAAACTTCCTTAGTAAAGAAAAGTGTTCGAAGTGGCATTGAGGTCATTTGGCTAGAGCTTACAGGCACAACACAGAACATGCAGTGACCGTAGCTTTGGTCTAGCATTGGCCCCCAGACTTCCCAGTCACTGACCTACGCTGGGATGCTAGATTCTTGCTCAGACCAAACACTAGGTTCACATTTGTGCATTAAGAGTAGGCCAGGCCTCCTCACTTGGGTATTAAACCACAACCCCACCTCTGTAAAATTCCTCTCCATAGGTGCATTTGCTGGACTGATTTGACTATAAATCTGGCTGGGAGGAGAGGACAGGATGAACGGCACTTTATCTTGCATGTGAGTGATTCGTTGGACTGCTAACCTGTGAAAGAGTTGACAGCTCTCTATATTTCATCAGTTGTCCAGAAAGCCTGAGAGAGGACTTGTGACAGTAAAGCCACTGGTTTTAGGCTTGCCTTCACGACTGTATAAATCAAGCCATTTTTACCTTCCCCGCCTAAATTCTAAAGTCTCCTATTTAATGGTATTCATTTCTTTTATTTGTCTTACAAAGTAAAGAACTATGATGTAGGTTATTGATTCAGTTAATGTGGTAGATCTCAGAGTTTCTGAGAATTTATTGCTTAGTAAAATGACTACTGTACTTACCTGGAACAGCAGTGACCAAAAGCACAATGAAATTAAAAAAAAAAAAAAAGAAATACTATGCTGTCTAAAATATTGTGGGTCCCCAGTGATATTCCTCTTGTAAGATAAAGGGGAAGCTCTTCAGGAAGTACAGACATCAGCAAATCTGCACACTTCAGATTGCTCACGGTGAGGGCACATGTGTGCATGGGGCTAAGTGGAAAGGCAACTCTTTGTTCCTGCACCTGGAGATGTCTATTAATAAGAGTCACCTGGATGTTGGTTATACATCATTTTAAAATAGGAATACAAATTACTAGGCTAGATAGGTCTCCTGTAGAACTTTGCAGGTGGTCTGAGAAAAAGAGTACTATTAAATACAAATTCTTAGTGTGTATCTGGTGGAGGATAAAATTGACACAATTCAAGGATTAATTAAACCATTCTGGAAGTGTTTTTGCAGTTGCTAAATACAGAAAAAAG
This sequence comes from Rhinolophus ferrumequinum, assembly GCF_004115265.2. Taxonomy (NCBI): domain Eukaryota; kingdom Metazoa; phylum Chordata; class Mammalia; order Chiroptera; family Rhinolophidae; genus Rhinolophus; species Rhinolophus ferrumequinum. Next base: position 19,148,759 of record NC_046309.1, read on the forward strand.
CAAAAAAAAAAAAAAAAAAAACCACAAGAAAAAAACCTAAGAATAGGCAAACACTCTAAAAAATAGAATGAACTCATGCTAACTCATCTCTCTCACTTAACATCCAGCTACCACCTAGCAGCTGCCAAACATGTACTTTGAATGATGGGTCTGCTCTAAGCAAAGCATTATGTCTTTCCAACACAAAGTGTATTAGCTGTAACTTGGAAAATCATGGAGTTTCTCAAATTCAATATGTATGGAGACCCTAAGCTTTTGAGTGGGACAAGACTGTCAAGGAGATTCTGAAGCTTGTTCCAAGTTTCACTGAGGTCTGAACTCAGATATTGCTAAGAGGTACAAGCGGATACTGCAGTACAAGCCTTTTGTACAGCCTCGTGAAGGAATGAAACCTCACCCTAAGCTAAGTTGGAGAAGGTGCCTCAGCAGTCAGAAAAGTTTAGAGGGGCAAATATGATATTGACTTCATGAGATAATACATCAGATAATAATAATATCAGTAACAGTAAAAAGTATACGGATTGAGTGAGACATATTTAGAATTTTGTATGCGTCATTTCATCGATCCTGATCACGCTCCTGGAAATTATGATTATTATTGTCATTATTATTCTTCTATCCACTTTATAACTGAGGAAACTAAGACTTTATACTAATTAACAAAATTGCCTAAAAGTCATTTTGCATTTAAGTGGCAGTGCCCAGGCTCTTAACAACTATGCTGCCCTGAGCTATCCATCTGTTCAAAGGAACTGTTCAAAGAAGCTAGAAGAAACATCAAGAACCGAACTGAAAAAGCCCTTAATAGGGTCTGCTGCAGAGACAAAGCTGCTGAGAACTGTTCATAGTAGAGGTTCCCTGGTGGGAGCAATTGCTACAATGAAACCTGTAAGAAGTATTACTGGGAGATGAAGCTAGTTACAAAGCATTAGGAAACATTTGCTACTTCAAAGTGTGGTCTCCATAGGGTAATGTCACCAATGCTTGCTCTAAGTGTGGTATCTCAGGGCCCACCCCAATCCTGCTGAATCTGCGTTATAACACATCTTAGGAAACTGCATAAGATCCCTAGCTAATTCACACAGTAATTAAAGTTTGAGAAACACTGCCAACATATCACCCATAAAGCAAGCAGAGTGCCACCTGAGATAGAATGTAACAGTTTTACTTTCAATTGAACAAGATGAATTGAAGGCAGGGATTGCATATACAGGGATTTATTATTTATAGGCAGGTAATTACATTGGTATTAAGATAGGACATCTGATTTAGGGACAAGGCAGACAGATAGTACCATTCCCTGTGATATGGATATATAAGACACTTGAGGACTGCATGTGTGGAATTAGCTGCCAATCCATGAGGTTCAAGTCTGCCAATTGAAAAGTTTCTCAGAGGCAGCTGCTACCATGGTGCCATTTTAAGACAATTTAGAAGTACAATTGAAATGCATCTCTATATGTATGTCATCATGGAACAGACATCCTAAAATGTAATCAATGGAAGATAATCTGCTAACTTGGAAACTGTAGGTTGAAATGTGGACTGGATAATAATAACAAGTGCAAACAACATTGGCAGTCCCCATGAAGTCTAGAAAAATGAAAGTCAGAAAGTAAGAATCCGTCATTGTGTCTTTAGCTCCATCCTGAGGACAAGATGTCATGACCAATCACCAGAAGTATCCCCTCCATTGGACAGCTATATATATTAGAACAGACAATGTCTAACCAAATAGTCTCCTGCTTGACAAACAGCTGCTTAAGGCCCCTCAACTACCTATATATTGTGATCCCAAATTCATCAAGCAAACTTTTCTTATTTTAATTCACCTTCTCAGGTCAGTTTCCCAACTGGTAAGAAGAATGTGTTTATTCTTAATACCAGATGGTGCACAAATCCAGTCCTTGTTATAAATTATTTAATGGCTTTCTGTCGCAAATCTCTTTGGGAAATTCTGGGTGGTGTTAATCTCTACCACCCTGACCTAAAGATTTGGAAAATGTTAAAGTAAGACACTAGACCTTGGGTGAGTAGCAGTTGAGATGAAGTTCAATATTCTAAAAGGGACTGACCTAAAATATTCTATCATTAATTGTTGAACCAAAATGGCTTGGGGTCAGTAATAGTGTAGAACTTTGAATTGCAACTACCACAAGCGATCTGTGCCATCTTACGGGGAAAATATATTGTGCATAATCCAGGTAAAACTGTGCCTCATTGGTGTGAACACTGCCCGTGGCAACAGTGGAGGGAGCGGGGCACTCCGAATATTGTGGGAAAAGATAGTTGCCTACTGTTTCTATGGTACAGTAAGGAAGTCCTTGCGCTCTGGTATTAAAAAGGGAGTCACACAATTCCTGATTCTCCAGATGAGACTATCCCTAGCCTCCATAGTGCCGTTAGAAGGTTGAAGCAGGGTGGATGCGCATTCTGCCTCATAATTGGTACCACTGAGCAGGAAGGTGGAATAGATATCCTCTTACCTCCTGCCCTGGTTTGCCCAGGATGTAGGAGTTTGCTGAGACCTGGGATTTTCGGTGCTGAAAAACGGGAAAATCCCAGGCAAACAAGGACAAGTTGATTATCTTACCTCACTGCTATGTTTGGACCATTCTCTAGTCTTCATATAGACCACCAGCTTTCTCATGTCATCCATAGCCCCTTTTTGCTGCAGCAAACTCTACCGGTGCTTATCAAACTATCTGTGGGGAAGGATCAGTCTTCCCTCCCCTCCCAATCTATTTTGGATCAATAAGTAAAATAAACATTTTCCAGGCTAAATGGTGTAGTATGTAGATGCTGTGCTCACCTCCTCTCAGGACCACATCAATTACAACTAAACCACAGAATGACCATTATTGAGAATCGCCTGAAGTCTAGCTGAACCAAAGCCCCACAACTAAGGACATACAGAAGAAGCCACTTTAAGACTGGTAGGAGAGGCAGAGATGTGGAAAGGGCTGGTCCAACACCTGCATGTGACCATTAAAAATTGGGAGGGATATCTCAGCTGTGGAGCAACCCCCTGAGGAGCAAGGGGTCCCAGACCCTCCCTGTCTATGGTTTCAGTGCAGTGCCGGGAGAGAGAAGTCCACATAACTTCTGGCTTTGAAAACCAGCGGAGATTGTCACTGAGTGAAAAGGAGGCAGCTGGAGTCCCAAGCACTTCACTTAAAGGGTCTATGCACAGATTTACTCACTGACTGACTCACTCATTCTGAGCTCCAGTGCTGGGGCAGCAGCTTGAATTGTGTCAGGGACATATGGGACAGATCTGAATTGTTTAGTTTCAGGATGAGGGCTGGAGGGGCAGCGTTCTCCCAAATGGAGAAGCTGGCAGAAGCCATTTTTTTCTTTGTTGAGCCCTTCTCCTTCCTGAGTGCAGAGGGAGGCAGACGCAATGTCTGAGGTTCCATCAAATGGGCTATCACCTTTCATCTGCTGCACCCTAGTTATTCCCTGAGACCTCACCTCACCTAACGTGAGCACACCCAAGCCACTTCCAGTGGGTTTTCCATATAAATGGACTCCCTTGGCTCATACTTCAGACTTTCTTAAAATCTCTCAGGTTCACCACACCAAACAAGCAGCATATGGCTTCAGCATAGCCCCTACCTCTCCTCTGGCTGAGCCACCCGAAGCCCAACACTAGCGACAGACAGACTTTGTGCCCAGCTGGGCCACTCAAGGCACCTCCTAACACAGCATAGACAGCACCCTTCTCTGGATTGCTTTGTGACTCACGCCAGGAGGCCACAGGCAGGACACAGACAGTGGCTAAACTTGGCCTGCAGTAGTCCCCTCCCAGGAGGCCTCAGGGCTGGCAGGCCCAGTGGCCAGCTTCAGATTGGGCTGGAGCATCACCAAGCCACCTTTAAGGATGACACACCCAAAGAGCAGACTGGGCAGGCACCAGAGCCCCCCTAAAGCGAACCCTGCTCTGTAGGGTCTGCCCTTGTACCACAGCCTCTCTGCTGTGGTTACAGTCAATCCGCACAACCAATCAGCTTGAGAGTCAATACCTCTGATTTATGTGCAAACAGCAACAAAGGCTCAACTACTATAGGAGGGAGACACAACCCACACAAGGGACACACCTGGAGCACCTGGCATAGGTGACCACGGAGACTGTGCCACTGGGCCCCACAGGACACCTACTCATAAGGCCACTCTATTAAGACTGGAAGACACAGCAGCACTACATAGAAACAAGCAAGGGAGGCAACCAAAATGGGGAGACAAAGAAACATTTTCCAAATAAAAGAACAGAACAAACATCCAGAAAAAGAACTAAACAAAATGGAGACAAGCAATCTACCAGATGCAGAGTTCTAAACACTGGTTTTAAGGATGCTCAATGATCTCAGGGAGAACTTCAACAAAGAGATAGAAAACATAAAAAAAGAACCAGACAGAAATAAAGACTACAATAACTGAAATGAAGAATACATTAGAGGGAATAGACAGTAGATTAAATGAAGCAGATGATTAAATCAGCAATTTAGAAGATAAGGAAGCAGAAAACACTTAAACAGAAAAAAGAACAAAATAATCTAAAAAAATGAAGACAGTTTAAGGGATCTCTGAGACAACATCAAGCGTACCAGCATTCACATTATAGAGGTACCAAAAGAAGAGACAAAGCAAGGAACTGAAAACATATTTGAAGAAATAATGACTGAAAATGTACCTACCCTGGTGAAGGAAATAGATATCCAAGCCCAGGAAGTGCAGAGAGTCCCAAAAAGAAGAACACAAAGAGGCCCACACCAAGACACATCATAATTAAAATGCCAATGGTTAAACACAAAGAAAATGTCTTAAAAGCAGTATGAGAAATGCAGTTACCTACAAGCAAACTCCCATAGGACTGTCAGCAGGTTTCTCAACAGAAACTTTGCAGGCCAGAAAAACCAGAAAAGATCGGCAGGAAATATTCAAAGTGATGAAAAGAAAGGAACTACAACCAAGGTTACTCTACCAGCAAAGCTGTCATTTAGAATTGAAGGACAGATAAATATAGGAATATAATCAATAATATTATAATTATAATTTATATAATTTATAATTATAATTTATAATAATATTATAATTATGTAACAAATATTGTAACAATGTAAAGAGCTTCCCAGAAAAGAAAGAGCTAAAGGAGTTTCTTACCACCAAACCAGTGTCACAAGGGATGTTAGAGGGACTTCTATAAGACAAAAAAATAAATAAATAAAATTAAAATATGAATAATAAAATGGCAATAACTAACTACATATCTATTAACAATTACTTTCAATATAAATGGATTAAACGCTCCAATCAAAAGATAGCGTGGCTGAATGGGTAAGAAAACAAGACCCTTACATATGCTGCCTATGAGAGACACACTTCAGATCAAAAGAGACACAGAGACCAAAAGTAAAGGGATAGAAAAAGATATTTTATAAAAATGGAAATGAAAACAACAATAACAAAAATCTGGAGTAGCAATACTTATACCAGACAAAACAGACTTTAAAGCAAAGGCTATAACAAATGACAAAGAAGAACCCAGTAATTCCACTTCTGGGTATTTATCTGAAGAAACTCAAAATGCTACTTTGAGGGGACATGTTTATCCACATGTTCACTACAGCATTGTTTACAATGACCAACATCTGGAGACAGCCAGGGTGTCCACTGATGGATAAATGGATAAATAGTACATGGTACATATATACAATGGAATATTGCTCAGCCAGGGAAGGAAATGGGTTTTCACCATTCACAGTGGCATGGATGGACCCAAAGGGTATTCTGCTGAGTGGTGTATGTCAGACACTGAAAGACAGATGCAATGTTAATTCACTTATATGTAGAATCTAAAGAACAAAATAAACAAACAAACAAAACAGAAACAAACTCATAGATACAGAGAACATCTTGATGTTTGCCAGACCGGAGTGAGGTTGGGAATGAGCAAAAAAGGGGAAGGGATTAAGAAATACAAATTGGTGTTACAAAATAGTCATGAGGATGTAGAGTACAGCATGAGGAATATAATCAATAATATTATAATTATGTAACAAATATTGTAATTATGTATGGTGTCAGAAGGGTACCAGATTTATTGGGGTGATATATGGGAGGGGGGTTGGGAGACATGGTGAAAAAGGTGAAGGCATTAAGAAGTACAAACTGGTAGTTACAAAACAGTAATTGGGGATGTAAAATAAAGCATAGGGAATATAGTCAATAATATGGTAATAACTATGTATAGTGCCAGGTGGGTATTAGACTAGTCAAGGGGATCACTTCTTAAATTATATAAATGTCTAACCACTATGCTGCACACCTAAAATTAGAATAAAATAATACTGAATGTCAACTATAATTGAAAAATTAAAAAGGCAGGGAGGTGAAGGGGAATAAGAGGTTCAAATTTCCTGGTATAAAACAAGTAAGTCATGGGGATGTAATGTACAGCATGGAAATATAGTTGATAATATTGCAATAGCATGGTATGGTGTCAGATGGTTGCTGGATTTATGGTGATCATTTCTTTCTCTATTGTGTACACCTGAAACGAATATAATATTGTATGTTAGCTATATTTTAATAAAACTCTTTTAAAAATAAACACAATACAAATAAATTATATGCAATGAATAAAATGAGCATAAAACAATGTAAGTTCTATTTTATACTATTATTAGATTTAATGGATATTTAAAGCAAACCTGTCAAATTGCTACCAAAAAATGTGTAAATGTCTACTCTCAATTTCTCTTCTTACTAAAACTTTCCAAAATTTATGTGTATAAATAAATGTGTAAGATTAGAAGAAAAAGCCAAATATTTTTTTAATGGTTGGAAACTGCTCCTGTTAAGTAGATATTAAGTTGTACTAATTAAAACCATGCAATAATGGCTTAGGGGTTGACAAATCAATGGAACAGAAAAAGGACAAAAATAGAACCATTTATATAGAATATTTAGTACATGATAAACATAGGTTTTCAAAATCCAGTGACAGACAACAGATTACTCAATAAATTAGGTGAGTATAACTAGCTATTTTTTGAGGGAAAAAAGGTTGGATATTTACCTTTCTTAACAAGATAAGTTCCAAATGATTCTCTGTCAACAAAAATTTTAAAAACAAACAACAAACTGAAAAATATTTACAATACATATGACACATTTCCTTGATGTATAAATAAGTGTTAATACTATATAATATACTATATATTTATATATTTATAAATACTATAAATAAGTATTAATAATTTATTTTAAAACATGAACAGGGGCATAAAATGGGCAAAGCATCTGGAAAGCCAATTCCATCTATCCCTGCCTCTCTTTCTCTGTCTTTATCTCTCATTGTCTCTCTCTCACAATATATAAATGACTAATAATATACATGAAAGCTTACCTCACTTAATTAAAATATGACAAGTAAAATGAAATTGAGCTGCTTTTCACCAACTAGACTGTCAAATATTGTAAACATTTATAAAATTCCATGTTATTTAAAACATGCGAAAATCAGTACAACTGTCCCTTTTGCCAGAAGAGTACAGATGCTTCATATCAATTTTTGTAGGGAAATTTTACAAATATTCAAAATATACAACATATATGTCATTTGGAATTTAGTCTGTGATAAGATTTATCACATTAAATGTAGAAGGATTTTCATTTTGATAGGGAGTGACAAACACAAGTGCCCATTAAATGTACAAGGATTTTCATTGCAATAGGAATGATGTTGAATTGGATGCATAAATTAGGCTATATACTTACAATGCAATACTATGGAGCCATTAATTAAGAGTGAGTTATAGCTATGAATTTTGCCATAGGAAGATTATGCATAATTATATTTTAAATAAAAGATAAATTATATGCAGTTTGACTACATTAAAATAGCATATGCACATGATTTTTTTATTTGCATAGCATGCAAGGAAGTACTGGAAAATTACACTCCAAACTGCTAACAATAGTTACAGCTGAGTAGAGGAATAAAGGCAGCAGTGGGGTAGACAGAAAAAAATTTCAGTTTTTATTTCGAACTCATTCATATTTTCTGAAATTTTTTATTATGACCATATATTACTTTCTAATAAAGACTACTTACTATATAGTGGTGAATTAAATACTGTGATATTCTAAAATTCTAACTGGACTTCCTAGCAATACTAAATTTGGAATAAAATTAGACACATTTCCTCTCTGATAAAGAATATGTTTCAGGATTCTGTTCAAGATGGCACAGTAGGTAAATGCTGTGCTTGCCTCCTCTCATGACCACATCAAAATTACAACTACAGAACAACCATCATTGAGAATTGCCTAAAGTCTGGCTGAACTGAAGCCCTACAACTAAGGATATACAGAAGAAGCCACCTCAAGATTGGTAGGAGGGTCAGAGATAAAGAATGAGCTGGTCCAACATCTGCATGTGACAATTAAAGATCAAGAAAGATATCCTGGCTGTGGAGGTCCACTAAAGAAGGAGTGAGGGGTCTCAGGTCCCCACCGCAGGCTCCCCACCCTAGGGTTCCAGTGCCAGGGAGAGAAATCCACCAGGTGCTACTCTTAAAGGGCCCATGCATAGACTTACTCGCTAATGGACTCACTCATTCTGAGCTCCAGCACTGGATAAGCAGCTCAGAAGATGACAGGGACATACAAAGAGGAATTGAGTTGCCTGGCTTCAGGGTAAGAGCTGGAGGGGCAGCTTTCTCCTGGATAGAGGAGCTGAGAGAAACCATTATTTGTTTGTTGGGCCCTCCCCCTTCCTGGCATGCAGACGCAGGAGGCCATCATATCTGAATCTCCATCAACCAGGGTAACAATGTTCATTTGTACTGATTTCCTGTGACCCTGCCCCACCCACTTTTTGAAACACCCAAGCTGCTTCCAGTGGCTTTTTTGTGCAAATCGCAGGTCTTGGTTTAGGCTACGGACTTTCCTAAAGTCTCTCAAAGGTTCACAAAACCCAAACAAACAGCATCTGGCTTCAGCGTGACCCATTGCTCTGGCTGAGCAGTCCTACGCCTGGCACCAGAGACAGACAGACTGGTTCACAGCTTGGACTCTTGAGGCACCTCCAAGCCCAGCACAGCCAGCAGCCATCTGTCAATTGTTCTGTGGCTTATGCCAGTTGGCCCTGGGCAAGGCACAGCACATAGATAAACTTGGCCACAGCAGGTCTCCTCCCAGGTGGCCCTGGGGATGGCACTCCCAGTGGCCAGCTTCTAACCAAGCTGAAACATCACTCAGCCACCTCCAAGGATGACATACCCAAAGGACAGACTGGGCAGGCACCAAAGCCTTGCTAAAGCAAATCCTGCTCTGTAGGGTCAGCCTCTGCACTACAACTTCTCCAATGTAGTTACAGCATGTCTTCACAACCAACGAGCCTGATGGTCTTTCCCTCCCATTGTAATGCAAACAGCAACAAAGGCTCAACTATAATAGGAGCACACACACAACCTACACAAGGGACTCACCTGGAGCACCCGCCTCTGGTGACCAGCGAGAGAGCAACACTGGGTCCCACAGGACACCTACCACATAAGGCCACTCTATTAAGACTGGAAGACATAGCAGCCCTACCTAATACACAAAAACAAAAACACAGGGAGACAATCAAAATGGGGAGACAAAGACATTTTCCAAATAAAAGAACAGATCAAAACTCCAGAAAAAGAAATAAACAAAATGGAGACAAGTAATCTATCAGAAGTTGAGTTCAAACCACTGGTTATAAGGATGCTCAGTGATCTCAGGGAGACCTTCAACAAAGAGATAAGAAACATAAAAATGGAGATAGAAAGCATAAAAAAGAATCAGTCAGAAATAAAGACTACAATAACTGCAATGAAGAATATATAAGATGGAATCAACACTAGACAAGATGAAGGAGAGGATCAAATCAGCAATTTAGAAGATAAGGTAGCAGAAAACACCCAATCAGAACAGCAAAAAGATAAATCATCCAAAAAACCTGAGTACAGTTTAAGTGGCTACTGGGACAATATGAAGCAGACCAACATACATATCATAGGGGTATCAGAAAGAGAAGAGAGAAAACAAGGAACTGAAAACCTATTTGAAGGAATGACTGAAAACGTCCCTAACCTTGTGAGGAAAATAGAAAAACAAGGCCAGGAAGCACAGAGTCCCTGGAAGCACAGAGAGTTCATGTTGGGTTCCCAACATGAACCCAAAGAGGCCCACAAAAAAATACATCATAATTAAAATGCCAAAGGTTAAAGACAAAGAGAGAATCTTAAAAGCAGCACAAGAAATGCAGTTACCTACAAGCGAGCTCCCATAAGACTGTCAGCTGATTTCTTAACAAAAACTTTGCAGGACAGAATAGATTGGCAGGTAATATTCAAAGTGACGAAAAGCTAGGACAAACAACCAAGATTACTCTACCCAGCACAGCTATCATTTAGAATCGAAGGACAGATAAAGAGCTTCCCAGACAAGAAAGAGCTAAAGGAGTTCCTCACTACCAAACCAGTGTTACAAGAAGGACTTATTTAAGATGGAAAAAAAAAAAAATCAAAGATATGAATAATAAAATGGCAATATCTACTTATCTATCAACAATTACTTTAAGTGTAAATGGATTAAATGTTCCAATCAAAAGACAGGGTGGCTGAATGGATAAGGAAACAAGACCTATACATGTGCTGCCTACTTCTGATCGAAAGACATCCACACACTGAAAGTAAAGGGATGGAAAAAAAATATTTCATGAAAATGGAAACAAACAAACAAAAAAGCTGGGGCTGCAATACTTATACCAGAAAAAACAGACTTTTAAAAAAAGGCTATAACAAGAGACACGGAAGGATCTAGTAATCCTACTTATGGATTTTTATTTGAAGAAATTCATAATGTTACTTTGAGGGGAAATGTTCATTCATACATTCACTGCAGCATTATTTACAATAGCCAAGATATGAAGGCAATCTGGGTATCCCTGAATGAATGAATGAATAAAGAGGAGGTGGTACATATATAAGTATGCAATGGAATATTAAAAGAATTAAAAAGAATTAAATAGTACCATCTGTGACAACATGGATGAACTTAGAAGGTATTGTACTGAGTGTAGTTAAGTCAGATAGAAAAAGACAGATGTCATGTGATTTCACTTACAAGTGAAATTTGAAGAACAAAATAAATGAACAAATAAAACAGAAACAAATTCATAGATTCAGAGAACATTTTGATGGTTGTCAGATGGATGGAGGGTTGGGAGCGGGTGAAAAAGAGGAACAAATTAAGAAGTACAAATTGGTTGTTACACAATAGTGATAGGGATGTAAGGTATAGCATAAGGAATATAGCCAATAACATTATAATAACTACGTATGGTGTCAGATGGGTACAGATTTATTGGGGTGATGGATGGGAAGGTGGTTGGGAGAAGGGTGAAAAAGGTGAAGGGATTAAAAAATATAGATTGGAAGTTACAAAACAGTCATGGGGGATATACAGTAAAGCATTGGGAACATAATCAATAATATGGTCAAAACTACATAGGGTGCCAGGTGGGTACTAGACTAGTTATGGGGATCACTTCTTAAATTATATAAATGTCTAACCACTGGGTAGTACACCTGAAATTAATATAAAATAATACTGAATGTCAATTGTAATTGAAAAATTAAAAAGGGGGGAAGACAAAGGGGAACGGAGGTTCAAAATTCCAGGTATAGAAGAAGTCATGGGATGTAACATACAGACAGCATAGGGAATATAATCAATAATATTGTGATAGCATGGTACGGTATCCGATGGTTGCTGGACTTATCATGGTGATCACTTCTTTAGGTATATAAATGTTGAATAATATAATATTGAATGTTAGCTATATTTTAATAAAAATAATAATAAAAACAATGTGTTTCAGTAGGCAGTTGAACCGACCTGGTGTGGAGGCACAGATAAACAGGACTGATTAAGACAAATGTTAATATAACCCACCATATGAGTGCACACGCAACTCCTACATGACTGACCTACAGACCCCAGGACTCAGATAATTTTGTCAGGAATTTATTTATTCTGGAGATGAAAGTCAGTGGTTACCATAATCCGATGTTGAATATTTACAACAAAATCCCCTTATTTTCTTGCTCTGGATTTTTGCTCACCAGGCAATCTTATTATAAGTTGGCTTCCCAAGTCCTTCTGCTTGTGTTGTAAATTAATAAATTGATATTCTCATTTATACTTCGGGCTCTGTGAACTTGATGAATACGAGTCTTATCCTCAGCAACTGACCCACTCTTGGAATGCTGACAAAATCTAATTTCTGAGTCTATGGAATGAATCCCTTGACTCTGGTGTCATCACCAAGGCAAATACTAACTTGGGCAACTTTTCTTGCAAATGAAACAGACTTTTTCTGAAATCAGACCTTCTAACTAAAATGTTCTATTTCTCTCAAATAACTTTTATTCATAGCTTGATCCAAACCTTACTTCTTACATAAAAACTGCCATTTCATCCCAGGTGAATTGCCACCTCTAAATTTTTTTTAGAAATTATTTCCCTTTTACTCATTGGGCCCTTATCACACATTGACTGTATTTTTGTTCATTGACATTAATTATATCCTGTACAAAATTAAGCTTTTGGTATATTTTTCTCCAATCATTGTTATCTGGCAGGATCCCTTACACTCACTGTGGTTAGCGTTTAGCACATATTTGTTGATTTACACTTTCTTGATTGTCCTCTTCTGCCGTTATTTCTTCTTCTTTGAACTTATTTCTTATATCACCATTTAAACATGTACCTGATTATATTTCTTTAACTTTTATTTTATATTATTACTTTCATAAGTGACTATTTTTCTTTTAGTTTACATAATCTTTGGTGGTATAAAACATTTATTAGTGTGTGTGAAAGAAATGCTTACTGAATGAATTTAAATATATTATACTCCTTTATATAATCATCATGCATAATGCTTTTAATAAAGTAGACCCCCCCTCTATATGAGTGTTAAATAAACAGAAACCCCTAGGAAATTACAGAAGCTCCTAATAGAAGCTCTATAAAGTAATTTAGGAATCCTTTTAGACAATTATTCTTAGATTTACTTTGAAGAAAAACAGAAAAATTCAAGCCTATTTGGGGTCAGGTTCACTTTAAAGAGTGTTGCTAAGTAGATGATAAGTGAAGAGGCATTCACCCACCAGCTATGCAGTAATTGCTTTATTTATATGCTCCCTGTTGGCTTCCAGAGTGAAGAAAAATGTTCTGTGAGTTGATACATTCTTTTTACATATTTAACAGGCTGCATTATTTTTTGGTTAATTACCTTAATTACTGTGACCCAAAGCAACTCAGTCTTGCCTGAAATGTTAGATAGGTCTGGAAAGAAGTGGGGGATACCTTATAGGAATAATACTGCCTATAAACTCCGGTGTTCTCACTTTATTAGTATTTGGTCACCTTGCTTTATGGAGTTTGGCTATCTTTGACCACATAGTAAACAGGTTACAAAAGTATAACAGCGATGCATCAATCCTGAATAAAGAAAGCATTTTTTTTTTTTGTAAGTGTAGATCAGTTACTTTCAAAATTCCATTTAAGAAGCTAGTTCTCATATTCATTGCCACTTATCTTGAGGGTATTTAATTATCAGAGCTAGAATGCATATAAAAGTTACATTTCCTGTTTATATTTTCATATATAATCTCTGCATGTTTTTACCCCTTATTTAGGCTATACATTCAATTCATTGCTCCAGAAAGATTCCTCTGTTTCTCAAGTTCAAAAATTGGATTCTGTCCTATCTTATTAGACATTTCCATCACTATTTTCTTTTTCTTTTCAAGGCCCTTTGCTGACGATTTAGAAATGATGGCCAAAGTCTGGTCATGTCATCCTGCTACTGCTATAGCAACATGTCCTCCTGCATGTCAACATGCCAAAGAATTGACAGGCAGATGGCTATCTGACCTTCCTTAGAGAGGAAGGTTGAGTGAATGAACCTCACAATGTGCGGCATACCAATGTAGTGGTCACCCCCTTAGCTCCTCAGTGACACTCTGCTCCATAGGGCTCTGTCAAGAGAGGAGTGGTGGAAGGGGGAGTGAAGAGGGAAGCAAGAGAAGACTACGAGACACAGACAGTCAGTTTTAGAGCAGTGTGTCCCATTCAAAGTGGAATTAACGGCCCCTTTCGGGAACTCAAACACCTTTTCATCCCTCCTCTCTCTGTCTTCCTTTCCTACACAGACATCATAATGGTGAACCGGGTGAACTTCACCTAAGGTAGTGTGGGGGAGAGAGCAGAAATAAATAGGAAGGCAAGGGAAAGCTCCAAATGATTACATCTCTGATTCTTTGGCTTTGGAATAAGTAGCTAAAGGGCAGCCACAGAGTTATTAAAAGGATGAAAGATTTGTCTAAAGTTTGAGTTTGTCAGGGAATTTTTTTTTTCTTTTTTCTTTTTTTTTGCTAAGAAAGATTCTCCTTAAGAAAAAAAATTACAGTCCGAGTTATAAAGGAAATTAGAGAATCAGAAATTGCATCTGGTTCTAGGGCTACCACCTAAGAGTGGGTGTGTACGTTGCACAAAGACACCACCACAATGAAGACGCTGCCATTGGTGTCTTAAATAATTACTAACATATATGAGCATGTGGGCTGACATGAAGATTCCTGGCTTCCAGCAGGTGTCCATTTAAGAAGAATTTGCTCCATATAAACCCACACCTGTGTGCATGGCTATGTGAACAGACCATGTTCTGGGCTTCCACTGAGGTTGCTTCCTTGACCTCCCTGATGTTCTTAATTGCTCTATAATTCTGCTTACCACCACTAACCACCCCCGACAGACTAGATCCTGACATAACAGTCTTAGTATCCTACCTTGGGCAAGTGGTGGTGGTGGTTTCAGACTTGCATCGTGTCTGCTGGGTCCATTGTATCTGAGGTGAGTGGAAGTCAACAAGAAACTCAGCTGCATCCATTTTCTCTCTAACTATCCCTGTATAAACATTGGTAGATAGAATGAATGAATGATTCTAATCCTGCCAAATGAATGGAAGGTAACCTGTAAATAAATATGTGAAGCTAAGAATGGGTGCCTTAAGTTGTACCAACAAATTTGACCTAGCCTATTCAGTAAAGAAATAAAATAGGACAGGGGCTTGGCTTCATTAAATTGTCAGAATTGAGACCCTAGAGCCCTCTTAAACTTTTCTCTCTTCTGTCTCTTACTTTCGATTTTTCTCCATGTCCCATTAATCCTACCTCCGAAATTCTTCTCCAATCTTGTCATGCCTCTCCAATCCTACTACTAGATTCATTTTAAACCCTCCCTATTTCTAACGTGATTTACTATACTCATCTAGAGGATTATTTTGTTTATTATCCATCTTTGTTTACTATAAGTGTCTGACACTTCTCAAAAAGCTTTGTGTGATAGAGGGAAGGAGGGAGACAAAAAGGAGGAAAGGGGAGAAAGAAAATAAATGCTTGTTTTGTTCTTCACTGTACTTCATCAAGAGTTAAATTGTTCGACACATAGTAGTAGGTGAACAAAATATGTTTGAATAACACACATATGAATAAATGAAGAATTGCATTGATGACTGGAAAATGTATTCAATTTACCATCTTGTAGGTTGTACAGTCTAGTGACTTTTTAAAATATAAATCTAAGTATGTCACTCTTTCTTGATTGTTTTTTTTTTTTGTTACTCCATGGCTTTAAATAAGTGGGACTTAAGAACATCTTTTATGTCAGTTTCCACTATTGTTTCACATATTTAGTGAATAGTTAGCTCTCAACAATTTGATTTTTTGCCCTTCTCTGAAATACTATTTTGTTTCTTGTCTCCCTGTCTTTGTGCATATTCTTTTTTCCTATACATTCATAGCACTTCAGACATTGATTTCATGAGCACACTGCTTGCCTCTATCACAGGGCTATTGATTCTATAGTGATTTGGGGTTCATTATTGCCTCCACAATTTGGAAAGTGAGCCCTTCCAGATAAGGAGAGTCTTTGTGTGCCCAGGCCTTACAGACTTCCCTGCGCTTAGTAGACATCTAATATATATGTACTGAATGGATCATACAGGACATATCACAAAAGGTTCACTGGTGCATTCAGGTACTAGTACAAGGTTTAATTTGGGGTAGACATCCATCATTGCACTGAAAGTATTCTTCTTCACTTTTTCTTTAAAAAAAATTTTTTTGTGGTATCCAGTTATTTAAATGGTAGTTTTAAAGTGAGAAAGTTGACAGCTGAGATTTGAGGAAGTTGAGATTTAATATTTCAAATTTTATTAGGTTGATAAATAAAAAAACTATTGCTATTTCTTCAACCAAGGTTTGGGATAACACGGCCACATATTTTACTTCTCAGAACATGGTACTTATTATGCTTACTTGCATATAAGTATTTGAATTTGCATGTCTTATTCAAAAAGTACTACTGACAGTTTTAGATATCTACTCAAATTAAAAA
Organism: Rhinolophus ferrumequinum; assembly: GCF_004115265.2. Lineage (NCBI taxonomy): Eukaryota > Metazoa > Chordata > Mammalia > Chiroptera > Rhinolophidae > Rhinolophus > Rhinolophus ferrumequinum. The sequence continues at coordinate 19,165,265 of NC_046309.1, forward strand.
CTAATAATCTGGCTCTATAGGATGCAGAAGAGTTTGAAAACTGTAATGTTTCCTCCTTACACCTGTATGAAATGGGACTAGCTAATTTACTTATCAGATCCTCAATGTCCTTGTGTAAACTAGTGATAATGACATCTAACTCACAAAACAAGTGATGATGATGATGATGTCATTTATTTAGCATTTATTACGTTCCAGCTTCTATGATAAGCACTTGGTCTAACTTATTTGATCGCACAAAACAGCTAAATGAATTATTGTCTTCCTTATGTGGTTTTAAAAAGATAATTGCCTAAAATTTTATAGCAAGTGAGTGATAGGATTAGAGTATAGGTTAGTCCGATCTCAACGCTGTGGACTTAACTATTCCATTATGGCAAAACTTCCTATGACAAAACCTTCCATGTACAATATACCTAATTTCTAGGCAATTTTGCAAATTGGGAAGAAAGCATTGATTTTTAAATAGAAGTCCCTTTTGAGAAGCTCATAAATATGATTCATTAATGGACTATATAATTGCTCTTATCGCTTCTCCTTGAAGAGGGATGATATTACACTGATTTTTTTCTTAATTTACCATGGGGAATCAACATTCTATTATTTATTCAGTTCAATAAGTAATACTATAAAAATAAATTGAAATATTCTGAGGATAAAGCAAGTAATTAACATTGTTTCAGCTGTGTTCTGCAGAGTGAAGGAATACATTTCATAACTTAAAATCTCTCAGTTTTTAAAATCTATTCCTCTTGTGAAATACATTTGTATTATTAACTAATTTCCTCTGCTTTTGTTATTTCTCAGAGCACTTTTAAACCGGTTATTTTTCTACCCATGATAAGGGAAATAGTTATGTAATATTCAAGAATAGGACTAATACCTCCTTAGGGTGTCTCTGAGGTACACTAAAATTTTATAATTTGCTATTTCTTTTAATTAGGTACTTTTGTGAATCATCATCATCATCTACCTGGTAATGGATTTTTAATTTTTTTGAAATTGTGTGGATTCCAATTCGGTAGACTACCCACAGATATTCCTGAACAAGAAGCTGTGGACAGAGCATGCTGCCTCAATGATGCAGAACAATGCTTACTCTGAATTTTCTTGAGTCTAAGAGATGGTGTGGGTAAGGAGTGAAGGGACTGAATGAGAGAAAAAGGAAAATAAGAAAGAAAATGTAGAATAAAGTTCTAACGTATGTCAGAAATGATAATTCTAAAAGCATGGACATTCTCCACTTCACTATGCAATCTACCTCTTAGAATCTGGAATCTTCTGGAAATTTCTAGGTTAACATTGCTATGATTATTTGGCTCAGAAAGAATATCTTCATATTTTAAATTTGTTGTTTTACTTCATTTCAAGAAAAATCTGTAATCACTTATTTTGCTTGCCTTATAAGATATTGAAATATGTGGTCTTCTCATTTGAGATGTACTGCCTCAGAGATTTAGTTAGCACTGATTTTTGTCAATAATTCTTATTTTTTTGCTCCCAGTTATAATTAACGTATTTTTTTGTTAACGTATTTACTTTAAAAGTATCAAATATAGGTCCTATATCAAACACCTGCCTTTCAGTTCTCTGACTGGATTTACATTTTGGTTATCTTTATTTGTATATTTTCTAACATATTTAGAGGCATATTTTTCCCCCTTATCCAAATTTATAATTAGCCAGCTTCACACAGTTGTACAGATGCATGCAGGCTTCTATTGGGCTAATTTTATCAGGAACTATATTTGCTCTTCATTTGGCAATGAAGCATTTACCCAAACCAGGGATTTATAACAGCTCTCAAATGCAACGCAAATTGGCAGTCTCAGTGAAGACTTCAAGGTTTTGTACTGGTTTCATGTCTGAGGGATTGCAGTCAAGTAGAATACTATCTAGTTTTGGGCTCCATTTGTGTAGTGAGGTCTTATAATAATTATTCAAAGAATGTTCCAAGTTTGTTTGGCTTAATAATTATACCAACAGTGTGCAGGAGCCTTGAAAGTAATTTAAGGGTGATAGAAAACATATTTTCATATTCAAATATTAGAGCCTAAATATTTGTATAAAGCAAGGCCCAGGAATTAGCTTAACAGAGAATGAAGAAAACTTTCAAATTATAGTAAAGGACATAGGAAATGGTCTGAATAAATGTAGAGACATGTCATGCTCTTGGATGGTTCCATTTGATCTTATAAAGGTATCTATTTTCATAAAATTGATTTGTAGACTTTTTAGTGAGATAGTTTTGGGAAATTTGATAAACTTATCATAAAATATACATGAAAGAATACAGGTATATGAGGAGTTCCAGTCAAGATAGTTGAATAGGTGAACCCTTCACCAACTGATTTAAGCCATTTAAAAAGAAAACTGAAACACTTGCTAAATCCAGTTGCAATGTCAATCTTGACAGCATTTTTGATGAGTCAAATAAATGCGTTATGTTGATCTTGGAGTCAGAAGCAATATATTTATAAATACCTTTGTATTTGCTTAGTCATAAAAACTAGAATTTGATTTTTCCTTCTAATTACTGCACATAGTTTACATTACACAACTGGATTGATTGTCTAAAATGAAGTGAAACTAAACCATCCTATTCACATGAGGCTGGGTATAAATTAAATGACTTATTCAGGAACAAAAATGAACCCAGTGTCAATATATAAATGATCCTGTGTTTTCCGACAGGAGAACACAGAGTCAAGTTCTCTTTTCAGTAGTAGAAAGCTCCTCTAGCGCCCTATGAGACCTTGCAGTTTGCAGTCAGAGGGCATGGACAGAATGAAACTAAAATTGTCCTCAAAGGAATAAACTTGTGACCTTGACCTCATGAGTTGCGTGGTGTGCTCTGAGTCAACAAGTCGTAGCCTAAACAAGACAGAATTATATTCACATACTACAAATACTCTGAGAACTTTTTGCACATCAGGAGATAACTAATCCTGGTCTCTCATTGTTAACTGTTATGCCTAGGAAGGGTTCCACTGCCATCCTTTCTGTGTAGGAAAGTCATGGGCCCTTGGTTCCATGGTACAAACGTGCCTTCAGCATCTTCCTCACTTTTCAGGAACTTAACTTTGTCTACTCCTCTCCTCTATTTCTTGGTCACAGAGAAAGCTCAGGCTATTGACTGTTGGAAATTCAAACTCAGATTGAAATGTCTTCCTCGTTGTGTAGCCTAAAGCAGTGCTGAGTGAGGGCAGCTTTCCACTGGGGTGGCAATCCACCCCAAGCCACTATGAAGCTGTAGCCCACAGATGACTGCTCAGCACCCACTTGCTGAGGGCTTACAGTGTTCAGTACTCCATGGGCAGCCATGGAGGCTTTGCTTAAAGCACTGTATTTAAATCACATGTTTTTCATCTTTTCTACGTTTGAAAAAGGCATGGTAGAGAGACTAAGAGTTTAAGAAGCAATTCTATTAGAAAATTTTGGGGGCCCGTGTGTGTCTCCTAATTTATCTGGGTCTCAAAATCTACGACTATAAAATGAAAGGGCTAGACTAGGTGACCTTGAAGTTGCCTTCAAGGTCTGAGATTTTTAATTTCAATTTTTTTGGGAAAAAAAAAATCTCACCACTGTCCTCATAAAAGCAAATTTTGTTCAAGACTGTCAGTTTAGACTGGGGGAAAAAACTTCAAGGAAGAACTTACTGCAGTGGTGGCTAAGGAAACCAGCTGCACAGTGATTCCGTTATTAATCAGTAATATCTTCCCAAGTAGTCAGCTATGGAAGCAGAAACATCACCATTAGAGCAAAATATCTTCTGGTTGAATTGTATATATAGTGGTTTCTGATTAAAATGTGAATCTCCATAGAAGTATTAATCTATTGTTAGCTATGAACAATTTATTCCATCAATTTTCAAGTGTTAGGCCAAGCCAGGTACATTTTTGAAGAGAGCAAATGGAGGAAAGATCTCGAATATGGCAGGTTTACCCAGGGAGAGGAAGGTCACGTGTAGCGTCACAGGAAGGACTATCGGATAGTTAGGGGTGGCTTATAAAGATCTTAAGAAATCCAAGGGAAAGAGGCAACATGATGAGACAAGAGAGATGGTCAAATTAGAAGTAGGAGGACGCTGAACATAGTAGTTTTGGCACTGGTACCCCGAATCACATGCCCCATAAGTGGGGTGGGTAGGTGGGAAGAATAACAAAGTTGATTGCTTAAAAATGCAGAATATTTTTTTTTGTAATTGAAGGTCTTACAGGGTATGCGCTAGATATACTCTGACATTAAGTTATTCAGGTAAAAACAAAGAAAAATTCTTAGTGTAAGAATAAAGCTATACAATGCATATAAGTATATAGATGATGTATTTTAGAAATGTACACCTGAAACCTATATATTTTGCTAACTAATGTCACCCCCAAAAATTTAATACATAAAAAATAAATAAAAGTTAAAAAAAGAATAAAGCTACATTTCAGTGTTTATTTCATTAAAAAAAGTCAAAACTTAGTATCAGCATGCCTAAAAGAACTGTATTTCTAATTTTTGAATCAGAGAATACAAAGGTGGAGTTTTAAGCAGTCATGCCCACCAGACATTAAGGCAAACAAGTTTGTTTAATCTGGTTTCACTCTTTCCCAAATCTTACATTTTTTTCTCATGAAAATTATTACACGTCCTGCAGGTAGCTCCGGGACAATATGGGGGTTCATGTTTCCTGAAACCAATGTACTATGGAGATTTGAAGGTTTTCCCCTGTGTGACACATTGAGACAAAAGTTTTTGGAGTATTACAGTAAGTTCTTAAATTTTCCCTGACTTTGTAAATAAACTAGATGGAATGTTTTAAAATGAAGTGTTATACCAAATAATAAAGTGACCCAGTACCCGTTAATACTTATTTCATATCTGTATCTCTCTAGACAATCAAAGAGTGTTCTATGGTCTAATCAATTTAGAAGGTAGAAATCCAGGGGCTGGAAGGCTCAGCAGGAAATCATTAAGTGTGTGTGTGTGTGTGTGTGTGTGAGTGTGTGTGTGTGAGAGTGTGTGTGTGTGTGTGTGAGTGTGTGTGTGCGCGCGCACGTGCAAAATGTGCTGATGAGTCAGCTTTGATGTCTGCTGATCGTATAAATGAGTGACCCTATGGAATATGTAAACTGGGAAATGATAGTTTTCGAGTTAGATTCCCATCTAATATTGGGAATAAAACGCCAAGTCTATGTATTTGCAATGCATTATAAACATGATAGAAAAATCCCAAGAATGCTCCAGAACTTTTGTCTGTTTTCTGTGTTCAATGACTCTAAATTTGGAGCCCCTTCCAAAATTATGTCCCTGAATTTCAGACTTGTTTATCTTGACATCTACATGAGAGTATCTAAAAGACATGTTAAGTAAAGCAGTCCTTACTTTGCATGGTCCCAGTATACACAAATTTCACTCATCACAGTTAATTTACATCAGTCTACCAACCACACAATTCAAATTCCAGTTACCAGTATATTAACTCTAAGTAACTGCATAAAGCACAGACTTTGCTGGTGGCTCTTCAGTACACAAATTGGATAATAAATAACAGATACATTTTATCATCAGTGACCAATCATGTCACTTCTTTCAATGCCTGTTGGTGACTGGGCACTGTGTTTTTATTATTCACTTCGTGCACAGACAATAAAACCTGGTTGTTTACCTTCTTGTCTGAAGGCAAACTTACTGACATAAATGAGGAAAGTGGTTGTAATGGAAAAGATGAAGATGTTCCAGAGGAAATGATGCCAGCAAAGAAATTCATATGAAATAAATTCTCACAGAAATTTCACAACATTGGAAACTCAAAGGATCCAAACTTGCAAAAAAATGTGATAATTTGTCAAGTTATAGAAAAGATGCTTACCCCATAGTATAAGTGATATGCTGAGAAGAAGGTAAACAGTTTAACTCTTAAGTTTTTTTTCTATAGGATATATATTTTTTAATTTTCAGTATTTCTAATGTTCTAAATTACCATATACTGGTATTCTTTCATTATTTTTTTCACTTTTCCAAACATTTATAACAATAAGAGAGTTTTTAGATGTTTTGACAAAAACGTTTAAAGACCATGACACAGTAGTAATTTTCCCATTGGTTTTTAAAATTGTTTTGCCCAGTTTCAGCTGCATGGTCCCAGACTACTGTGGAAGGAGAGAACGGCCTATATAACATTTCCAAAACTGAACTCCTGAGTTTTTCCTGAAAAGATGCTCTCCCTGTGGTGATTCCCACCTTATTTCCTGGCAACTGCATTCTTCTTGCTGCTTAGATCAAAAGCTGTGGCATCATCCTTGACTCCTCTCTTGGTTTCCTGTCTCAAACCCAACATGTCAGCAATTCCTATTGGCTCTGCCAGCAAAATGCATACAGAATCATATCTCTTTTCATTTCCTCTACTGCTACCATCCTAGTCTAACTACCACTGTCTCCATCTCTAACATTAATTATTACAACTGTCTCAACTGGGCTCACAACTCACACTCTTTCTACTTGCCTTTCTCAAACCAGCAGCCAGTGAAGTTAGTCGAAACATAAATCAGATCCTATCAGCCTTTCTAGGAACCAATCAGTGGCTCTCATTTCACTCAGAGTGAAAGCTAAAGTCTGTCCAAGGACCTGCAAGGTCCTAAATAATGTCCCGTCTCACTGCCATGTTTCTTCTCTGGTCACAGTCCTTACCCTCTTTTTCTCACTGTCCTGCACCAGTCACACTAGCCTCCTCATTGTCCCTGGAACATGGTTCTGTCTTAGGACCTCACACTGATTGTTACTTCCATCTCTAATATGGCTCCTCCCGCTGCCATCTCTCTCTCACAACCTTCAAATCATTGATAAAATGATACTTTCTCAGAAAAGTCCGCCCAAACTACCCTAGTTAAAATGGGAAATATCCACCCTTTCCCTACTCCACTTTACATTTTTCCATAAAGCACTTATCATCTTCTAGCGTACTATAAATTTCCTTTATATTTTATTACTATTTCCGCCCCCCACACTTCCTCAGTTAAATGAAAGTTCCACAATGGCAGGGATTTTTGTTGTGTTTTTTTTTTTTTTTTTTTTTTTTTTTTTTTTTTTTTTTTTGCTCATGTGTTTCCAGAGCTTTACACAGTGCCAGGAACATATTTAGCAATCAATAAACACATGTTGAGTAAATAAATGTGATGAATGATGTACAAAAATATATGGTGTCCCAATATTCTTATAATACATATTTACTTATTTTAATTTTGCTGTTAGAAACTTATTGATAAATTTGCCACATGGCATAACTTTTTTTAAAAGTTAAGAGAGAAAGAAAGAATGACATACAAGCTCTTATGAAAAATAGTATGGGAGTTCCTCAGCAAATAAAAAACTACCATATTTATCCAAAACAAATGACATCAGAATCTCAAAGAGATATTGAGCACACCCATGTTTACTGACCTATTTACAACAGTGAACACATGGAAAGAACCCAACTGTTGCATTGAATGAATAAATAAAATGTGGAATATACATCTCATGGAATATTACTCAGCCTTAAGAAGAAGGAAATCTTACAATATGTAGTGACAGGAATGAAACTTGAGGATATTATGCTAAATTACCTAAGCCAGTCACAGAAGGACAAATACTGCATGATTCCATTTGTATGAGGTATCTAAAATAGTTAAACTAATAGAAGCAGAAAACAGAATGGAGGATGATGGGAATAGGCGGAGGGAAAAATGGGGAGTTTCTCATTAACGGGTATAATGTTCAATACTCCAAGATAAAGAAGTTCTAGCGATCTGCTGTGTCACACAGTCTATAGTTAATAACGTATCGTACACTTAAAAATTGGTTAAGAGGACAAGGTTTTACCACAGCAAAACAAAAATTAAAGAAAAACATAAAGAAAGAAAGCTATGCACTCCCAGAGCATTTTCTTCATAACCTAGCTCAGGAGGGGTCAAAGGAAATGTCGCTGAGGACTATGAACAGAAGTAGAGACTCTAAGGCAGGTGGGTGGAGACAAGTGGTTTGACAGCAGAAGACCGAGTACCATGAGATTAACAGTTCTCTCAGATTATCATGAGAGGAGAAGAAGAGCTCTTCCCAAGGAGCCAAGCGTAAGAACTAAGTGATCACCAGGGTGCTGGGAAGGACGGGGAGGGCATCGGAGCTGTCAGTACTTGAGACCACAGTGCTGGGGGAGAAAAAGGAGATATTATGAGTAACTTTACGTAGCTACAATTAGTGGGAAACTTTTTGGAGAAGGAGAGATGCTTAAAGAGGAATTACCAGAAGTTTCCTTGTCATGTACATGCTTTCACTTTGAGAAAATCTACATGGAAAATGTACATTATTCTTCACAAATTCTCTAGGGCTCCGGAGGAGTCAACAACTCATTTCATTGAAGCAAAACTGTAAAGTTCTAGGCCAGCAGAGAGTTGGGTAGTACCTTTATTTTATTTATAATCACAGAATCACAAATTATACCTGTATTTAGAGCTTCTCTTTCTCCTTCCTGATCAGTATTTTCTCAAAAGTATCTGCTATGAAACGGGCAAGCCAGACACTGATTCCCAAGAGAAGTGAGAAGGAGGGAGCTAGTCAATGAGTTAGGAAAAGTGTTAGACAAAAATGATATTTTATATCATAGTGCAAGATATAAAAACTTGTAAATAACATGATCTCTTCTATTTAAACGTTAATGTTATTATTCACTTCCCTGGAATCCCTGGTTTTTGTTGAGAATATTTTGACCATCATTAAGTAAACAAGTCTGGGTTGCCATAATCTTTGGAGCATAATCTTGGAGCGTATATAGATTTGTCTATGTGAGAAGCTCAATCACAAATCAGCAACCAAGTTTAGGATCAGCCATGAAGGTTTCCAATTTGGAGCTTGTAGTTGAAACAATTGTTAGTTTTCTCTGTTCATGATGTCATAATTTATATGGGTGTCCTCTAGATCAGAAGTCACACTTTGGTAGAATCTTTCTCGTCTTCTGAACAATGACTGCTGTTTTCTCTGAGATGCCTACCAGGATAATCTGAAACAGAATCATGAGCAGCCTAGATGTCCTATTCTGTACACACATCATGCAAATTTGATCATTATCCATCTAGATATTTCTAGTTGATTCAACAACCACAAAACAAAACAAAACAAAAAAACCCAGAAATTTAATTTTAATTTTGTTTTTTTCATTTTGGACACATTTCATTATACCTACAACCCAGAAAATGTAGAAATAATTTTCAGAATACCATTCCAGGTGGTAATGGTCAGAAAAAGAGTTCAAAATGGCATGCTGATGTGATTTTTACAAACACACACATTATTATACCTTATTTTATGCTCTTAATACATGCATGTGTGTGTGTATGCACATTCACAAAATACATCAATTATTCCACTTATTCTATATTTATCCAACTAATCTGTATAAAGTGTTCACTCCTGGCAGATGGATGTGAGGAGAGCAAGAACTGTCTGTCCAGGTACGACATCCAGATTACTGAGAAGATGGTTGACGTATTCCCAAGGGCATGGGGGATCTGATAAACTGGTGATTTTCCACTAAGAAGAGTATGACTAAATCCAGTTGACTCTAATGCTTTACCAAGCCTTCAAAAGATGGAACAGTTTATAAGCCATTTTCATCATGAAATTCCCTGAGGAGGATTCTAGCATCCAATCTTCTTCCCACCAGCCTGCCATTGTCTGTTGTCCAGCCAGCCCTGGTGAAGCCGGTCTTCTCCAACACCAGTAGAGAGGGAACCTCTACTTTTTTCTTTATCCTTCCTTCTACCTCCTCCCTGTCCCATCTCTCTTCTTTTAATGTTTTCTTGTGGGGCAAAAAATGGTGAGAAGGGGAAGACATAATAATTACACAGTAAAGCCACAAAACTTTTGCCTTGGATCTTTGTTAAATTTTAATTGACCCTTAGAGTAAAAGTATCTGCCATGGAGAAGATATAAAGAACCATACTTATGACTTTGAAATTCTTATCCAAGCAAATATTGCTCTTAACTACTCTCAGTCAATGGTAATTTTCATCCCCATCTCAAACATAATTCGAAAGGCAATGTAAGAGCGTGAAAATGTAAGAATTTTGCTGTATGAAAGACCTGACCTTGAATCCTCATTGCTCTACCTACTTAAAGAACAAAAACTGTGAAAGAGAAGACAGGTAAATATTATGGTTTAGTCAGAAAGTCTTTGACTCTATTACACTCAATACACAGACACACAATCATCTGCATCCATAAGGCTGATTGATTAAAAGTGAGCCTGTTAGTTAGAATCCTGATTAATCTGAACATAATTACCAATAGGCAATTTTTACTTGTGAATTTATTTATTTTAGATTTTTAATTACCAGTTTTGAAGTTGATAATTTTAGAGGTTTATAATTATTTATCATCTACAGCTGTTATTTATTAACTTATTAAGGCCTATAATACAATAGTAACAATGTTATTATGTATATTTTTGGCTAAGAAATAAATGCAGGTGATTGGTCCCATATACCTAAAGTAAAATGATACTAAAAAAGTATGTTTTTGACTATCACTTGGGATTCATTTTCAAAACTTTTTATTTTGAGATATAAGACTTCTAGAAAGTTGCAAGATTACAAAGAAATCCTATGGACCTTTCACTTGGATGTCCCAAATATTACCATTTTACAATATTTGCCATATCTCTCTCTCTCTCTCTGTCTCTCATGTATACCCTTTTTTTCTGAATTGTTTGAAAGTTACAGAGATGGTACCCCTTAACCCTTAAATACTTCATTACATCTTCCTATAAACTAGTATATTGTCTCACATAACCACAGTGCCATTATCAAAATTAGGAAATTAACATTCATACAGAACTGTTATATAACCTATATAACTTGTTCCAATGTCACCAATTATCTCAATAACATCCTGTCAATATAAGATTGTAGTTATGCATAATTATGACAGCTTCTTCTTTCCTTAGAAGAGTAACATTTAGTTAGGGCTTCTTAACACATAAAACCTCTGAAAAATGTACACTGTATATTATATTCGTGTGCAAGTGCTCTTTTCTCTTTCAAAGAGGGCACTGTCCTCAGAAAAGTTGATGGACCACTGAACTGGGTGGGAGGATGGCAGTGGCAGAAGGGGCCCCAGAGACAGGAGCTCAAACGTAGTGGGGATCTATGGGAAGTGATGCATACGGTTCCTGTGTTTTGTACCTGCTTCTGCTCCACTTATTAGGGCCTGAGCACAAATAGTATTTGGTATATAAATCCAGTGTGTTTTCAGAGATTTTTGAAATGACAACACAAAATGAGATGTTTAAGATGTTTATTGGCAAAAGTGCCCGTGAAGGAAAAAAAAGGGAACAGGAGGTGGAGAGTTTTTAGGCAGTGATACAGGTCTGACACTTGTGAAACAGAGAGGAAAATAAAGAAGGATTGTGTTTGAAGAGTGGAGGACTGCAGTAGAGTTCTAAGAAAATTCAGCCAGGCCAGTGGGGACTTCTTGAGTCAAAGTCCACAATAAGAAGAGTCCCAAGATGGGCAGGAATGGGCCCCTGTGGCATCCTTGCTATGACTGAAAACAGCCAATGGGAAGCAGTGATGAGACCAGGGGACAGCAGCTGGGTCCATTAATCAACTCTTCTCCCCAGAGTAGACAAGTGGCACATTCATACAGATGAGTTCGTTTCGTTTGGTTCCCCTCTGTCACTATCTCGGGTACCTCGAGCATGGTGGTAGTCAACATGATGGGGGTACAATTAAGCAAATAAAGCGTATGAAGCCTCACTCAGCAGACTTGACAAACCACAAGTGCTCCACAAATTTTAGTTGAATAAATATCAGTATTGGCATCTATGTCCTACATGGGTTTCTAAGTGGTACAGCAAATATAAAAATCTCAATTCTAACACGCCTATTGATGTTAAAACATTTGAAGTGACATGCAATTGCAATTGCAATAACAGGAATATAAAATGTCAGAGAGACATTATAGAGTTCACCTCAATAGCTTTATACATATAAAACTCATACATGTATGTGTGTATGTGTGTGTGTGTGTGTGTTTGTATACACACACACATATATGTACATTCTTCAAAAGCGTTAGTGAATTTTTCTATTTGATTTTATTAGCTTCCTTATATTAAACAAAACTGTAATTTTGCTTTTATCACAACTTCCATTAAAATGAAAATACACATTTAAGCCTATGATCTACATGCAAATGCAGACTTCTTTCAGAATTTGTGAATATTTTCTAGCTGCTTTGTGATAGGAAGCCAATTATGTACAATACATCATAGAGAGGAAGCAATTACATTTATTTTCTTGGGCACTGAGAAATTTGATAAGGTTGACACTTGGCACATTGAGCTGTTGATCGCAGTTAATTTTTTAAAAGGCATAAAATATAGGCCAGTTGAATTGAAGCCATTTGTTTTTAAATTGTTAGAAATTGTGTTACCTTAGATGCTGTCAGATGCCAAGGGGGAATGGAAAAATTAATTTAGGAACTATTCTAAATGCAAAATGAGCACTAGGCTCATTCAATTAAAACAACATACTCATTCTAAGAACAAACCAACTCCTGGAACTTAACCCATAGCTTCAGGTTGGGCTGGATCTTTGTAGAAACTGTGAAGAAGGCAGTCTTCTCACTGCTTAATGCTGCCTTCTGAACTCTTTGCCATTTAAAATGATGCTCCTTTTTATTTTTTCTACAAGGCACCCAGAACCCATATTTCTTCTCCTTTCCTTCATTAAAATATTATTTCAGGGAGAACAGATAAAGTTATCAACACTCTGAGATAGATGGCTGACAGTTCTAAATGCATAGAGTGTATTGCCATCCTTTCATTTATTGGGAATCCCGAATGGGACACACACTGTACAATCTATTCACCATGCCATGTGTGCGCTGAGAGGTCAAACACTGGGCACAGTATTGCTACAGCAAGGGCTTCACTTGAACTAGAACTAAAGCAAATTTGTTGCATGCGTGTTTTGAATGGGGGAAGGGATGTAACCTTGACAATGGTAATAAAATATGTTAAAGTTAATGACTAGAAGCAATCGTTGAAAGGACTGTTGTAAGTAATGGCTAGAATTATCAATAGACATTCCTGAAAGCCCCCAGGCTTCTGAAAAGTATATCTAAATTTAGAAGGAAAAATTTAAAAATAATCTCATTGATGCTACTTTACCCTTCTCCGGCTGTTTACCCTATTCCTCTTACTAGACCACAGACTCTCTAGGTTATAGGTGAGTCAGAATTTAGCATGGAATTTTAAGCTGTAATAAGCCCTTTACATTATTTGATTCATCCCACTAAATAGAATCATGCGCATTTCTGGTTCTTCCAGGAATTTTGCATTCCCATGATTTCTGTTAATTAACTTTTGAGATAAGTTTGGAGACTCTGAGTCATTAATAGATGTTTAATAGATGAATAGATGGTTAGTTTGGTATTTCAGGATCATTTTCATTCTATTCTTCAGATTTAACATTTTCTGAATTTCATCCAGAATTTAGAGTTATATTGACTTTCTAAGGTATGATGGAGCATAACTTCAGTTTTTTTGTACTATAAAAATTAGAGTCAAGGATAATAATACTTAAAAATATTGTTAACAAAATGATTCATAGATTCTGTTACCAGAAGTGGAAAGTTTCAAACAAGAAAAAAAATCCTTTATTATTTATTTTAAAGTGATTGAAAGTGACAAATGCATCACTGTAAGGGGTAAAATACTATGATATCTAGAAGAGCCAGAAACAACCGTAGGTGGATAGATGAATAGTACTATTTCCTTCAAAATCTTCCACATGGGAAGGTCCTGTTGATCATACTACTGAAATTTGATAGAAATACCCTTAATAATATTTAACCTCTCTTGTTTTAATTCTACTTTCACAAAATCATTGGGATTCAACCTAATTTGGGGTTTTGTGTAAAACTCTCCATCAAAAGAACTAAGTGCAGAATCAATTACCTAAGTTTGCTGGCAAGTTCAATATGCCTTATTATCAAATAATGATTTAGCACCTGGGTCACAAATCATTTTCTTATGGACTTGCTTGTAATAAGTTGGCTTCTCCTGACCGGTTCAAACACGTGTATGCTGGTACAATTACAGTGTACTGGTGAAGAGAGCAGGCTCTTGAGTCTGACTCTGTATTAATAGCCTACTTATTAGTTACATGACCTTGGGCAAATTCGGAGACAGTTTATTTGAAAAAGAAGAATAAAAATATATACTTCAAGGGATTGTTGTGAAAATAACAAACAGAAGAAGTGCATATAAAATTATTGGAAAAGTGGCACATGATATGTGCTCAATAAATATTAACTGATGCTGGCTGCTACTAATACTACTCTGGTTACTATCACCAGAAAAAAATTAGCTTTGATGATTCTCAATGTAAGTAGCCTATTAGTCTTGTCAATACATAAGTAAGTGGAATTCAGGGTAGAATAAGGTCTATACTTTGATAAAAGCAAGCTATGCGAGGTTTTGCTGTTTGGATAGTTATTAAGCGTCTCACTTGGATCAAGTGTCAGAGACACATTCATATCTCATTCTAGTGTTTAATCATTCAGTGATCTATGCTTTTGGCTCTATAACCAAAGCTTTAACCAATACATATTCTTTGGCCTCTTTCATAGAAATGATATTTCGTTCTTACAATTAAAATAGCAGTTAAAGTGAAGCAAGCAAAAGTAAGCTCATTGTATTACAATGGGAGGTCACTTCCGTGAGATTAGCACTGGCTGAGTATTTTATCACAATAAAAACGCAGATAATTTGCTTTAATTTATGGCAATTAAGAGTACTCTATTTTCAAGCTTTAATTAAGGGTGTTTATCTTAATAAATGCCACAAAATGCATTCCAGTGCTCTGCAAAGTTAACTCACTTTTACCCCTAAATGGGAGCTTTCAGTCCCAATGTTCCTGTTTCAGTGTTTTGATGCCCTAATTATTCACACATATTTCTGCTCTAAAAACACTGAAGAAAGTTGTACGATTAAGTCTTTTGCAATGTGAGCGAAGCAACATCCCAGAGAAAGTACATCACAGTCACAATCCCAAGAGACCCCTTCCATTCCACACTGCTGCCCAGACAGTTATCTCTTTCTGTTACACTTCCTGATAATTGCATTGAAATATCACTCACTTACAGTGTAGGGCTGTGAACAAAAAAAAAAAAAAAAAAAAAAAAGGTAATTGCATGGAGATATAATGAACTAGAAATGGGGTTTGCATTCTTAACCTTAAAAAAGTTCTAAGTTGGTTATGCATGATGAAATGGTTAATAAGCAATACTCAAGACATGGGCATTTTAAAAACCTAAAGAATGATCAATTTTATTTTTTAAACAGAGAACTGAATTCTTAGTAGGCAACTCATTCATTCGCTCATTCTACAAATATTTGTTTTAATTTTAGCCAGAGAGATAATTAGTTGCAAGGACTAATGGTGAGCTTGGGAAATTGAGAGAAACCAGAGAGGTAAGCAGAGGTCCAGTCACAAGACGTCGTTTGGGGCCAGGTCAAGGGGCAAAAGCATTAGAGAACTGTTAAACAGTCTGAAGCAAGAGTATAACTTGACCAAACAAGTTGGTTTCATAATATACATACAAAAGAGGGTAGAAAAATTAACTTCATTTATGGGTTTAAAGCAAATTTTCACTTTAACTACTAGTTAGATGTATTTCCAAAGCTGAGTTAATTAGAAAGTCAGCCTCTTACGTGGAAGAGTCAAGGACTCATTAGCCTCTTTGGAGACGGAGAATTGAAATGCATGCATCAGTGCCAGAATTTATTCCTTTTTTCATTTGTTCATATTGATATTTGCCAAGTTCTTGTTAGGTGGCTGGCACTCTACGAAGTGAAATGGATAGAGCGAGAAAAAAGCATGAAGGCGTCTGGCTTCCTGCATCTATCCCCCTGGCTCAATATATAAAATGCGGTGGGCGTGAGAGCCGGGGGCGGGGGAGTCGGGCCCTTCTGGCTGATATCGATGGTGATTGTTGCCTCACTTTTCCCCACGTGGATTCCCTTGCAGAGTCTAAACCAGTAGGACAAATAGAGATCAGTATCTTCTTTACGAACAGCAAATGTTTTTCTCAAGTGAGTGTTATTCTTGTTACTAAAATACATTATTCATTATTTACTGTACATACATTTAACATTTCTTTCCTTCCAGTGGATGCTGGGTTAACTGTTGGAGATGAAAAGATTACAAATAAACTGTCTTTGCCCTTATGGAGCTCACTTAATGCACTAACCTATATCTAAACTGACATGTATGTATAGCTGCAAAATATTGGAATTAGGTAATTAAAATACAACGAAGGAGGGCTGATTACCTTGTTTTAACTCACACGCTATTGTTCAACAACAGGCCCCTCAAGCTGGATTCTGTTTGGGGGCACAGTCAAGATTCTGGAAAAAATTATCAAAATACTTCTGATCCCCAACGATGATGAAAAGTTGTAAAAAGAGCTGCCAATCCAAGTTCATACAAGACGGTCAACTTTCCCATAATGATAATTCATCAATATAATAAAAGCTAGCACCTATAGAGTGATTACTAAATGACAGACGTTTTCTCAGTGTTTTCCCTAATTCCTTATATAAAACTTACAAACCCAACTGAGACAAAAAGTTTCTAAATATTTTGTAGTTTTTAGAGTTTAGCATCATCACAATCATCATCGTTATTTCCAGATGGCAGGGTTTTCTAATGTGTTTGCCCTGAGTTTGAACCTTGGTATTATACCAAGATTTGTAGTGTTTGACCTTGCCCCAAATATCTGTTAGGGGCAAGATATATACATATTTTTTTCCCACTAATATTTAGGTTTAACTCTATGTTTAAATGAATCCAATGCTCACTACGAGTTGCTTGGCACAGCTTTTTCATTCATGTATTATTTAGCTGGTTTTGCTTTCATAGGTAGGTCTTTTTAAGGAGGGTTTATGGTCATTATATTTCATGGTATCTTGAATGAGTAAAATATCCTGTTACCCTTTTCCTTATTGTCTTGATATAAAATTCTGAGGGGCTCATACTGTCTTTCCTTAAAGATTTTGTAATAATTATCCTGACATTTTCCATTTCTTTACAAAAATATGATGATTTCCCCTTAGGTAATTTAATATCTTTGTCTAGATGTCCAGAGATTTTTTTTTTTTTAATCTCTGAAGCTCCATATCTTTATTAATTTATACCTTGGTTTGATTTGACTGTATCAGTTTTTTTCTTTGGATATGTTGCATTCTTTTAGTTTTCTAAATCTGAGTTCAGAAAAATTTTACCTAAGTGTACCTCTGAAATGTTTTTCTCCCATTTCTTTAGTTTTCTTTCGTAGGGACACCTGTTATGTATAAGTTGGCTATCTGTCATCTAGTGTGTCTGTTATTATCAATCTAATCTTTTATACTTCTGTGTGCTTTTCCATTTCATCCTCAATTTCATTTCTTCTGAAGCTTGTTCTCCATGGCCTTAACTGTTATCTCTTAGATCAATCAAACAAAGCAAAAACAAAACATTCAATTTTATCTTTTTACCATAACTTATTCCTTCTTTGATGTTTTTCCTTTCTTTATGAAGATCTGAGTTTCTGACCAATATCATTTACCTTCTCTCTAAAGATCTTCTTTTAACATTTCTTGCAAGGTAGGTCTACTGGCAATGAATTTTCTCAATTTTTGCTTGTCTGGAAAATTCTTCACTTTTGGAAGATAATTTCACAGGGTAGAGAATTATAGGTCAGTGTTTTTGTTGTTGCTGGGTTTTTGTTTTTGTTTTTTTCTTTCAACACTAAATATTTCACTCCACTCTCTTCTTGTATGTATTGTTTCTGAGGAGAAGTTGGATGCAATTTTTATCTTCTTAGCTCTTAGATGTTTTTTTCCCTCTAGTTTCTTTCAGGATTCTTCTCTTTGATTTTCTGCAGTTTAAATATGATATGCTTAGGTATAGTGATTGCTTGTATATTTATTTGTTTGTTTTGGGTATTTACTTTGCTTGGTTTTCTCTGGGCTTCTTAGATCTATGGTTTGGTGTTTGATATTAATTTGGAGAAATAGTCATACTTTTTTCAAATATTTCTTTGGTTCCTTTCTTCTCCATCTGCTATTCTCACTACATGTGTGTTATACCTTTTGTAGTTGTCCCACGGTTCTTGGATATTCTGGGTTCTTTTGGCCTTGTCTTCTGTTTGCTTTTCATTTTTGGAGGTATCTATTCAGATATCCTCAAGCTCAGACATTCCTTTCTCAGCCATTTGCAGTCTAATAAGCTCATTTACATCACTCTTGACTTCTGGTACAGCATTTTTTTTTTTTTTTGTCTCTAGCATTTCGGTTTGGTTCTTTCTTAGAATTCCTATCTCTGTTCTTGCACGCTGTCCACTTTGTGCATTAGAGCCTTTAGCATATTCACCCTAGTTGTTCCAAGTTCCTGATCTGATAACTCCAACATCCCTACCATATCTGACTCTGGTTCTGATACTTACTCTGTCTCTTCAAACTTCATTTTTTGCCTTGAAGTGTGTCTTGTAATTTTTTCTCGATAGCCATGGATGATGTACTGGATAAAAGGAACTGCTGCAAGTAAATAGCTTTAGTGATGTGGGGGAGGGGAATTATTCTAGAGTCCTGTGATTGGCTGTCCGTCTTTTAGTGAGCTCGTACTTCAGGTGCTTATCAGTGCCCTGCCCTTTAGGCTTCCGGTCCCACTGGAAACCTTAGAGCTGGCTGGAGTTGGGATTTATCCTCTACATCAGTTAGGCTCTGATCATACCACAGCAGCTTAGGCTCTGGCTAAATAGTTTCTCCTGAGGGCAGGTCTTGTTAAGAAGAGCAGAATGTTCTAGCACATTTAAAGGTGTTCTTTTTGCCAGAAGAAGATTTTTCTCTGTGACGACCTAGGAGAGATCCTGGGGGCAAAAGTAACAGAAGTGTGGGGGCCTTCTATGACTGGATCCCCAGAGTTTTTAAATCTCAGAGATGTCCACACTGAACCTCCGGCAATTCATTAATGACAGCTCAGGTTTCCTGGCCCAGCACACCTCCCTTCTCATAGGTTTCTGCTCCGTGAAGTTGTAATACTCTGTATTTGCCTCTGAGTTGCTCCAATTTGGGAGGAGGCAATTAGCCCTATGATTTCATTGTTCTTACATCTAAGAAGAACTGATGAATTTTCAGTTTGTTCAGCCTTTTACTTGTTGTTAAGATGGAGGGGTGACTTTCAGTCTTCTTACAAGCTGGACAGAAACCCTATTCATTCACTTTTTCATTCTATTTGCATCCTTATTGGGAAAATATGTTGCAATGTCTTTATCTCTAAGAAACACAATATTTACTCCTTTTGCAGAGTCTTTGTTAGACATCACTTTTGAGTCTATTATCAGATAAATAACATCCATATTCAGTAAGGGTCTTAGATTATACTACACTAATATTTCAACTATCACTTGTCTTTGATCCATCATAGGCTGGTCCTAAAGAGGCAGCAGAGCATGGTAATTTAGAACAAATAATCCTTGGTTTTATATTCAGATTCATACCTATAAACAATTCTTTTGTGATGAAGAACTGTGAAACTGACACAATTATGAGGATGTAATGATTTAAAAGTATGCATAAAATTCTACTTAAGTACAAAATTTCAGGAAACTGGATAGGGAACAATATTTTGTAGAACAATTTTGTTTTAGAGAACATTAATTAAATATTTTTGTAACTCCTTCATAACAAATAATGTTTTTGTAGACTAGGTGTAGGATTTACCCAGAATTGATTCCAATAATTACTAGAGAGCCACCCTGATCCAGCATCAAGTAGGAATAAGGTGGTGCCAGGCTGAGTAACCAGCATTCTGAGGGGCTGCTCTTTGAAAGAGACTTTTAAGAAAAGGAACAAACAGACTTTGGGAAAATTAGTTATTCAATCTGCTGTACATTCTCCTCCTCCCTTACAAAATGAGCTCAGCAACCATATCTATCTAAGAAGATTGTTACGACAATCAAGTAATGGAAGCAAATTCTTTAGAACAAATCTTTGCATAGTAAATACAAACTAAAAAATATTAAAAATAAAATTTGGCACAGCTCCGTTAAGCAGCCAGAAGAGTGCCATAGAAAAGAAGACAAATGAGCAGATAGGCGACATTTACCGGTGGGTGGACTAATGCAACTGGGCTGATAACTTCATGCCATGTGGAATAGTAGAGTCTACGGGGCCAGGTTTTGAGTACAAGGGACAGTGTCTATGGGGCTACAGCATCTTGAGAATTATACACTACACACTTAATAAGGGCTCCCAGGGGGTATTTCTAAATAAATATCCATTAGTAGAGAGCCTGGCAGCTTCACTGGCGTGGAGTTTTGCTTGTACAGCTGACAGATTTTTGTTGTCCTTGTTCTATGAATAACATTTGCTCTGTTGATTTAGGGCCCTACCCTGAAAGAAAACTCCCACTGATTCTGAAAATTGTATACCCAGACTGAGCAGAGCATATTTTAGGCATTTTTGTTTTAAGTCTGTAAACGATAGCAGCTTGCATGGGTACTTTAGAAAGCGTCTACGGATTAACAAATTTCCTTCAGAGTTGTCTGTTCTCTTTCTGTGATTTAATGTATCCTATTCTCTATTATTCACTTTGAAGATGATAAGAGTCTGCCTTCAGGAACAGAAGATGGGAAACACAGTCCTTTTACCTCCTGACTGCATGATACCATTCAAATAGTGAAAAGCTTCATAATTTGCACAAATTTGTAACAATGATCAATATCATTATTGAATCATACTAAGTACTTTCCTTCCAAGAAATTCATGACTTTATTTCCTGTGATGCTGGGAGGAGATGAAGTGGTCCTCAGCCACCTCAGTACAACCAATACTTTGAATGTGACATGGTGACTTTGTTTTGATTTCACTATGCACAATGAAGGACATGGCCTTGGGTGAGTGTTGACCAGTCAGTGTGTGCATGTGAATGCTTTTCAGGAAATGATTTTGTCTGTGGCAGTTCTGGAAGTTGTCCATACGGTTTGAGTCTCACTCACACTGTGAGGAAGGACACAGGACAGACGTGGCGGCATCTCCTGGTCTTTCCTTTGCTCCACAGGCCCCGTTCCTAACTTTCTGCAGAGAATGAAGGGGAAAAATTATGTGGTTGGGGAAAACAATAAATTATACTAAAAACAAAATTGGAACTTACCTGTCTCATTCTTCTTCATCCAGATACTGATATATGTATACCATTGATAAAGGATAAGAGTCATCTAGTCTTATGTGTCTGTGTGAACTGACTCCAAGCACATAAGAATATCTGTGTAATACAGAGAGATGCATCAGGAGGCCCTCCTACACAGCAGAGTCTGGGCATCCAGCCTGTTACGTGAAATAGCAAACTGCTATCTTTCCTGTGACCTAGTAATGTCATCGACTCAAATGTGGGATAAATGCTACATCAAATATGATGTAAGTATGTAAATGCTACATCAAGCTGCTCAACTATTATGACCCAACATACATACAGACTGAAGATAGGACTCCATAAAAATCTCTAAAACACTTTCTGCAACATCTGTGCAATGGCAAAACATGTCCCAGTTTTGAAGCATGGGAAATTTACTTTTAAGTCCCTGTTTCCATCTTTCTGTATCCTCTTTTCTGTTATTTTTCCCTGGTAGGTCTTCTGAAGGTGCCCTTAAATGCTAAGCCTTCCTGGTTACAATGCCCAAAGATCATGTTCCAATGTATTCTGGTCATCTTCCACCCCTATCAAAACTTTCCACTCCTAAAAGCAAGTCTCAGAGGTCTTGCCAAGTGATTAATTGTTCAAAGTAAAAACAAGTAGATGGTTAAAAATGACTCAAAATGATACCTTCACAGACAACATTTACATTTCACACAACGGGCTTTCATCCTTTAATGGAATATGTGAATAGTATTTGGATTGCAACTCTGCTGGTAGAGTCACGGGGTGGGGAGGGCATGTATATGCTTCTCTGCACATTTCAAATCAAGACAAGATGGGAAGTTATTGATTTTGTTCATGTCTGCTCAGGCCCTTGTCCCTTGGTGACCATATAGAGTTGATTAAGCCTATCCAAAAATCATTCTGTTATCAAGTCTTAATTAATCTTGCAAAAGAAATGTATATGCAAGTGAGAACTGAATTTAATTACTTCTATAAAAAAGACCTTAATATCTTCTTAATGAATTTGAACCGTTGTGGAGTATGGCCATCCTTAAAATCCAATGCTCTGAAAATATTTACAAACAACTCGTCTTAGAAAGTTTTCTATTTTTACTAAGTTCTAGAAACAACGATATTTTTTCAAAGTTGTTACTGTGTTTTAATATCATGTGAATTAATGGATATTTAAAAGCTAGTGTCTGTAGTATCTTACCGTGATTTCACTGTAAACTATAATTGTCTCTAATGGTGAACTTATGAGTATATGTCAGCCACAATTCTTTTGTGATGAAGAACTGTGAAACTGACACAATTATGAGGATGTAATGATTTAAAAGTATGCATAAAATTCTACTTAAGTACAAAATTTCAGGAAACTGGATAGGGAACAATATTTTGTAGAACAATTTTGTTTTAGAGAACATTAATTAAATATTTTTGTAACTCCTTCATAACAAATAATGTTTTTGTAGACTAGGTGTAGGATTTACCCAGAATTGATTCCAATAATTACTAGAGAGCCACCCTGATCCAGCATCAAGTAGGAATAAGGTGGTGCCAGGCTGAGTACCCAGCATTCTGCGGGGCTGCTCTTTGAAAGAGAGTTTTAAGAAAAGGAACAAACAGACCACAGACTGGGGGAAAATATTTACAGAGTGAATATATCCTATTTGTATCCAGAATATGTAAAGAATATCTAAAAAGAAGGTCCAAGATGGCGAAATAGGTAAACACTATGTCTGCGGCCTCTCATGATCATATGAAAATTACATCTAAATTATGGAACAATCAACCTTAAGAATCATCTGAAGAGTGGCTGAACAGAACCCCTATAACTAAGGATATAAAGAAGAGGCCACATTGAGACTGGTAGGAGGGCAGAGATGCGGAAGAGGCTGACCCCAAACCCACAGATAGTCACTGAGCCCTGGGAGGGACACCTCAGCAATGAAGATTCCCCCTAAAGAGTGAGGGGTCCTAGCCCCACACGAGCTCCCAGCCCAGGAGCCCTGTGCCAAAAAGAGGAGTCCCCACAATATCTGGCTGTGAAAATCAGTGAGGATTCTGTTCAGCCTTCCCCGTGAGACAGTAGGTGGTCGGACTCCCAGATGTCCTCTTAAAGGGCCCACGCATAGACTCACTCGCTTGCTCGCAGCAACTCACCCTGGGCTGTGCTGGAGGGGCAGCAACTTGAAGGTATCAGAGACATACAGGGAAGGATTGAGGTGTGTGTCTTCAGGGTGAAGGCTAAAGGGACAACTGCCATGATCCCTGTGTGGAGCCCGCCTCACAGGAGTGTGTTATCTTTCCTGTGTTGAACCCTCCCCCCAAGGCCAAATCTGAGACCATATTGGTCTGCTAAAATCCATGTGACTCCCTGTGACCCCTCCCTACCCAGCTCCTGGGGCATTGCCTGGAACACTCTCAGCTCCTGGGTGGCCAGCCCACCCCACAAGCTGCTGGAGGCTTGTACAGCAGCAGCCAGCCTTCAAAAGGCATCCTTCAATCAGTGATTAGATAAAGATGTGGCACATAAAGTTTGATTTAAAAAAGTATTGATCTATCGATCTATCATCATCTGTTGCAATATAATAATCACTATTTATCTGTTTTAAAACCTTAAAGTCAAGATTAAATTATTATTTATACAATGATCTATTTTGTTTGGCTATTTTTCAATATTCGAGGAACGCCTTAGTACAAACTATTTTTACATAATGAGATTGGTTTAAACATGAGGGATCTGACCTTTTCTTATTTGTAAAGGTGTAAATTGCTCAATTTGGGAAGTTTATTAACTCAAAGGTAATTAGGGTATAATTACAAAATCTCATCTTTCCATACATCAAATCAAATTCATGTGATTTTAAAGACACTAATATCATTAAAATAGTTTATTCCTTCCTTTTAGAGATGAGTCATATAATATTTATATTACTCATATAATATTTATGTTACAAAGAACCCATGTGTCTATTATACAAAAATTAGAGACTGGCTTTCCACCAGTTTGATGATTGCCTTGTGCAACATTCCTGCTTTGATGGACGTGTTTCATATCTGCTCTAAGATGATGTCCACCAGCTACACGCAGCTATTAAGTAACTGAAATGAGGTTAGGATGACTGAAGAACTGAACACTTAATTTTATTTACTTTTAATTAATTTAAGTTTAAATAGCCGCATGTGGCTACTAGTTACCATATTGGGCAGCCAGTTCTAATGTCTGGAATGAATGGGGTTGGTCATTCTTTACACATGTACCAATTCACTGTCTTGAATTATGGGTGGGGATAGTCTATCTACAATCTCTCATTCCTATTTAATAGGATGCAAGACTCACCTGAAGTAGTCATATTCTGAACATGTGTTAGACCAACTTTCTGTTGACAGGATTATTTCACATTAAATGACGACAAAGATGAGTATGGTGACCTCAGTCTTCCTCCACACTCCCATGGCAGATGGGGAAAACGAAGCCCAAATCTATCTCACTGGGGCATAGTTTGAGCAAGCTTATATTCTTTCTTCTCTCACACTAGTTGTTAGGTGCTTGGGAGTGATTGGTACAATTATAAGGAATTAAGTTAGAGAAATGGTAGAAGTCTATTAACTAGTGTCTAAGCTGTTTGTTCCAGTTCAGATTACTAAAGAGTCTGATCTTGGGAATCACGGCTAGTAATGAATCGTTCCTTATGTCCTACTTTCTATCACCGTCCTGGTGATGCAGAAGCTTTTCTACTAGATATTGGTTTAGGTGAAAAAGACTGTTCATAAGTTCTAAATCACTAAAGAAGAATTTAAATATTTTGTTCTTGGATATATTGAATTGAGGCATAGTCATTTTCTTGAATGATTTGTACTTTGCCTTTCAGAATTCTTCCGATTTTAGATTGTTTTATCCTGTTTATCTTATGTAATATCCATCATAATCTGAAAACACTTATTTTTTCTGTTGACTCTTCTTCATTTCCATCATAATCTTATTCTCACTGCTGCTTTTGCACATATTGGAAAAGATGCGGTTAATGGTGCCCTATATGGCAAGAGATTCTTGGCACATGTATTGGAAAGAGGGCGGAGAACAGTTAGATAGACAAGTCTGCTGGTTTCCAAACTGGGGTTTTCATCTCATATTGCTCAAAAGATAGCGATGTCTCTCAAGGTATTACAAAGAACAATCTCGCAGGCACCAAAATCAGTGTTAGTTTTGAAAAGATGAAGGAGTTTAACGATGTGGAATAGTCATGTTCCAAAACAGGTATTTTTACTTTATTTCTCCCTACAGAATTAAAGGGGGGACCAATGAAACCATTCACTAAGAGACAATTAAAATACAGTCCGATGAAAGATAGCTAGGTGATATTGGGCAGATAACTTGGTAGTTCAGAGAATTTAATTGCAAAACTCTTTCCAGACCCATCAACTTATTTACGCTCGTTTGCAAACAAGATTTCTCATATCTCACAACTGACGGTGAAAAGTAAGAGGGATAGAATAGCTGCTGGACTCTTTCATATTGTAGCAATTCATGCTATTAATTGATGGCACATTATTTAATTATAAAAGAAATCCCAGTTATCTTAAACTAATTTTCAATAAAATTTTGTCTATTTTTAATTAGCATAATATAAAATATGATTGTTTTTATTCATCGTGTGCTAGTGATTGCTGTAATTATAATTCAACCTCCAATGTTTTTTTTTCTTTCTTAATCTTAGGGCCTTATTTTATGGTCATGCAAATTTGGGAAATTTAAAGAAAATAAATTTCAGTTAACATACTTTATTTTCAGTGACTTAAGATGCATTCACATATGCATTATGTGAATAATGACCTCAAGGGTTAGGCAACACAGTGACATAAAAAAGTGATCAAAAATATCTAAGTATAAAAATGTATTACATTAATATTGCATTAAGTCTGTAAAGGAAGTAGAATAGAAATCTGAGTTAAAGGAGAAAAAATGATGTAAAATTTCTGACCATTAAGAGAAAACTTGATCATATATGTTTAAAATGTTAGACAGTGGGTATCAATTCTCTGTACTAGATAGGGGCCAGTAAACACATTTATGTACAATTCTAAAGAAATGATACATTGAAATTAACAAGTGATAAAAATTTAGGATTCAAAATTAAAATTCATTTGGCAATACATGGGTTTAAAAATATTTTTAAGAAGGTATACGAGTATGAGCTAATTTTTTGAAGCCCAACAGCCTATACGAAAATGACTACCGTCGCAATACCTCAGGCTCCATTTATGGTCTTCGTAATTTGAGTTTATAGATAGAGAAGATTTGGTCTTTCTATTGGCACTTCCCCTGGAGGATGATGGACAAAATGTCTGATCTGGGTAAACTATTCCCAAAAGGATTAAACTTTTATACTGATTTTAAATATTTAACTGTAGCAATGACTGGTGGGTAAAAAGGGGCGTATAGAGACAGAAAAGTCTCTAGAATCACAAGGCAATCCAGCCTTCTCTGATACCTGATTCACAACACTCGCCCATAAATGGAAACCATTGTTATGTAGTAGTGCTGAGGACAATGTGTAATGCAATATGGGCATGCAGTAAACATTCTTTGAGTGAGTAAGTAATCCTGAACAATATTTAAGTTACGAAAAAGAAAAACGAATCCCCTCCTTTCTACCTTTTCTCTACCATAAGACATGCACACAAGAATTTGTGCACACACACACACAAATGTACACATATCCCTGGACGTGAGTTTATTTTGCAATTACAAAGACCTCATCAGAATTTTGTTTTTTAATTTTTGAAAATAATTACATCTCTCTCTCTCTCTCTCTCTCTCTCTCTCTCTCTCTCTCTCTCTCTCTCTCTCTGTCTCTCTCTCTCTGTCTCTCTCTCTCTACATATGTAAAAAGAAAAAAAAATATATATATATATATACACACACACCACATATATATATCATCTTTTTCGACCTTTAAACCCACTTCCTATTATTCTTGTATCTACCTCATGGGAGAAATTGGTTTTGAATAATCTTTTTGCCTTGAGGTTTTCCTAACAGCTTGTAGCCTAATCATAGGAAAATTTTGCTTCTTTGACTAAAGTTGTAGTTTTAATAAAACTCATCTGCTTTAGCGATTACATTGCTGTTTCAAATGTAGCTTCAAAAATATTTAAAGATTGAGAATTACTAAATTCTATTATTTTGTTTACATCTGAAATGAATGCCTAATTTTACTTGCTTATAACTTAATTTTGTTCTACATATAATTCCCTAATTCTTCGTAACTAGAATTTTCAATAGATAACTTTTAAAATACTCCAAGAATGAATTGATTTGCATTATACCAAGCATTTGTATTAGACAGAGGCCTTGTTATGTAACAATTTATTTTTCTGTATTCTAAGCGTTCTCACATGGTTAACGCCATCTGTCGTAAGTACCAAGATGCCACGGGCTGCTTATTCCTCAGTCTTTATTTACAATCCAAAATGAACATTTGTTAAGTGTGTAAGATTTATAAACAGAGACAGGAAACTCTACTCAGGATGTGCAGAGAGGGAAAGTTCTCTCTCTTTTCCTTTCATGCACCATCTGCCCACTGGGGGTATCCTGAGGCTTGGGGAACTCAGCAGAGAGGCGCTTTTGCAATTCAGCAAAAAGAAGATAATGAAGGTCATTCTAAGAACCCTGAACTATTAGGGTCGTTGATTCAACAAAGAAAAATATATTTTGTTTGAGATAGGCTTAATGTCGAAGGTATTTACTTGAATTTTAATGTTTGAAAATTTAATTATCTGCAAAATATGTAGAGCTACTATTAATCAGAATACCTGATTAAACAGAACACTGATTAGCCTCCCTCTGATCACACCTGATGCAGAGAATAAGGCAAAATGGGTGTGCTAAAGGATTCACAGGCGCATTCTTCTCAGGTATCTGACTCTGAAGATCTGCATCTAGCGGAGAGAGTGAGAACCCTCACAATGACCAGGGACACTCACATACACATACTGTGTTACCCCGAAAATAAGACCTAGCCAGACAATCAGCTCTAATGCATCTTTTGGACCAAAAATTAATATAAGACCCCTCATAGTAAAATAAGACTGGGTCTTATATTAATTTTTGCTCCAAAAGATGCATTAAAGCTGATTGTCTGGCTAGGTCTTATTTTTGGGGAAACACAGTGTGGTCTGTGTTTATAGCTGCATCCATCTATTTACACTGTTTATATAAGAAATGTACTCAGTTGTTTCCATGCTTGTCAGGCAATCCTCTGGGATTCCAGTTCTGCCCTTGAATACCATTCATCACTTTCCTCCTTTCTTTGCTATTGCTCCTCTGCCTGCTTCCAAGTGGAGGAAGGGGGCAGAGAAGTGGGGAGTTTGGGAAAATGGATCATTGCGTCGCTTTGCCAATCAGCTCCATTATGCTCAGCAAGTGACTTCACTTATACTTCTGTTCAATATCCTCATATAAAAGTGTGTTGGACTAGGCCACTGCGTGGTTTAATTTTTTAAAAAGCAGTTGTACCCTTAAAAAATAAAGCCTGATCTCAAAAACTTATACTAAAACCGTTTGAAAGGTACATAAGAGGAGAACTGCTCTGGATTCTAGAGGAAATCTAGAATCCTGCCCTCTCAGCAGTACATAGGGCACATCTGTGAAACCCTAAAAACATAGTTTCAAAACAACTGGACTCGATTTTTTCCAAGGTTTCTTCCATTTTCAAGTATTATCATTTAGGAAAACATGTGGATCAGTTATTAAAGATTTGAAAAGGAAAGTGGTTGAAGTTTAGGAAAATTGGATTTTACATTATCTGTAGATTTCTTTTCTTAAAATTTATTTTTTTATTAATTACAGATGTACAATATACTATGTTTCCCCGAAAATAAGACCTACCTGAACAATCAGCTCTAATGCATCTTTTGGACCAAAAATTAATACAAGACCCAGTCTTATATTACATAAGACCTAGTATTATATTATGCCATATCATATCATATACCATATCATATCATATCATACATCATATCATATCATATCATATCATATCCGGTCTTATAGTAAAATAAAACGGGGTCTTATATTAATTTTTGGTCCAAAAGACGCATTAGAGCTGATTGTCCGGCTAGGTCTTATTTTCGGGGAAACATGGCAGTGGTTTGACATTTTTATACCTCACAATGTGATCCCCTCACTAATTCTAGTAATCATCTATCACCGTGCAAACTTATCACAATATTATTGACTGTATTTCCCTTTTGGTAACCATCCCTTGGTCTCTGTCTCTATGAGTCTATTTTTGTTTTGTTTTGCTTGTTTGTTTTTTTCTTTTAGTCATACCCTGGCAGTATTCTCAGAACACATAATTAAGAATTACCTGGTTTCTATTACTACTGGTTCTGGCCTCAGCTGCAGTATGCCAAATGCTCTTTATTTATGGGTTAAAATAATACCACTTCTATGTGTTATTGAATGACATGTTCTATTTTCTCACCTGTTAAGTGAGGGGACTGGATTAGATGATGACCTTGAAGGCTTTTTCAGAGATGAATATGCAATGCTTCTCTGAATCCATGATAAAGGTAGGCAATTTAAATACAGATTAATTGACCAAGGAAGTTTCAATTAAATGGATTTAATTCCATATTTAGATAAAATTCAACAAAATATAATGAATTTTCCTGTGAACTTTATTCTTCCTATATCCAACTTTTTACATTTTTTTTTCTTCTTTTACCCCTACTTTTTCTTTAGTAAGTCTATTTCACCACACTAGACATACCAAACTCCAGCTATTTCATTAATCTCTACACTTTGGACTGTCTTTCCACTGATACAAAATACCTGCGCTTGCCAGATAATTCCTTTTAAAGTGGACCCAGTCTAAAAATTTCAGAGGGGCCTTCTCTGTCATCATTGCTGTTGACTGCAAAAGTGACCACAATTCTTCCTTTCTCTGTGTTCATGCTTCTTGAAATATGACTTTGCAACAATTCTTATCAAGAGATTGGAGTCTATATCCTGAACCCTCAATTCTAGGGTGGTCTTGTGGCCTACGTGTGTTTACAGAATGTAGCAGATGTGATGCTGTGCCAGTTTCAAACCTACACTGCCAGATGCCTTGTTTGTTACTGTTTTCTCTTGGAACGCTGCCACCTCCTTATGATCAAACCTGGACTCGCCTGATGGACAAGAAGACACATGTGTCCCAGTTATGCCCACGTCCCCAAGTGACAGGCAGCAAATGGGTCAGCCTAGAGCAGGGAGACTCCAGCCTATTTGCCAGCACATCACATATGCATGAGTAAGTCAAGCAAGCCACAGTCAACCAATACCTCCTGATTCATGAGCAGCTACAAATGACTATTATTTAAACCAATAAGTTTAGAGTGATTTGTTATGTAGTACCAGCTCAAATTTACCTCCATTGCCCTATTTTGTACACTGAACAAGTTTTGCCTGAAATAATATAAAAATATCCTATTGATCTCTCTGTCTCTTGTCTTTACATTCTCCATTGCAATGCCCCTCAGCAGTCTTCAAAATGCTATAACTATATCAATAGGAGTGGGAAACATTTATCAGGAAATACATAGAACCAATAATTACCCAATTTTTTACATTTTTAAGGGAATAATTTTAAGAGAATCATTTTCCACATCCTCCATTTCCATGGGTGCCTCATCCTAAAACTGACCTGCCTGAGAATGATCCTAAGATCCCACATCTTCTTCACAAGAAGCCAATTCAAAATATTGGTTTAAGGAAAACATCTTTATAATGAGTTGCTACATTTTTTCAAAGTATTTTTGGGACTATGTGAGCAAAAATGTTGGAAAACCACTGCATCATTGCCAAGTGCACTTCTTAGCATGGAAATTTGGTCATTTCCCCGCCTCTAGTTTAAAGTACTTCAACAGCTTCTCATTATTCATAGGATAAAATCAAAATCTTTGGGTTGGTGCTCAAAACCCTCCAAGACCTAGATCGTCTAATTTTCTGGTTTTATTTCCCTTGAAGATACTTTTAGTTGCACTGGACCACTTGTAAGTCTCTGGAAAGTCTGTTTTCCTGCCTTTACCTTGAAAGCTTCCTCCTTACAGCATTCTCTGCTGATCTAAAGCCCTTTTTCTATTTCTTACCACTGTCAAGGATTCAAGCTTGTTCCTCCGTGAATATCCCTCTGAATAGTCTACTTCCCTCCCACCTCCCAGGTAGAAATCATCTTACTTCTTTTCATCTTTCAGAGTACTTTATTTTTATCTATGTTTAAAAGTTGTGTTTTTTTTTTCCTGGCATTATTCTTATTTACGTGATTATATATCTTGATTAACTATGCTCTCATTTAGAAAAAAAAAACGTAACAAACACTTTTACTAATCTTTGTATCCCCTTAGTGCCTTCTCAAAGGAGCTGTAAGTAAATATTTGTTGAATGAATAAATGAGTGAATAAGTAATAAAAATCACTTTATCTCTTTTATTTTTCTTTTTCAAAAAAAGAAACAAAGGATTGAAGAGATTTTAACAACTTGGGTGGAAAAAAATCTTAAGCCATTTGTGTTGGTAAATTGGCTTTGCCCAAAGGAAAAGTAAATCTTCTACCTTCATGACAGGAAGTAGCATTGCAGGTTGGACCAAGGTGCCTTCTGAAGTTAGGTCAGGTTCCTATCCTCCCACAAAGACAGGGAGGTAGGGGCACTGTCTTCCTTGATGATTACACTTCAAAGGGATAGCTCCCAGGTCCTTGTGATAGACAGTCTTGGATTGTAAAACTGACAGAAGGCTTTACAAAAATTATATTTCAAAGAAGTAGAATTTGGAAGTACACATTTTCTAAAGTAAATGCTCTAAGGAAAGAGAAGTCAAGGACCTAAAAGCAGGGAAAAAACCTGTCTAAAATTTAGCCCAGCTGAGGGAAACCTTACGATCACCCTGATCAGTAGGAAATGGTATTTTGAAGTGTGGTGTCACACCAAGTTATCTAACAACGTTTTAGAGCTAGTTCTTTTATTAAACCTTCTTTAGGAAAGTCTAAGAATTTTAAATGTCATCTACTACAACCTTTATTCCAATGCAGAGAGTCACTGATTCATTCACAAAATTTTTTACCAATTCTACTGACAATCAAAGTTATCTTACAAAGCAGTTATTCTATCTTTGCACAGTTCACTATTGCTTTCTAGTTATAATACAAAGACTTCTGACTAGAATAGAGTAGGCTGATTATTCCATGGGAAATTATGCAAAAATAACGTAGTTAAGCAATTCAGACTTCTATTTTTCAGAATAAAATTAATATATTACCAGTTACTAGTTTTCTTAATTTGGGAGCATGTGTAAATCTTATTTTTTGTCAGTAAATAATCTGGTGGTATGCATTTTAGGGGCACATGAAGCAACTGTGGGTAAAAACTTTTATAATGCTTACAATATTTAATTGATTTTTTTCTAGGTTTTGGATAACATATGAAACCTAGACAATTATCATAGAAGTGTCAAAATACTTGAGAGAGTCATTGAATTATAGTCATCAATGTACTCTCCTGTCATTTGTTACAAGTTCCAATAAATTTCCTTCCTATATTTTTAGGCAAAAAGCAAAGACATCTAGAGAAATGTGTGAAGCTATCAAAATATGTTGTTTTAAAGTTCCTAAAACTCGGTTTTAAATGCTGTTAAATTTGCTTTTCTATGAAGCATTCTTACCTTTGCCTGTCTGCCTCCTTGCAAAGACTAATGTTTATAAATATTAAGGTGTCAGCTCCCCCTGTTACCATAGGGAGAAAGAACAGGGCCACAGGGAGAGACAAGGGAGGAGGGAAGGAGGAAGTGGGGAAAACAAAGGAGGGAGGAGACGAGATCAATCTTAAGAAAAGGTGCAGCTACCAGATCCGCCAGAACTCCATTTCGGTGACTGATAGGACGCCATCTTGTCCATCAAGGTGAACTTGAGCTAATTGTAATTGATTATAGTATTGTTATTACGGTGGGGGAAAATCTCCACCCCCCGTGTCGCCATAACAGTTTTGACAAGGACCAAATAAGAAGACAGATCCCTCCTCCCAACAGCAGGAGTGGTCAGCAAAGACTGGCTTGGTAACGCCTATAACACCACCCCTAAGTCTTGAATATTTTTAGCCCTCATTTTGAAACTAGTAAATCCTCAAGCCCCAGCCCTCTTGAGCGCAGTGGCTATTCTCCCAGCCTGCTCACTGCCGGAAATGCACTGTCTTAGCCTCGTTCTTTTGATAAATTCATCACTTGCTTGGCTTATTCATACGCCTTTGAATTCTTTCCTGCAGCTTTACCAAGAATCCCGTACTCTGGCAACACCCCTTTTCCATCTCTAATTAGCTGGAGCCCCTGAGGCCAGATAACTACAAGCTCACGTCTGCTTCCTTCCTGGGCTTCCCTGGACCACAGTAAATTGCACACTGAGGTCCAGTGCCTTACGTTTTGAAAGAGTGAATGCCAGCTAATGCAGGATGGGATTCTCTGGTCAAGCTGTAAGATGAAAATCACGAATACCTAGGAAATCGATCTTTGAAAATTCCCTAATCCTTCCAAGATTCAAAGGGATTTTCATTTCATCAATTGAACGTGAGATGAATCAATTTATTTATGCTTAGTAAGTCATAATTTATGAAAAAATACTTTAGATATATAAATCATACGTTCAGCCTACAGGACTGAGATAACTGAAGGAATATCAGCATTGTACTTTTCATCTCAGTAACTCTCAGGAACAATTAAGGGAATGATGACTATCCACATTCATTAAATTATAATTGTCTCTCAGTCTCTCCCCATGGCTTGGGGACCATTCTTTCTCATTCCCTCCCTCTGTCTCTCTCTTTCACACACACCACACACACACACACACACACAGGGCACCACTGGAATTCAATTCTTTTAGGCTATGGGAACTGAATCCAAGACCATTCCCTGTCGTTATGTTAAACTATGCTGGAACCAAGCAAAATTAATTCAGTTGTTTGCTCAGAAAATACCTGCTTCTAGAAGATAAGAGTAGGAACAAACTAAAGGGATTACTTATCAAGTCTAACAGCTTCCTGATCAATATTTGCTTCAAGATGCTTCCTTGTTTCTATATGCTCACCAACCCAAAGTTATGATGTCTTCAATGCTACCAAATTCTGAGTAATTTCTAGAGGTTTAATCCCTAAACTTCTACAAATACTTTACTTCCCATTTTGAGATCATTAAGACTCTGTCAAGGATATGTTCTCCTTTACTGTAGTAAATCTAATAAACTTTGATCAACAAGTGTTTTTCTGGTGACCTCTTCAGGAGTTAACAACTGAGAACCAAATCACTATATGATGTGTCTCTACCACAACAGTACATCTGAAATTCCATCCTCTCATTTCCCAACTATTTGTACCCTAAGCATGTGTAGTACGTAACTTCTCCTCTCTTGTGGATGAAAAAAAGGGTTCTCTGGAAAGTAACCTCACAGGGTGATCTGATCATAAATTCCTAACTGGGCAGGCCATGGTGGGTAATCATGCCCCAGGCATATAAGTTTTTAGGTTTATCTTTGCCTTAAGAATGCCCTGTCCATTGTTTCTTTTCATCTAGGTTAACACACCTTGGAAATAGGCTGTAACCACCCTCAAGAGAACACATAATCTTGTTAACCATCCTGTAATCCAATCCCCGCCTTTCTTTCTCTAATCTTCCTTATATCCACTCCTTCATTTCAAATGCATTAAAGAAGCTGCAAAACTTCTTCAGAGCATTTGAGATCTTGCTCCTGGCTTTTGTCATCAGTTTGGCTAAATAAACTCTTTAAAAAATTCTCTACAGGTTTGGACGTTTCTTATGTCAATGCTCTCCATGGTCAGCTGTCATACAAATTGGCGTCTGATTTTTTTTTTTTAATTAATACCAATTTAAGCTGAAAACTATGCTGAGCCCTAAAATATCTGACAAGGCCCAGATACTTAGCTATCTATTGATGGAGGAATATTTTTCCTGTGATTCCCCAAATGATGTAGATGATGTTGGATCTGCCGGCAGTTTCTGGGGATAGGCCGAGATCGTGTCTCCTGAGACGGAAGAATGGAAACACGGACTCAGGAGAGAAAGAGTTTTAAAAAGAGGATAATTTATTGAAAGCAAAGAGTCACAGCTCCCGAGAGGGAGGGGGTCCCGGATGGAGATGCACAGTGACTGAGGCAAAAGCTCTTACTTTTATACCTTCCCTTGCCTGTTTGGGGAAGGGGAGCTCTTTGAAGAAGGGAACTGTTTGAAGAAGGAATTGGCACCTTCTAACGAAATTCTACCAGGTTTGTTCTGCTTGCCCATTCTGAAGGAATTAGCAAAATGACCCACTCTTATCTATCAGATCTGCTCCATTTGTCAGGCCAAAAGGAATTTATGATTAACCTCAAGGCCTTGTTACATTATGTCCTGGAGCGAAGGAGTGATTTCAAAAACTGGAGTTTTAGGATAAGGCTGTCTGTTGTTTATTCCACCAGGGACATCCCTGTCTACCTAGAGACATGCTAGCTAACCTGTATCACTATCCGCTCCCTTTCTTCACAGGACAACTGAAAGGAACAATGAGTGCTCAAGAACCATATAGGGAAAGTGGAAATGTAATGGTTGTATGTAGTAGATTGAGGGAGAGGGGTTATCACTTTGTGAGGGATGAAAATGATAAATGTCTACCTCTTACAGTGTTTTGTATACATGAAACTAATAAAAAAAAGAAAAAAAGAAAGTTCTCTCAAGAGATAAAAAAACCCCCAAAATACCCCAAAAAACATTTATTCAAATGTTTCCATTGTCTAGGATCCTAGTTCCTTATTATTTGAGCTCTTGCTACTGACACTTTGGCTTCAGTGCTCATTAGCATCAGACTGTGAGTGTGAAGGAGGGACGAGCTGAGCTACCTCCATTCGGCATGTGACTTCTTGTTAACAGCCCAGTAAAATCTGTTAGGGAACAGGCTGTACTTTGCATTTATCCTCTCCTCATGCAGGGAAGGGCTAAGCAAGGCAGAGGCTATAAATATTTAATGTTATGGTCTGTTTACTTGGACTTCAAACAGCTTCAAAGGGATAGCTGTGCAAAAATGTGTTATAACTAACATGATTAATTTCTGCCACTTGAGGCTATAATTTTGACTGTTAAATATTTGTCATTTATACGTACATACGATATTTATATATTATACATAAGTATAAGTATGCATATGCTTCCTATGTATAGACTTCACAAAGATGATATTTATGATTCATTGCACTAAGAGCATGTTTGTTTTGTCTGAAGAGGAACATAAATACTTAGGAGAGAAGGAGAGATAAAGAGAGAGAGAGACAGAGAGAGAGAGAGAGAGAGAGAGAGAGAGAGAGAGGCAGAGAGAGAGGCTTACCTTTCCTTTTCAGGCCAACCTGACCCTGACTTTCAAATTGAAATGGATAAAAGATGGAAAAGCCCTAGATATAGTAAGGGCTTTTTAAAAAAAGATACAGTAAAGGTGTTTTTTTGATGAAAGTTCCTAAATTTTCCATCTTTAAGTGACAGAAAAGATTTTTCAGTAAGAGTTTTGATTTTTGATTCAGCCATTAATATCAAATGAAGCACCTTGGGAGATTTGCAAAGCAGGAGGCACTGTTCAGAGCAGCACGCCCCAGCCCAGTTCCCTCAAGGCACACATTGTTAGCAATCAGAGGCAGTTAACAAGCTCTCTGCTGTGTTGTCCTCTGGTTACAACTGGGAAACTTAGGAGAAGCTCTTCAAGAAACCCTTGATTAGAATTCCTCACAGTAGTCCAGCCTGGAGGACACAAAGGGCAAATTCAGCTGTGAGCAGGACTACACATAGGAAAAACTTTAGCTATTAAATAAATAAAAAGTCACTCTATGGCTGAGGCTAATTCCAGAAAACCCAGTGACTAACTACCACACACTTCACATTCTTCATTCTTTCTCTTTGTGGTTGCTTGAAAGAAAAGAATAAGCTTACTGAGAAACAAAGCCCCATATCATTATGTTTATTTTGATAATACCTATAGTATAGGGGTACAACAATCAATACTAAACATTGTGATTTCATAAGCAGTGTTTTAAAACTAGTAAGTTTATTTTAGTAATTCAAGAGTGGAGAAAGGTACGCTCGTTTCTCTGTCATGCTCAAGGTCTCTTGGGCAATCCTAGTAGGTTAGCACTTACTTCAAGGCCAAGACAGCTTGAATGAAAGTGATTCTACATCTCCAGATTCAATCAGGAGTGAACACATGCCCGGGCTGCCCTCATCTGCCCTTCTTTTTTTCTGAGAAACAGCCAAGATCTTTGTGCTATGTAATGCTCCACAGGAAAAATCTAAACCAGGAGTTCAGAGATAATGCAAGCAATTGAATTAAAACACACTATTAAGAAAATAAACAGACAAGACACAGACTGAATAAAAGATTCACATTCCATTTATCTGACAAGATTTGTACCTAGTCTCTATAATGAATTCTTACACATCAATGTTAAAAAGGAAAATTACCCCCAAAAAATAGGCAAAAGATTTGTATAGATGTTTCAAAAAATAAGATACACAAAAACCAATTGGCACATGAAAGGATATTTAGCATTATTAATTAAGAAAAGCGAATTAAAATACACAAGTATGACTAAAATAAAAAAAACTACCAATACCAAACAATAGCAAAGAAATGGAGTAGGTAGAACACCCATGCACTGCCAGTTTTCAAAAAGGAAAATTTTTTGGAAAGCTGACAATTTCTTGTAAATGAAACACATTTCTGGGATATAACATGTCCATATCTATTGCTGTGCATTCATTCACCCAAGAGAAATGATAATGTATGTTTTCCAAAAGTCTTGTACCTGAATAGTCATACTAGCCCATTTATAGTAGCCGGAAGTTGGACACAACACAAATATCCATTAATTAGAAAATAACTCAACAAACTGTGGTATATTCATACAAGTAAATGATACTTAACAATGCAAAGGAATGTATCACCGATGACACAGCAACATGGGTAAATCTCAATAACACTGCTGAATGACAAGGAATAGCATGTGAATACACATACATGAACACAGCTGTATCTCACAAACATCATATTAAGTGAAGTCGGAAAGTGGTTGCCTCTGGGAGTGGGTAAGTTTCCCAGAATGGGATATGAGTAAAATCTCTAGAATATGAGAATGTTCTATATTCTGTGTTGAATAATGATATACAATTTTTAAGAAAACTTACTGAATTAATATTTAAGAGTTTTGTATTTTGTCATGGACATATTTTACTTAAAAATAGATATAAAAATAGTGATAGAAAATCTAAAGAATGTCACATCTGCTGCGTACTGAAATGTGTCCTCCCCAAATTCATATGTTGAAGGCCGAATGCCCAATGGGACCATATTGGGAGTTAGGACCTATGAGAAGGTAATTAAGGTTAAAGAAGGTCACAGGGGTTGGGACCTGATATGAGGGGATTAGTGTCCTCATAAGAAGAGATCCCAAAGAGCTTGGGATTTTTCTCCCACCACATGGGGACAAAGAAGAGATCATGTGAGTACACAAGGACATAGTCACCTGCGAGCCAAGAGAAGAGGACTCAGGATAAAACGTACCTTGGTGGCATCTTGTTCTTGGGTCTCCTAGCCTCCAGAATTGTGAGAAATAAATTAAATTTCTGTTGTTTATAAGCCTCCCCAGACTGTGATATTTTATTATGGCAGCCTGAGCAGACTGAGACACCTCCAATCTTACTTCATGCCCAATGCATGCATCGCCTAATAAAGCCAATGAGGTCTTCAAATTTACTCCATCGGATTTTGTTCTTTAACCATATCATATCTATTTATTTTAGCTATATTTGCATGCCTATTTTGTCATTTTAAAGTTAAAGCCTTAAATACATGTATAATAAAATCCATTAGGAGCATCTTAAGTGAGGTCATTTTATAGAATCATATAGTAAACACCACAGTCACGATACAGATCAGATCCCTCACTCTAAATTTCTTCTAGTCCTTCTGCATTTGATCTCTCTCCATGCCTGAGCCCAGACGAGTGATATGCACATATGGCATAACTAATGTGGACTCTAGTAGAGTGGAACATGTGACTTATTAAAGAAAATACACCTACGACATAACCCAGTGGTTAATCCTTACAGAAAACATGCTTTTTGTTTGTCCTTGCTCTCTCTCTGTGTGTGTGTGTGTGTGTGTGTGTGTGTGTGTGTGTGTGTTGAGGAAGTGGGTTTGTGGCATGCAGGAAAGGACATTGACTATTATGCAAATTCAACAGAATAAACAAGCATTTTAACGTACATACATATGCTAATATATACTTGTCTACTAATTATATATAATTTGTATTATATGTACTTACAGATATATAGGTGTATAACAATGTATTTGTGATAATACCTTTGTAATGTATATAAGAGTGTTTATAATTACATAATTTAAATATTAATATATATGAAATTTTACACGCAACAAGTGCGTGTCCCAGTTAGATTAATACAATAAAAACACGAAAGGTACAATGGAATATGTACTTGACTTTAGCCATATTTTTCCTCATTCTATAAATATTGGAGGTATTGGCACAATATGAAGCCCCCAAAACCTGTTGATGTTTGCAAGGGGTTCCAACAGCAAGGTGAGTGATACTTTGGGAAGCAAAGGATTTGTATTTAAATTAGGCTAGTTAGATAGAGGCCTTGTTAAAAGCACAAATTTAATATATAATGGACTTAAAAATTTCATTACATTAATAATAACATAAGAATAGCCATAGTAATTTTATTTTGTAATTAAATTAAAAAAACAGTAAGCATCTATGTTATTAGTTGGGAATTTAGCTATTCATTGCTTTATTAACATGCCTTTTACAATAATTATTTAAAAAATAATTCAGTATAAATACATGTGATTGATGTTAAGCAAAATCTCACTATCTCTGTGCATAAAATAAAATATATGTTAAAACCATTAATTTCGAGTCCAGTCTCAATGTGTTATTCCTATGGTTCATGACACCAGACAGGTGGAATCACAAGGTATGGAGGGAATTCTTATCCAAGCATCTCCATCAGGGGCGGGGGGGATCAGAAACCAAGGTGGACACCTGCATCTAGGTACAGATCTGAAAAAAAGACTCACATTCAGAAGCAAAAGAAGAGCAGAACCAGGCCGTTCTGCACACAGGGAGCTGGGACACTCAAAGCAGGTAACAAGGTAGGCAATCTAGGTGAGAGTGGAGAAGTTTGAGAGTTTTGTGGAGAATTGTCTTACGAGGTCTGCCAATTAAGTTCGCAAACTCATCCTAGAAAAAGTGCTACATACCTCATTGCTGAATATCACTACAGTCACCTTTGAAGTACTCCCCTTGGGAAGCTATGTACTGATGCCAGTGCCTAGTCCACCCTTCAATGCAATTTCGGAACTCTTTTTCCATCAGAGCTGTCATTGTATTACCCTTGATGTCCCGAATGTCATCAAAATGTCTTTCTTTCAATATTTTCTTTATCTTCAGGTAAAGAAAGAAGGTCTTGGGGGCCAGATCAGGTGAGTAGGGAGGGTGTTCCAATACAGTTATTTGTTTACTGGCTAAAATCTCCCTCAAAGACAGTGCCAAGTGAGCTGGCACATTGTCATGATGCAGGAGCCATGAATTGTTGATGAAAAGTTCAGGTTGTTTTCATCTAATTTTTTCTCGCAGCCTTTTCAGCACTTCCAAATGGTAAACTTGGTTAACTATTTGTCCATTTGGTACAAATTCATAATGAATAATCCCTCTGATATCAAAAAAGCTTAGCAACATCATTGCAACAAGTTCACGAATTTAAGTGTCACACCTCATACATGGATTTTTCCTACCAGGATTTCTGTGCCAATAGAGAGTCCGAGGTTAGGAGTGGAGAGAAAGCAATTTTAAATCCGAGTCCAAATCACAGAGAAGGAAAATGATAGAAGTTAGTGGGGATTCTGGGTTCTGACCAAATAGGCTATACAGATGACAAAAAGGAAAGCCATAGGTACTTGAGGAGAGTATTTTGGTATTTCTAGGAGAATTAGACATCCGGTGAAATGTGGTTAAAGATAGACACATTATAACCTAAGTGGCTGGGGCCAAAAGAAGGGTGAGCGTAGGAAATGCTGAAACTCAGGGGTGGGCACACTTAACTTTAGGCCAAGGTGGGGCCCCTTCTTATAGGGCTGGATCTCGTGTTCATAGTTGAGTGTGTGAATACTTTCAGAATAAATTTATACCTCTATGGACACAGCAGGAACATTCTATGTTGGTTCTAGCTCCAGATCTGTAGACTAGATATGTAGCGAACACATCACATTTATTGCCTCATTATATTTTTCAAATTGACAAAATGATACCATCCTCAACCCCACCAAAATCATTTAATTCTTTTAAATTTATGGATAGAAAGATAGTGAAAATCCAGCAAATGTTCTCTAGAAACATTTTAAATGGAAAAAACACCACATTTTCTCACACTGATTTATTAACACCAGAATATTACCATAATTAATGAGGATGTTATGAAATTATTATATATTTTTTAAAAGCTACATGTCAATTCTGTGTATTTATAGCTTCTTACTCTGAAGAAACACATCAAACATGGATCAAAGCTGAATAATTCAGGGCTAGGTTTCAAGGGTAGAAACTGCTTTACATTGATGAGGTGTATAAAATTTTTTTAGACATTATAAAGAGCAGCAGATAAGCTTTTATTCATCTGATGACAAAACAAGACAAGGAGATATATTCGGCTCCTCTAACTTTGCATAAAGTATGTGATCAACTCCTTTCGGTAGAACACATTTAAAAATGATGACAATCACAGCTGCTACAATGATGAAGGGGGTTCCATAAGAGCTCTTTTTCAGGTATACAGCACGTTATGATATTCTGTGGAATAGGTTTTCACTTGCTTTTTCATCTTAAAAATTTGGATTACCCATCCATATCCCATTATACTCCTGAAGATGGAGATTTATGTCTCAGAGCAATGCATGTATTTTGTGACAACAGGCTACCCTGTGACAGCAGGCTAGTACACACTTTTATGAAAATGGTAACGACGGCAAAGCAATTCTCAATCATATGCAAAAGGCAGTCTCGGTAAGCTTGCAAACAAGACAAAACTACACATTCTGCCATTACATATAAAAATAACGGATCATGATAGAAATCACAACTATGTTTGATAGTTCCAATTTTTTCTAATTCTAGATAAACATGAAAAATACCTTAACCTTGACTTAATCCATTTTTTCCCATAAATTATAAGAGAGAGAAGGTGGTCAAGAACAACCTGTCCCAGTGGAGATTAAAATCAAAGGAAACACCTCTTGTCCACATGCTGCTAAAATAATCATATGCAGCCAATTTTATAAAACGACCTTTTAAGTCCCATTCTGAACTATGTGATTTTGGAAAATATCACACAGCATATATATACTATGAGTTTTATTTTTATGTAGTTTAGATGGATTTTTGTAGCCTATACATAATAGAAATGAAATGATTATATAGCAAAAATTCAAGTGTGAACAACTTTATAATATGACATCTGTATACCCTATTGTGTATCACAATACACAATACACAATACATCTGTATACCCTATTGCTCACCACCCAAAGCCTGGTCTCCTTCTGTAACTTTGCATTTGACCCCCATTTACCCTCTTCGTTCTCCCCTC
The DNA here is from genome assembly GCF_004115265.2 of Rhinolophus ferrumequinum. Lineage (NCBI taxonomy): Eukaryota > Metazoa > Chordata > Mammalia > Chiroptera > Rhinolophidae > Rhinolophus > Rhinolophus ferrumequinum. The sequence continues at coordinate 19,208,205 of NC_046309.1, forward strand.
ACTCTTCTTCCTCTCTGGCAACCACCATTCTGTTGTCTGTATCTATGAGTTTGTTTTGCTTGTTCATTTGTTGCTTTTTGTTTCATATCCCACATATGAGTGAAATAATACAGTTCTTGTCCTTTTCCGTCTGGCTCACTTTACTTTTACGCTCAAGATCCATCCATGACACCTTTCTACATACATATACGAAAATAAAATGTTTCCTCAAAGGAAAAAAAGTCCAAGTATGGGAGTGTCAGAAGTTCCTGATAGTGAGAATTAAGCCATGAATTATGCTAGCATGAGTGTACTTCCTGGATGGAGTAAACCTAGAATACTCTTCTGTTATAAAAGCCAATCTGTATAAAATTCATCCATTGCCTCAGCACTGTTCAGAAGCCACAGCGTTGACAAAAGAAAAATGGTGGACACAGCTGAAATGCAGTTTTAAAGTAGTAATAATAGTTGACAATTATCAACTACTTATAATGTTTCAGGCATTACTCTTTAACATAGCGCTTTACATGTATTATTTAACATTTACATTTGCCCTATGAGAGGGATACTATTTTTTAAATTATTTTTTTACTGTGGTTAAAAACAGCATCACATAAAATTTACCATCGTAATCATTTCTATGTGTGCAGTTCAATAGTGTTAAGTACGTTCACGTCGTTGTGTAACCAATCTCCAAAACTTTTTCAACTTGCCAAACTGAAATTCTACGCCTGTTAAACAATAACTTCGTATTTCCTTGTTCCCCCAGATCCTGGAGACCAACATTCTACCTTGTATCTATGAATTTGGTTTCTCTAGATACATCAAATAAGTGGCATCATACAGTATTTGTCTTTTGATGACTGGTTTATTTCACTTAGCATAATGTCCTCAAGATTCATCCATGTTGTAACATGTGCCAAAATTTCTTTCTTTTTTAAGGCTGAATAATATTCCATCGCATATACATACTATATTTTGTTTATTCATTCATCAGTTGATGAACACTTGGTTTGCTTCCACCTCTTGGCTATTGTAAATAGTGCTGTAAGGATGGGCAAATATCTCTTTGAGATTCTGCTTTACTTGTTTTGGATATATACACAGAAATGGAATTTTGGGACCATATGGACATTCTACTTACATTTTTTTTAGGAACAGCCATATTGTTGCCCAAAGCAGCTGTATCATTTTACATTTCTACCAATAGAACACAGGGTTCCAATTTCTCCACATCCTTGTCAACAATTTTTCTTTTCGTTTTTTACAAATTTTTATTAAATTTATTGGGGTGACATTGGTTAGTAAAATTATATAAGTTTCAAAGTTTCAAGTGTACAATTTTATAATACATCATCTATATATTACATTGTGTGTTCAGAGTCAGTTCTTCTTCCATCAACAAATATTTGACCCCCTTTCCCTCTTCTACCACCATCCCCGCAACACACCTCACACCCCTTACCCTCTAGTAATCACTAAATTATTGTCCGTGTCAATGAGTTTTTGTCTTTTTCTTTTTTTAATAGTAGCTACCTTGTGAGTGTGAGATGATAGCTCATTGTGGTTTTGATTTACATTTTCTACTACTATTTTTTAACTTCATTTTTCAGATGAAGAAACTAGGCTGCACAGAGGTTATGTAATTTGTGAAAAGTCACGCAGTTTAGAGTAGATCTTAAAATCCGCACTCTCTGCCTCCTGTACTTGAATTTCTGCCCACTCCTCTGCAGACCGCACTACAGGCATATTGAAAAAAGGAAGGCTTCTGTGTCAGAACAAATCAGGACTGAGTAGCTAGTTGATATACAGTCTGAATTGGAAAGTAGAGAGCAATAGAGAGAATGAGAGTTCACCTTAATTGATACTAAAACTCCAACGAACAGGAATGATCATTTTGTCAGATTGCATGAGTCATAATGTGTGAATAAAAAGAGAAATGACTAATGAAGGAAGAAAAAGATAACAACTAGAGAGAAGAGAAACATTACCCTTAGTTGGCTAGATTTTTCTCTATCATGTGGAATTTGGTGATGTGGTAAATGTGACAATGTGGTAAATCATACTAGCATCACACCATGTATTACTTATGACTTGTTGCATATAAACAGTTGCCTTTATTATGTAATGTTATATTTAATAATAGAGATTTTATCATTCTGTATTAACCTTACTTTGTTAAGTTCAAGTTAAAAAAAACACACCAGAATATTTTAAATAATTATTGGCCTCTCATCTGAAAAATTCTGTCAAGATTCTAATATATTTTAAGTCTAGTGAGTAGCACATGTCTTAATAATAAGAATGACTACCAAATGATGACCACCTATGGTGTGCCAAGCTTTATGCTAAATCTTTAACATGCAATGAACTCATTCACTCGCTGTGAGAACCACTTAACAAAGGTATTAATAATAAGAAACAATTGAGCCTAAATTAGCGTCCAAAGTCCAAAGCCCAAGTCTGCTTATGGAGGATACAGAATTCAAATCACTTCTATTCTGAAGCAAAATCAGTGTTACGGATATATAGGTCATACGTTACCCACTTTTTTATTATTTCATATAATCATTAATTTATCAAACTTTAGTAAATGTCTTCTACATACCAAACAAAAAAAGACAAGACGTAATCTCTGATTTCAGTGAGAATGAAGGCAACTTAACATGCTTCGTATAAGGCATATTCAAATAAAAGATGGCAACTTCTGCTTCTGAGTAGAATGCAGGAGGCCATAGTGGCCCAATATTCCCCCTGGAGCAGCTAGAACACACTGGATAGATTACAAAAAACATATTTTTAAAGACATCTAAGAATTATGGAAACAATGACCAC